>NC_084507.1:2873800-3227550 GCF_024500385.1 Phyllopteryx taeniolatus
TTACAAGACCCTGGCCAAGAATGGCCATCCCCCACCACCACTGAAAGGTATGAAACAAAATCATACAAATGTTAATAGTTACCCCAAATGTTAATAGTTATTGATGGAGCTTTCAAAGATGTGAAACGTTTTTGCAGTGGGAAGAACACCAAAGTACTGCGTTTTACCAATGATATGGTGTCTGATATCTCAAAAAAAAAATCCTGAATATCACCAATGAGCACCCAACTGTGAAATCTGTCATTATACACACAGGCTGTTGTTAAGCAGCAATCAGAGGTACTGAAGCGAGAGTTCAATGATCTCCTAACGAAAGTGCAATGTTTAGATGCTAAGGTGTTAGTGTGTTCATAATAGTGTTCATAAGTGGACCTCCCCCAATGGTACGATTTGGAGATGAACGTTTCAGTAGGCTCAGTCAATTAAATAAGTGGCTCAAAGAAGTGTGTACTGCGCTATCTGTGAGGTTCATTGACAATTTCTGCATTTTTTGGGAGCGCAGACGTCTTTACAAGGCAGATGGTTTCTGTCTCTAAATAGACAAGGAGTTAAGTTATTGGCTACCAACATTTTTTATTGTGTACGTCATTCAGCGGCCCGAAAGGAAAACATTGGTGTTGTTGACGCAGCTAAAGGACAAAAAGCACAGAAGGAGTCTCCAGTTGTTCCCGAACAATTGGAGGAACAAGAGATAAGGCGACACGAGGCGCAGATGGAGTCACCCAAACAATCGGAGGAACGAATGAGCAATATGATGAGGCAGCACCTCCCACACCCCTTCCTGCCCCATTGGAGCAAAGACCAACACAAAACTCACTCTCTACAAACCTAAATGCCCTGTTAGATGTGACGGACAGGATGAAGGCTATTGTCAATATTGGAATCCAACGCACACCACGCCAAGATCTTCTTCCCATCCGTCCTCGCCTCAAACCAACGTCCACTAAGATGCGAAGGGCCGCTCGTCCACCCATGAAGAATCTTATCTTCAAATCTGACTGATATGTGCGGGGTCTTTTCCAGAATAAGTCAGACGCCCAACGGAGATCATGCATTTTTCATCCCGATAATTACAAGGGACAGAAAGTTGGTCAAAGAAATGTCGGACAAAAAAGTAGAACTACATGCCTAGTGAGGATAAAATGTGAATTTATCAAACCGTTGTCTCCAGTTATCGCTGCGAGAATAGCTATTTTCAATATCAGGGCACTGGCTAATAAATCAATGTTGATTAATGACATCATTACAATCTATGATCTAGACTTTTTGCTACTAAATGAAACATGGTTAACAGAAAGTAGCTGTAATACCATTCATTTTAAATGAGGCAACACCAGCAAATTTTTATTTTATGAACAAGTGTCGAATAGGAAAGAAAGGTGGTGGTATTGCTGTTATTTCTAAGTCATTATTTCAGTGTAAAGAAATTACACTGGGTGATTTTAGCTCTTTTGAATATCTCTGCTTTTTAGTTAAAGGTGACCCAAAGGTTATTGTTTTAATAATTTCTAGACTTTCAAGATCCATCCATCCAACCATTATCCTCCGCTTATCAGAGGTCAGGTCGCGGGGGCAGCAGCCTCTGCAGGGAAGCCCAGACTTCCCTCTCCCCAGCCACTTCTTCCAGCTCTTCCGAGGGGATCCCGAGGCATTCCCAGACCAGCCGAGAGACATAGTCTCTCCAGCGTGTCCTGGGTCGTCCCCGGGGTCTCCTCCTGGTGGGACGTGCTCGGAACACCTCACCAATGTGTTCTGTCGAGGTTGCATTGTACAAAAAAACATAGGTATAAATCAAGGACACTCACCACTCTTTGCTTCATATGGGAATCTGGCTCTATAGTGATGAGATTACACCACACAAAGAGCAAAGAACCACCAGAACATGGCACCTGAAAGAAGAAGAAATCCTTGTTAGTAGGCCAAACTCCATACTAGTTTTGACTGGACTTGAGGATATGGTAGTTTCATCCAGAACTCAGTTAACGTCAGTAATATATTGTATTACTGGTTTCTTGGAGTAAGGTACAGTAAGTAAGATTTTAAAGGCTGAGCATAAGCATTTTCATAATTTTTTTTTTGTCCTTGTCCCATTTACTCTATCAAAACACTGGTATGCCAATGCACATTTCAAATAGTGGTCAAGTAGGTGATATTTGATGAATGGAAATTATAGACAGAGCAAGAGTAAAAAATAAGCGCAATCCTGTTTGGATGAGGGATTACAACCTATGGGGAAGATCAAAATAACCTCCGGTGCTTTATAGCCAAAAATGAGACAGTAGAGACATGGAAAGTATGTTGTAGGAAGGACGGAAATGCAACATGAGCAGGTTCCCAGAAGATGAAATTAAAAAATAAGGGCGGTAACTACATGATCGTCAAGGTAGCCAGAATGTGGGCAAGAGAGCAAAAGAAACAGAGGGAAAGAGTTACAGGAGACAAAAGAGCAAACATTCAGATACGAGACAATCCTGCATGTCTAATGAATGTCTGATCTGCACAGAAGAGATACTGTAACAGCAGAGGACGATGTGGAATGGAGTCAGCTGGGGTGACAGAATCAGAGGCTCATAAAGTATCAAAACGAGAAGAGAAAGACAAATACGCTGACAAGTAAACTAAAGAATAAGAGCGGCAACATCAGTGAGGAAGAGATCATCTGGTGCTAATCCAGTGGTGTGAAAGTGTCTTCAAAGCATCTGCTCGTGCCCACATATCAGCTAGTGTTTCCTGTTTATGGTTAGTGATGTTATGAGGGAGCAACATCTTTGGGTAACAGACAACAAAAATGAAACACATTTGTAAGGGAACGATCACGGTTTGTTCTCAAGTGATGTGCCACAGTGGCCACCCAGGAGAAGATGTTCTCACAGTTGGTGGTCCAGGAAACAGCAACAAACTGGTCTCAGGATGAAGATTTGATTGTGCAATATGTATATGTATCTGTTTGCCAGCCTTGAACATTCTTCAATCGTAATGAATGGAGCAGAAAACTATAAATGCACTCTGTTCGTGTATATATGTGTATAAATATATATCTATGTATGTACAGTCGGAGTCCAATTCTGGCTCTCATAGTCCAATCAAACCGGAAATTTGCCATACGGGAAGTAGATACGTTCTCCAAACCAGAAAGAGTTCTGGTGTGTCTCCAAGCTATTAAGGCAAAGGTGAAGGATACAAAAGCACCTTTGAGGGTACCACCTTATTGACAAGCCATTGTAAAGTCAAGTAAAATTTTACTTCTAACTTGATTTCTGAAAGCCAATTCATTTAATGCTGGATTTGTGTGAGTGTAAAAAAGGTAAAATAAGACTGGTGGCAATCTTTGCCTCACCATTAAAATTACAACTGTTGTATGATTAGCAGCAAAATAGACTGCATGTACCTGTACTGTGACACTCAGCTTACCTCACTAGAACTCTTTTTTCCGAGGCGTTTTGTGACACAACTCTCAAAAAAGAAGGACCAGTCCATATATTTTTTAAGAGAAGAATAATGCAAGGAGAAGGTAGAGTTACCAATACAGCTGAATGGTTAAAATTATTTTTTTTCCTTCTTTATTTCTGCGGTGTTGCCATTTGTTTCAAAATTGGAACAAATTAGAGGTTTGATAATGAGAGGTTCCATTCTGCTTGTTTCTTCTTAGATTGCAACTGTTTAGCCAGTTTACCTGTACAACAGAGCTGCTGGTGCCTTTGTCCTTCCGCTCTAGCTGCACATCCTGGGACCAGTCATCATCTCCTCTGGCCCGTACACACAACTCTGTCAGCTCAGCATCTTCCAGAATATAGGAAGGCAACTTTGTCCCTGCCTCCAGGCAGTCACAGTGTTCTCTGACCACTGTCTGAGCATCAGGGCCAACATAGTGCTGCACCAACCGCAGTTCAATGTCCTCAGTCAGATAACTGCACATGACCTGCCGCCCACAGATTATCACCTGCAGAGGGGAAAAGAAACACAAATAATGTAAATACTAGAATGGCAATGGTAGACCACAGCACATTAAGGTTGAAAAATTACAATTTGGATCAGTACCAAATAGTTCATCTTCATTGATAACCACCTTTGGCAAATACCCCAAATACAAAGCTTTTTATTCTTTGTTTTTATTTTTTACATGATCCTGCTCTCAAACAAATGGCAAGGAAAACGTAACCCCCATAGCCGAGATGAGAACAATGTTATAAGCTAAAAATCAAGAATTCAGTTTTTTTGAGGGGGTGGTCCTGTCTAATCAAGATGAGCGACTGCTAACCCCACTAATTATATTGTGAAACCAATGGTGAGTATGGCTTTTGGTACAGTAATGAGCAAGGGTGGAGCTAGCAGCTTTGATTTCCTTTGAGATTTGACATGATAGTGTTTCAGACAGAGTTGTACAGCTGTAGCCTGAAAGTGTTATTTATTTTTTTTGCATGGGAAGAGGACTGAGAAACTCTGTGTGGGTTGGTTATTATGAAAATTGTGAAGACAAAATCACCACAAAATTAAGAACGGCTTGCACAGACACATTTCAGAAATAGACAGCAAACTTTAGTCATCCATCCATCCATTGTCTTCCGCTTATCTGAGGTCGGGTTGCGGGGGCAGCAGCCTCAGCAGAGAAGCCCAGACTTCCCTCTCCCCAGCCACTTCCTCGAGCTCTTCCGAGGGGTTCCTCAGCGACCACCAAAGCCGCATTCCGCTTGGCCAGCCGGTACCCATCAGCTGCCTCAGGAGTCCCACAGTCCAAAAAGGCCTGATAGGACTCCTTCTTCAGCTTGACGGGATCCCTCATCGCTGGTGTCCACCAACGGGTTCGGGGATTGCTGCCACGACAGGCACAGACTACCTTACGGTCACAGCTCTGGTTGGCCGCCTCAGCAATAGAGGTGTGGAACATGGTCCATATCCCCCGCCTCCCCCAGGACGTAGGTGATGTTCTGCCGGAGGTGGGAGTTGAAACTCCTTCTGACAGGGGATTCTGCCAGACGTTCCCAGCAGACCCTCACAATACGTTTGGGCCTGCCACGTCGGACCGGCATCTTCCCCCACCATCGGAGCCAACTCTCCACCAGGTGGTGATCAGTTGGCAGCTCCGCCCCTCTCTTCACCCGAGTGTCCAAGACATGCGGCCGCAAGTCCGATGACACGACCACAAAGTCGATCATCGAACGGCAACCTAGTGTGTCCTGGTGCCAAGTGCACGTGTGGACACCCTTATTCTTGAACATGGGGTTCGATATGGACAATCCGTGGTGAGCACAGAAGTCCAATAACAGAAAACCACTCGGGTTCTGATCGGGGGGGGGGGCGTTCCTCCCAATCACGCCCTTCCAGGTCTCACTGTCATTGCCCACGTGAGCATTGAAGTCCCCCAGCAGAACGATGGAGTCCCCAGCGGGAGCGCTCTCCAGCACCCCCTCTTTGTCTGGTCCCTCACCTAGGACCTGTTTGCCATGGGTGACCCTACCAGGGGCGTGAAGCCCCAGACAACTTAGCTCCTAGGATCATTGGGACACACAAACCCCTCCACCACGATAAGGTGACGGCTCAAGGAGAGGCAAACTTTAGTTAGTTGCACATAATTCAAATAAAAACTTATTTGTTCTTATTTTGTTTCGACTTCATAAGATTTGGTCAGAGACTGTGGACTGTGGACAGGCCAGACATGGGCCGCAGACCATATAATACCCAGATCTGATTTAAATAGTGTTTGAACGCGTAGTGGGAAGCTTCATTGATACAACTGATAGAATGTCGGGGTTCATTGTGAAAAAATAGACACATGACAGAGTAGTCAACTTTCTCAGCAGCCACCCATGTTCACTCTGAGATAGAGTGTTCTGAATTGTATTGGACCGACAACCTTACCCTATCATTTGAAGCAATGGAAAAAAGATAGAAACTGTGTGGGATATTGGGAAGAATTGTGAGAGACTACGGCTATTCTGTCTGGAGGACAAGTGGGAAACATGCTGGGTCATTGACACCGTCAAGTATGTGTCATTTAAGTATGTGTAATTTAACGGCATGATGGCTTTTTAAAACTACAGTGGCTGTTTTGTGTTTTGTGGAAATTACAACATGACTGTTGGTGTAAAAATGTAAATACAGATGGTTAATGGTTTGTGATTGCCTGTGATGTGGACTGAATGGGCACACAATATCAAATTATTTCATATTGCTTCTATTGGTATAAAGGAAAATAAAAAGGTCACCTCAGGAACACAGACAACCAAGACCACTGTTGAAAAGTAAACAGTCTTCTTGACAGTCAGTGATATTAAGAGTGACAAATGTAAATCATAAAACACAGATTAAGGAAAAGTCCAGTCTGCTACAGTAACATTAAAAAGGTAGTTGCTCCATATAACATAAATCTTTTCCCTGCTTTTTGTTTTATCATGAAGACCTTCAGTGTCACGTGGTGGACATGACCTGATTTTGTATTTAAACACGGACACTATTTAACATTAACGTACGCGAAATCTACAAAATTATTAAATTATTTAAATAGGGAACTCTCGAAGAGTAGCTCAAATATGTCTATTCATGTTTCAGCTGGTCTGATTTTAGACGGTGCAACAATATACAGATAACTCCTGCAAAGATTTATGGAGTTGTATTCTTGAAGGTAAAGATTGGATTAAGTTTTTCAGACTCTATGGTGAGTATTTGTCATTGTCATCTCGCTTTTATTGAAAACTATATAAAAGATTTACTACAAGGTAGATGTAACAATGTAGATTTATTTCTAATCAACTGATTATCAAGCCGATTAATTTGGAATGCATGTCATAAATCAAGGGAGAATTCTGAACATTGAAAAATTATTAGTCGTTTTCTTGCTTGCCATTGTCAAGATATCTACACATGTAACGTACCTGTTTCTGGACACCGTTAAGCTGCACAACCTTGATGATGAGTGAGGCTGTGCGGCCTTTGTACTCAATGGTCCTGAGCAGGGTCCCCACATTGTCCACACTGAAAGCCTCAGACCAGCGCCAGTTACCCCAACCTTCTATGCAGATGTGGAGCAGCTGCAGCACAGAACACAGACGAGAACACACAAAAACAAAGACAGAGGCACACTTAACATCAGAGGGCAGTCGCCTTGCTCTTTATTTATTGCGAAGCAAAAGGCACATAAACAACAGGATTCTTTGTTTAAAAGATTTTGGTAGGGGGACAAACACAAAGTTCCTGTTTACTGGTGCAGAACAGGCCTGCTGCTGTACAAAAATAGGAGGCACACACAATAAACTGGCTGGTGGAAAACAGCTGATGTGGAAGCTAATTGTGGCTGCATGTGTGATGGATGTGGACGAGTCTGTTCCGCACACGTCTAAATAGGAGGCACATAGTTTGGCCCTCAACCATTTCAGCCTCATATCCATCACTTCAATATGGAGCTCACCCGCGTGTCTGCTTGAGTGTAAACACACAGCGTATGGAGGACAATAAACAGATGGTGAACAAACTTACATAGGATAACATTTTCCAACTGTGTTTTATATAATTCCTTGAACCATGGGTCACAATATGGCAGTATTGATGAGGATGACAACTCAATTCTGTGTTTGCAGACTCACAGTGAGCGGCTCAAAAATCCTCTTCGTATGATACAGTGCTGTTCTACACCACAACTCACAGAAATCAATACAAAACAAAACAGAGGACTATTCTCTTTGCAAAGGCGGAATTTTTAATGCAGCCAAAATGTAAAGATGTACCTAATTAGGTGGTTGGTAAGTATAGGAACTGTGATGCTACTGTCTGATCAAAACTGTGTAATTTTGTTCATTTTATCAGGCGCTTACAGCAACATATTTCATAACTGTTCTCTTTTTTCTACTGTGGCAGGAAATTATTATTATTATTAGTTTTTTTACAGAGGTCATTTTGATGCCTTGAGGTACCCTAAAGTGGCCTACCAACCCACTCCAATCCAAAACATCATTCTGGCTCCGCTTTGCTGGAACATCACCCATCCATAACGCCATCGAGAAGCAGGCAGTCATCAGTGAAAAAAACTCTTTGAAAATAAGTCTAAGTATATATAGTAATAAGTATTTTTGACCTTAAGGCAAACACTCCCCCAAGTGAGATTGCTCAGGGCTGGCCGAAACACAGCTGTATGCATGACTGCAAGCCTTTGGAGAATCCTGCATCGAGAGGTTCTTGGGTTCCCAGAGAAACCAGCAGCTTCAGATACCTGCTTTCTGCTCATCAGTTGCTTTTGAACAGCTGCTGGTATAAACTTGATATTTTTTTTTACCCAAACAACTTTTTCTACTATTTTGTATGTAATATTGTCTCTGTGGTGCCTCATATAACATGTGAAATATGTAATATGAATGACCACGCATTCCTGAGTTCCAGACGTTTTTCTGCCGAGAGGCCTGAAATCAGCTCAAATTTTACGAGCTTTTCTCCGTCACTAGCGAAGATCTCCGCCTTCCCTTTCCGCTCCCAAGCGGAACAAAACAAGCACGTGTGCTCTCACAAGTGGGGCTTCTATAGGGAGGCAACCAATCAGAGGAAATGGGGGCGGTCAAATATGGACAAAGCGGATACAAAACTGTGTGAAAGAGAAGTAGCTTTTCAGAGGGATCTTTTCTGGACACTTGTATAACAAAACCAAGGTCTTTTTTATGACACTTTTTTTTTTTTTTTTTCTTTTCCTCAACTAAGACCATGTTAGAGAGTCACTCTATGGAGGTCTAAATAGCTAAAATATTTCTAAAACAAAGCACTGCTTGACTTACGTTTTTTAAAAGGCTTTTATCGGAACAAACCCGCTTGCTCTCCATCTAGTACAATGATTTTCTTGAAAAACCTATATACATAATAAGTTGTAAATTGTGCATAGTTGTGAATGTGTGTAAATGGTTGTCTATACGTATGAGTCTAGGGTGTATCCCACCTCAGTCAGCAGTATAGGCTCCAATTCACTCGCGACCCTAATGCTGACTCTATTTGACAAACTACAAAAATGTTTAAGTTCCTCTCAAAAATGATCAGAACGTGGAGATATGTGATTTTCACCAGACAGTGACATTCTGCTTTATTCGTAGAATAACAAAGAATATTCTGTACTACCGTCGGTAGGTTATCACTACTTAACCAGTTCATGGATGCACAAAGCAAATTTGTGCTACAGTAAGGTCATTCAGTGACTGTCCACATTTTTCTTCTGAGCGTGACATGACGAGAGCTCATATGTCAAACAAGGCAGTGTTGTCATGAAATGATAGTCACAATACAGGAGCCGAATCATAAATACGCAGGCGAGATCTAAAGCCCTTTCCCCTCTGGAGGCAACAAGGCTGACATTCCACCTGAGTGAACTCTGTGTTAGTGTTGCCGCCAACACAACTTGCCTGAGTCACTGAACAAGAGGGAGGATGTCAGAAAGGTAATGAAAGAGTGTATAGGACTGAGCGAAAGAGGGGGAAACATGGGGTCAGTGGCTGGCTTCAATATGCTCCCACATGAGACGCAACCAGACTAAAACACAGAGGAGTGGTTTTGAACAATTTTTCAAGATTAACACAACACTTTAATGTTCCGAACTTTTAGGTAATCTCTCTCTCTCTCTCTCTTCTTTTTATTTTGTTTAAGGAAAACACATTTCTCCTCAGGTCAGAGGGCATGGGGGAGCCCTGGTCAAGAGCTTCTATGATCCCCTCCACTGCAATCGTTCCTCAGTGTTTGAAGGCAGATTTCTTTACAATAACATTCTTAATCAAAGCCTGAATTCACTTTATTTGAGACTGTCTCTACTTCCTTTTGGGTGAGTGGAAGTGACATAATTTCTCGGATCTCCTTCCCTGTGGGCTTGATCACAGGGAAAGTGGCAAAATAGTGTAAACAACCAGGTGGTGGAAGTTATGGTCAAGCCTCGGGGTGGAGAACTACTATATAATCCCCTCAAGCAACACTAGCATTACATTAAAGTACCGTAAAGTTTGAGCTGCTTTGTAAGCTGCTTGGTATGAAATGGAAACGTTTTAAGTTTGAGTCAATTTAAAAGCCTGCTTTACATTCTTAGTATTAGTTTCAGTCTCAGTGAGTAGTTGAGAAGGACTGGACTGAAGTTAATTATGGTTAAAATTGTTTGGTAGTGCACTTACTGGAAGTCTGTGTTGTGCCTCAGCACCATCTGTGACGACTGTTTTGTTATTTCAACACTTTTCTCTCCTTTAACCTCGTCGACCCGCCCTCCTCTCTGTGCACGTTATCACGCCTGTGGCTCAACTTGACCTTTAAGACAGACGTCATAACAGTGTCTCTCCTCAAACTTCAAACGGCGACTACGTCTAAGTCATCACGGCTCTGACTCAAGCAAAGAAAAACACGAAAACATCACTAACACAAACCGAGCACGTAAGACAACAAGAATGAAAAATACAAAGCTGTTTTGCCTCTTTCTGACTTATCCAACTTTAGTGACACAGAAAAAAAGCTAGTCTGCCACATGTGGTGGCTTTCAGCCCAGAAATTAAGCCAGACCTTGCACTCACATTCATTAAAGGGAGAACCCTGCCATTCATTTTGATTTCTTTGTTTTAACAGAATGTCAATGTGCGCTGTGTATAATATACTTTTGATGGCAATTTTGTAAACGTATTGGATAAGAAATGATGCCAACACGAGAGTAATGATCAGGCCAGTGGACCAAGAGCCTTGTGACTGACAGCTAAATGAAAACTGCAGTTAAAAAGTGTACAATTAAGCCCTATATTAGTTTCTCAAGAGACTCTCATGCATATATTCATCACACATGCAAACACCAAAGGCATGAAAAAGATGAAGCCCCCCCCCCCCCCCCCAAAAAAAAAACCAACATTACAGGGGGGGGGTCTGGAGGTATCCGGGCCGCAGAGAATTGTTTTTTTATTTGAACATAAATTAAGAAATCTGGAAGACGCTAACGAGTACGATAAGGCAAAATCAACAAATTTTCTTCACGCAGAAATTTTTTTATTTACAGCGCTCAAGTACATGTTGATGTACAAATTTAAATTTTAAATTCAATTTGCCTCATTTCTTTCCTTTTTTTGTTTTGTCCTCCAACTTGAGCCAGGCCCATCTCCACTCCACCTGCACCTGATGCCTGCTTCAAGCTGTGCCACATGAATAGCAGCCTCCTCTTTAAACACTCTCATTCTGGAAAAGAATTGACTAAAATCATTGTCTGTTTCACTTCATTTTAAACTATTACCAACTTCAACTTCAAACTTCCCTTTTGTGTAGGTGCATGTTCAATTCCCGGTCAGTGACGCAAAACCCAACAACTGTCGTTCCAAAACCTGGATAAAAAAAATGGACGGATTGTATCAGGATTGAGAAATGGCATTTGGTGTAAAAACTGTGCCGACCAAAATCATGTGAGTGACTCGCTGTGGCGGCCCATGATGGGACAATTTAAAAATGGCAAAAAACACAACAACTCAATGTTTGAAACTACAACTATTATTCACGTCGTTAAGATATGACAACAAGTTGTCTTTGGAACTAAAAGATGAGCCAGGCTTCATCATCGTACAGGTTAACTGCTGAAAATGATAAAGATGTACATCAGGAGGTTGCATCTCAGATCCATGAGTACGACTGATTAATTTGCATTTAACACAAAATCACATTCATGACGAGACTTGGATCAACATACCATGCCACTGGATGTATTTATTTATCTGATATGCATAAATGCCATAGTGCTTACACATTTATTTCAATGATTAACACATGATAACGTTTTGATGTTTTTCTTCTGAACCAAATATGGAAGGGTCACAATGATGACATGAAAGTCAAGACAGATCCAATTGGGACCATGTATGGCCTCATAAGATTGGTACCACATGACACAGATCTTTGTGGTTGCTATAGATCGTATATGCACAAAAAACATGGGACTGACATTCAGAAATGGTGCTGATGTCTGAGAAGCACCCGCCTTTAAATGCTAATAAGAACTGATGAGTCAATCAAACAAGCAGATGTTTTCATAGATTTATGTCACATCTAATATATAAGTCTAAGACGAATGGTTCGGGGAAAAAATAATTAGTTTCAAAGACTCCTGTATAAAGTGGGTAGATTACCCACATATAACCAAAGCAATGATGCGCTAAACATAGTCGCTCCCTCACTTGGTTTGCACATCCTCGCATGCAGTGGAGCTGAGCGGGTGTGAGCAGAAACACAGGAAAACATAAAACAATAGAAAAAAATCTCTCTCTCTCTCTCTCTCTCTCTCTATATATATATATATATAATATCACACATTCTCTCCCCCTTTCCCACTCATAATGATTTTCCCATTCACGCCCCTTGAAAACTATTTAAACAGTGGGGCCAATTCCTCTATTTTTGCTATAGCTCAAAAATATTTTTGTTTGACATCAAATAATAAATATTAGAAAAGAGAACAACATTTCAGCTTTAATTTCAGATATTCACGTTTGAATGTAATACACAACTGAGAAGATGGCATTATTTCGATTTACAGCACCACAATCTAGGTGAGCAAAAACTATTGTAACAAACAGACTTCAAATTGATTAATAAAAAAAAAAAAAACACATAATATTGACTTGTCGTGCTGAAAGACCTAGCCACGTTTCATCTTTAACCGCCCGGGCAACAAAGGAGTAGCTTTGTAAGAAGCATTTTAAGGTCCTGGAGTGGCCTAGCCAGTCTCCAGATCTCAACCCCATAGAAAATCTTTGGAAGGAGTTGAAAGTTGCCCAGCAACAGCCCCAAAACATCACTGCTCTCAAGGAGATCTGCATGGAGGAACAGGCCAAAATACCAGCAACATTGTGTAAAAACCTTGTGAAGAATTACAGAAAACGTTTGACCTCTGTCATTGCCAACAAAGGGTTTGTTTATATGTCCCCTGCGATTGGCTGGCGACCGGTTCAGGGTGTACCCCGCCTCCCGCCCGATGACAGCTGGGATAGGCTCCAGTGGCCCGCGACCCGAGTGAGGATAAGCGGTAAAGAAAATGGATGGATGGATATATATATATATATATATATATATATATATATATACACGTACACAACACACGCATGCACGCACACACATACAAAAGAACACAATTTGAAAGTTAGGCGAATGTTATTCCAGTATTTCACTGAAAAATGTGAAAAAAAAAAAAGCAGTACCGGTGGCGGTCTTGGCTTGAATACGCGCCCTGTGCGAGACCCCCCTAATTATTGAGAATGAAAGAGCTAATGATCTACCACTTTTTAGAAATGCCACAAAGCATGGTGGGATGCCAAGCATCAACTTCCCCAACACTAGGAGATGAGGCTGCACTTTCCATCATTTCTCGTGGCATTTTGTTTTCGTTTTGGGAACTACTGTACGTGTTATTGTCACCTGTTTGGTTTTTCCTCATAGTTGTAATAGTAGTTGTGTGTGTGCTTTTGTTGTTTACCGGAGCAGTAGTAATACTTATGTGTTTTATATGCAGTCCCCTCCAAAAGTATTGGAACAGCAAGGTCAGTTCCGTTGTATTCGTTATATACTGAAGACAATTGGGTTTCAGATCAAAAGATGAATATGAGACAAGTCGCAGGTTCCAATCCTTCTGCTCCATTGAAAAGTGGGTGGGTTCAAACAAAAGGTGCTCTGTCCTGAGTTGTTTAACAAATTTAGATGTAAATACCATGAAATAAAAGCTGGAATTCTGAACTTTTGTCTCATATTCATCTTTTGATCTGAAACCCAAATGTCTTCAGTATACAACAAAAATAAAGGAATTAACCTTGCCGTTCCAAGACTTTTGGAGGGGACTGTACTTGTTATGTGTCGTGCTTTCTATTTGTTTACAGAGAAAGGTTAATAATCTGTTTAGTGACCACCTTGTTCCTTTTTACTGAGAGTTGAGAGTGGAATAATAGTACTTGGGATTGAGCTGGATCATTGGGCTCATCATAGAATAATTCTTTGTGTATATAGTATCGGTCTATGATTTAATGTCAGCACTAGGTTTTACTTTCACCCTACTCTCTAAACATGCATTTCTCTTAATACTCCCCCCCCCCCCCCGCCCTCCCCACTAAAAATGACAATGCTTATTATGTCATGCCTTAATGGAGTAAAAAAACATTTAAGGCATCATTTGCCACCCTGCCAGCAATGAGTAAGGGCAGTACTCATGAATGTATACTTGGACATAAATAATAAAGACAAGGCTTGGAGGCTGAAAGAATCCCAAGAGTAAGACACAGAGAAACCCAAGAGGGGTATTTTTTTCATTGTACTTTTTAATGTGTGTACATAGTGCTAAATTGGTCACAATAACACTTATTGAACTGTATAAATGGTATGAATTCAGTTCATCTGAATTCATATTCTAGCCTATAAATGCTATTATGGACCAAATATAAAAAAAGGCGTATGGAACAGTGGCATGTGTTTCCTGGTGAAATGACTTGGAGACCACTTAGCTGGCCTAGGCACCTAACAAATTAGAAACAGGTTCACACGAACATGAAAGGCTTTAGATGATTGTGCTCTGGAAGAGAAACACAATATTGAATGGCAGGAGGAGGGGAAAAGACAGTAAATGAAAAGCGAGAGCCAGCATTGTCCTTGCCAGGGCAGTCAAGGCTCACCAGTGTAACACGAGGGAATTATGGTGGCGCTAACATCTGCCTGCAATACTTCACCTCTCCATGGCTCCCTATCTTTGACAAAAGAAGCAAGGCAGTACACCATCAAAGGCCAGAATTGCAAGTCGAAGAGGCGTTTTATTCATGAGAGATACAGAGTGAAAACATATTGTGTGACCTTGTGGTTGCCAGGACATTAAGAGGTATGTGCCGAACTAACTAACTAGCTAACTTTCCCTCTCATTTCAACTTAAGCGGCACATAACTCTTCGCTCGGCTTCCAGGGTTCCAAGAGACGCAGACACGTAAGGTGTTTGCACCAAATAAGGACAATTTAGTGAAGAGCAGTTGGGAAAAAAATTGGGGGTGTTGACATGAATGGACAAATGGATAAAAACAGAGCTCAGAGGGTTTCACCAACATTCTTAAAATCAATCAATGTACTGACTCATTGCCAAACACAAACACCCCCGCCAACAACTTCACCGAGGCATCAAAAAGTGGCACGTTTTAGAAGACAACAGTGCTATCTAATTCAGACTGAAAACTCTTGTTCTCTTTGCTGAGTACAACGCCACCACTAGCTAATAAAATTACATCGCCCCCACTCAGACACACTAATAACAATAATAATAGTACTAATAACAATCATCATCATCAAATTCATAGCAAGTGCCCATAGAGATATTAAGTCCTTTCTAAAGTGCAAAAAAAGGTCTTATACACTCACACAACCCAGAGAAAAGTGTTGTTAACAAACCTGCCAAATTTGAATGAATAAAAATATCCGCAAGTTTATGAAATCACGTTTTTTTTTTTGGCTGACATGTTCTCTAAGCTCTCAGGCGTGTCCGCTGAATGAGCTGAAAACACGTCCTGCTAAACTTTCAACTGTCAATCAAATATGTTCGGACGTCTAGCATATGCCTTACACATTCCTATACAGTCCTGCGCACCATTATAGGCTCCCCTTCATTTTTGGTATAACCTGTATAATATCTTCAGAAATAAATGGAAATGTACCAAACTTATATCATCATATTCAAAGAAAAAAATTAGACAACAGCATGTGCAGCTACAGTGGCACCACTCCTTAATATTTGCACACCCTTTGGCAGCGTTGACAGCCTCCAAACGGTTCTTATATCTATCTATAGGCTTTTTGAACTTCTCAGGTGGTATTTTCTCCCACTCTTCCTTTGCAATTTGTTCAAGCTCTGTAACATTTACAATGAATGGTTTCAGCTCCCCCCAGAGATATAATTGGATTGCGATCAGAACTCATTGCTGGCCATTTTAAAACAGTACATTTTTTTCCATTTCAACCATTCCTCTGTGCTTTTAGATGTGAGCTTTGGGTCTTTGTCTTGGTGTAGGACCCATGATCTTTGCCTCAAAGCAAGTTTTCTTACACAGGGTAAGACGTTTCGCTCTAAAATCTCTTGATAATTTTCTGATTTCATGATACTTGTGATACAGTCAAGACCTCCAGTACCGGATAGAGAAAAGCAGCCCCACAGCATTATGGATCCTCCAACATGCTTGACTGTTGGCAGGGTGTTCTTTCCCTTAAGGACTTCATTACATCATCTGTAAACATACTGTTTGAGTGCACTGCCAAAAAGCTCTTTTGATCTGTCCATAAAATGTTTTTTTTTATCAGTTGCTCTTTTGTATCAAACAAAAGTTCTCTCTAGAAAAATGTTGTTTCACTTGATTAATTTTCTTCAGGAGATATGGATAGAGATATAGGAGATATTTATTGCACGGGCTAACAGGGTTCCATATGCTGCAGACTGGCAGGGTCGTCCAATACGTCACCGCCTCACTTGGTGTTGTGTCAGTGTGTGGGTCGACATAACAGAGGCACTTCAGGGAAAGTGAAGCGTTTATTAAGCACAGCGGCACACGTTATTCAGCCGGTTGCTAAGACTACACAACATTTGAGCACATACTTCCTGCTCGTTCTAAACGCCACAATGCTTTGTGCTTCAACATACATATTTCGGTAGCCTGAATAACACAAAACATAACATGAGGGAATTTAAATGACATCGAGCTGTTCAGTAAATTGTGGCATACGGAAGATGCATGAACATTCCTAAAACACAAAGGTCTCAAACTCATGGCCCGGGGGCCAGATCCGGCTCGCCACACTGATTTATGTGACCCGCAAAACCAAATCATGTGCGCCAACTTAATGTTGCTAAAATACCAAAATTGCAATTTGTTTTCTCTTTTAAATTGGCTTCTGATTTCAAAACTAGATATCCATAAATTTGCTGTGTGTAATAATATGAGGCGATCATACATATTATATAGGTTCATAGTAATAACGGCCCTCCGAGGGAAACCGCAACTCTGATATGGCCCGCGAAAAAAACGAGGTTGATACCCTTGCATAACATTATACCCAGAAGCTACCGCTGGTTACACTGTTAGCTAGAGATATTCTGTGATAACACTGCAACTCTTGATTACCTTTTGGCTTTGACATGATAGCAACCGCTGCTTCAAAGTGTTTTTTTTAGCTCTAGAATTCTGTCCATCTTAGCTGCCACATCATTGGCTGGGGAGGTTATTCTATTAGGTCCACTGTTTTCTAACAGCGGGTCAGAAGTGCAGAACAGTTCGCTAACAAACACATTTTCAGAACTAAGCAGATAACCAACGATTTACTTGGTTGTTTATTTTTGCACTTGAGTGTGGGAAGGCACCACAGATACCCAACTATTTGTACAGAAACATTAAAAAGTTTCTTTTCCATAATATGGCCCCTTTGAGATTAACCAGTTTTGTTAAGTATTTATCTGCATGGTTTGTTCGGGTCACAGTCACCCAGTGAGACAACGTCTTTCTGCATAATTTCTAGATTTTCAGTGAAAGTCACCAAAAATATTCAGATCATAACAAAAAAAAAAAATCTCAATCAAACAAAGTGTTTGAAAAGCAATGACAAGCTTGCAAAAAAAAAAAAAAAAAAAAAAAAAAAAAAGATACGAGTCAAAACAAAACACCAGTCACAGTAGGAGACCTTTTATTGTGTGGGTGACATCATAGCCCAATTTGATTTGAGGAACTTGTTGGAAGATGGATCTCAATTGCTTAAATCTGGAGTCACAGTGCGGCAGAATCATTAACAGGACTTTTGTCATGTGGAGTTTGACCAGGAATGGTTTTGCTGCCCAAACACAGTTACAGCCCTTTGTTGTAGATTCAAGGCCAGGGACTTGGCAGGGAACAGCAAATATTTTCATCCTTTCATTTTTAAAATGCTAACAGATTGACATGTTTAAAAAATTACAAAGGAAAAAAATTATTATTCTCTAAGTTCAACTCTCATCAACATGATAATTGAATTAATTCCCCATGTCAGAAAAAGAGAACTTCCTGTGGGACAAACTACACAGGGAGTTGAATTACTTCAACGCATAAACATATATATATATATATATATATATATATATATATATATATATACACACACTCACACACACACACAAGGAGCCATGACAGAACAATGGATCATCTGATAGACACCATGGAGTCATAATACAATCTCATAGAAAATCAGAGAGAGAAAAACAACCCTCCTAAGTAAATATTGGCCTGATAGACTTTAGAGTGATGAGAGGGATTTAAGAATACTGAGATAAAACAGTAAAAAAGGGGGTGGTGAAGAAAGAGACTGACAGTCCTTATTGTATTTCTCATGAAGGTTTGGCTAAAGAAGTTGTGGTAAGGAGCTAGGGAATAAAATTGATTGTTTTTTAAAAGTTTGGCTGGTGAACAAATGTTAATAATAGATAATCAATCATTAATTCATATTGTTGGATATTTTAGAGACAACCAATTCATCCCTAATAAGCTTTGAACAAGTACAGATAGGAAAAATAGTTTAACCCTGTGGTCTTAAGAGTAAAGATAAATTCAAAGTTTTGCTTGGCCTTCATTACCATGAAGAACAGAGTGGGAACGAGGCGCTTGCGACGAGGCGAGGGCTACCACTAGCCCAGAGTATGAAGAAAAAAAAAGCAAGCGAGGATTTGAAGATCTATTTTATTTTCACTTGTTCAGGCAGGACTTCATCAAGAAGTTGAATTACACTTGTTAATTAGTGGTTCTGTGCCTGCGGCGCATGCTGCGTATACAACTGTGTAAACAATGCCCCCACGTGACGTCAACAAATTTGCTAACATTCTAGTATGTGCCGGTTATCACATGATACAGCTAGTAATGCACTTTAAAAAAAAAAAAAAACTTTTTTTTTTTTGTACCTTTTTTTGCTCACTGATGATCCATTTTTGGAAATAAGCAGCTCACAAAAATTTTACTTGGTTGCGTAATTTCACACTTGATAGGTGGGCAGGCACTCCAGGGACACAATATTTGTACACAAGCAATTACATTTAATATATATATATATATATATATCAATGGTCCTCCAAAAGCAGTTAGTAAAAGAAGATTATTTTTCTGAGTAAACTTTGCTGACAAAAACTATATTTCCACCAAATTGTACCATTTCAGTTTATCTTTTATGGTGGGCAATTTTTTCATTGACAAGAGGTGGGGTCTGCAAAACAATTTGTATTAAATTATGATGTATCATTTTTAAAAAAGTGCCTACCTACATATGGGGACTGGCGCACCAATAAAACAAACTAAACAAATTAGAGTGGACCTCTGCTATTCGCAGGGCATTAGTGAAAATCCACTACAATTGTCTTGGAAAAAAAAAAAGTATATATAGATATATATTTTAAAACCCCTAAAGTTTTTGAATAAGCGGGGATAAACTGCCAATAAGTATTTCTGAGATTCGTTCTCCTGCAAAAAAAAAAGAAAAAAAAAAATCAGAAAAATAGCTTTAAAAAACAAAAACAAAAAATGTAAAAAAAAAAAAAAAAGAAGAACAAAAATCTGCAAATATAGGCGAATCAGCCCGCGGTTGCCGAACCACAAGTATGCGGGTGTCCACTCTACTCCTCCCTACCTTAACTTCTGACCAATTAAAAGCTATGATATGATTGTGACAATATCACATAAATCTGACATTCCTGCTCAGCATTTCTAGCTTTTCTCATGTAGAGTTGTATCGGTGAGGCAAAATGACCTCAGCAAAATATTTGCAGCTTGGGAGCTCTGGTCAAAAGTTTCCCGCATGTGGAAAAATCAATGCTTTGCAACGTACAGCATAAATGGCCACCATGTCTTGGGCAAAGCGCGACTGACTCTGTGACTGCCTTCCATCGGCTCCTTTCTTGTTATATGCAAAACAATGTGAAAATGAGCCCGCTCAATTTAAGACAAAAAAATTGAAAAATAGTACCTGGAACACTCATAAGAAATGAATGAATGAATCAATCAATCAAATCGCTAAATTGGCAAAACTAACTGTGGCTTTATAAACTAGCTCCTCTCTGTTCACAACCATGTTGTTAGTGGAAGAAATGACAATCAGTTAGCAATGACTGATAAATGTTGAATTTCATTCATTTCAATTTGGCCAAGTTCCTTTCTATTAAACAGGTTTAGGTTGAAACATAAAACAACAATTACCATTACATTTAGTGGTGCACAAGGTGTTTAATTGGATTTAGGATTATGAGGGGTCCTTGGAAAAAAATGTCTCCTGTGACAAAGACAAAGGTGAACGCAGCAAGAACTACAAAGAAACAGTGACTGAAGATGGCTGCAGTGATAACCTGTCAAAGCATCTCAAGGGAGGAAAATAATTTGTACAAGGGCTCCACAAAATGAAGTTGACCCTGAAAATTGCTTTCTTAAATGGTAAATGCAGTATTTTTGTACAAACTCTCAAATTAAAGTTGAAGTCTCCACTTTTTGACTGATTGATTCCAAACCAAATATTGTGGTGTATCAAGGCCAAACAGATCATTGTCCAAATACAATAATTCTGAAATTAACTATATGCAACCAACTTATTTCATTCATAGTTTCCCTGTTCACCTTCTATATCCACTCTACTGTGCATTCAGAAATGTTTTGATATGTTTTGTGCCCAAAAGAAATATATTTCTAGGTAAGGGTCAAAGAGAGCAATATTGTCTTATCTAACAATGTCAGTATCATGTCCACAGGTAAACCCATCTGCAATCTGCCCACTAAAACCACAGTCTGATCTTTAGGCCAAGTAGCAGCTCCACTTGAGCAGTTTGGGATGAAGGACCTTTACTCAAAGAACCTGCAAGCGCTCACTTTTCCCAGAACGGTTTATAATGTCAGTCTAGGGAAAGAACCAATGACCACTTTTGCTCACGCTCTAACTATTGGACTTCAGGAGAACAGCAATCACTACAAAGAGGTCAAGCTTAGAAGCCTGCCGCTGGAGTAAATCACTATTTATTCGAATTCTGATAATTCCTTGTAGGCACTTAAAAGTCCAAAATCCTGGGGGCTTTTTACGCCCCTCTCCTAGCTTAACCACAATAACCACAAGGATTTCCATCAGCCAGGCTGTTTCCTGTACTGAGTAGCCAGATATTTCAACTATCCACACCACACGCCAGAGTCCTGAAAAACAACAGGGTGGAGTGTGAGAGGAATAGATGTTACATGCTTCTAAATATAAAAGTATGTGCAGCACGACGCAGTGATGAGTTTTTAATGGATGTTGTTAATCACTAGATGGCTTGTAGTCTACGATACAGTATAAATATACATTGCTTTGGTTGGGAAATGCTGGGGTGTGAAGGCATGCGGGGGCTTGACTAGCAAAACTAGACTTTGAGCCCTGCCAGCCTCCCGACCGTAGGAAACATTTGATCACGTTCTATAGGTGTGTGAGAGGATTTGATTCAGGGTCAGGTCACAGCCGACCTGCCTCATTTATCCATTTTAATGCAACTTATGGTTATGATTTGCAGAAGAAACGGGGTGAGAAAAAAAACAAAAAAACACAGGAGCACTGAGAGGGAGTGTGACCTGAGTCAAGGGTTGTGTTTCACTAAGAAAACACTCTGCTGGAGCGTTCCTTGGGAGAGAAGTGACAGATATCCAGAGGTATGTCAACATCATTGCAAGTTTGTCGGGTTTGACTGCTCGGAATCAGATGCACTTAACACTATACTCTCCTCAAACACAAGCATGTAAGGGGTTGTTCCGTTCATTTCAAGGATTCTCCTTCTTTCCTTACTCTTTAAAAGTACATCAATTAGGTAAAAACAGGCAAAATAAATAATGCTGCATTTCAACCCTCGTCCAAGCTCTACAGCGGAAGTGCAATTTACGAACGCCTCAATGTTCGCACTTTCCCATTTACGAACCACAGCGATAAAAAAAATATTGCCCGATGGTCGAAGCTTATGGCAGTGTGACAACGTTTCACTCATCCATTTTGTGCCAGGCGGTGGTGCGCCCACTGTGGCGAGGTGGATGACTCTCAGCCGCTTCAGCGTCGCGTTTGGTCACTGCTTCGCTTAGTGCGCCGTTGTGTGCCTTTTCCCCCTTCATTTTCACGTTTTGCTAGCTCAATATGGGTCTAAGAAAAGCAACAGAAAAGCATGGCAAGAAGGAGAGAGTAGCTGTGGACATTTTTTGTCAGGAGTATATCAATGGTGCACGCATTGTAAAGCTTGTTCGCAAGTACAGCACAGTATGGAAGAAACAAGTCAGCAAATGCCACTATTGTGTAAAAAAAGGACATTTTGTTGCTACTGACAAGGCCAAGGGAGTGAAGTATTTTTATCGGACCGAGAGAAACCTCTGGACCAAGTCTGCTGTTGCTCGTCTGGATAAACAAAAAACAGCTAGCAAGTGACAGCATTTACAAGACCATCATTTGCGTGAAGGCGAGACACTGTTGGTTAAGTGGATTTCGTTTTTTAGTCTTCGTAATTGTAGCAACCTGGTTGTTAAAGTTAACGGGTTTTGTGATTTCCGACTGACTGTGAATGTACCAGAGGGACACCGTTTGAGCGCAAGTCTGCAGGACAGCTGCATTTGAATGAGGAGGACAGTTCCGCTTGTTATTGTTAACTTGGTTAATCTTTTGTACTGTATAGCGTTATATTGTGTTCAATCTGTACAAACCTTTACTAAATAGGGAATTTTGTTGAGGCTGGAACCAATTATTGTTGTGGGAAAATTATGTCCAATTGACAAACTGTCAATTTTGTTCAAGAACCAACTAAGTTAGTAAACTGAGGTTGCATTGTACTTGCTTTGGTTTGTGGTGGTGATAGGTATTTTGTTACAGTACAAAATTGTACGGTGGGAAACTGATGGACTATTTATGCATCAATCGCAATTCGACGTACTAAGAAAACAACACCAATGGAGGAGAATGAGGGTGTCCTGAATTTACTTGTAGGCATGTGGCTGTTGGCGACTCTAAGGAAACGCATTCGAATTGAGAGGAGACTGAGTGGAGCACGAAAACGGACATACTGTACGCTGCATGTAGCAATTGGGGCCTGCTTGTACCTCAAATTTTGGCTCGCAACACAAAGTATACAAAAGAAAAAAGAAATCAACCGACCAACAGCTTGTAACTTGGAAAACTCACAAGACAACGTACGACTGTATTGAGTTTCACTGTGTTGTGATAGTGGGTTCTCTGGACCAGTGAGCATGGATTATTCTCTGCTCTTTTGCTTTTGGTCTCTCTTCCCAGTGAGTTTTACAACTACTACAATTTGTTTTTGGTTTTTTAAAAAAATAATAAATCCACTCCATTGTGCTCCAAACTCTCCTCAATCCGCCCTTCCCATTTTGTGAGTTCTCAGAGGATCTGCAGGGAAAGAAATAGAATTCAAGAGAAGGGGACTAATAATTTCACAGCCAAAAAATAAATTTCTGGTTCGTGTGTGCCTATGGGACATTTCAGCTGGGACACGGACATCATACCAAAGCTATGAGAACAGTTTGAAGGCCCCAATCTTGATGCAGAGTAAAAATAACTGAACAAGAGGGGTGAAGAGCATCTATCGTGCCTCAAAGGAAAAAAAAGCTTGGTCAGAAAGAAGGCATGGGCAATATGCTCAGTATGTACTGTATGTTTGACACCAGGAGGGGAACTGCGAAAGTCACAGTACCAGGAAGTACTGTTTTTTTATTGTTACTGTGATATCCAAATGAAGTTCCAAAACAGTTAATAAGCCAGCGGTGGCTCAGGATTACTGATCTTAATGAGCTGGTCAGTGAATTACAGAGAGTAAAGGATCAAACTGACATTAAGGCATCTCTGTACAGCGTTTGGTTTCTTGCAAAGAAAAATACACAATATACTGTGAACACGCGTTCATCACGGGTAATACGTTCCACACCCACCCGCAATAGGTGAACATCTGATATACAGAGACCATATAAAGACCACCCCTCAAATATGCTTTAAACACATTGAAACTTATCATCAATGTATTAAAATACACTCTTGAAAGATGTTTCAAACCAATTTTAACAAATAAGAACAAATTACAAACATAAAATGTATAAAAAATACTGTACATATTGCAGTGTCTGTGTACATGCATGTGCCTTTAAGAGGGGGGCCTTGTGGGGTGCTGTGTGAATTCAGCGAGTATGCGTGTGAGCGATTTTTTGAGTGGGCTGTGCTGACAGCAGCTTTGGCGGAAATGTGTACAGTTGATGTGTTTTACTGTTCTCCCAGCATTTAATAAATAGCTTCTTTTTTTTTTAAACAACATGCAAGGTCATTACAGTAAGGACTCATCAGAAAATGCTCATTTAAAAAAAAAAAAACAAAAAAAAAAAATGCAAGATGAATTATGATATAACAAAAGAACATGACACCCTTGGTTTATAAATTTTACTTGGTCTAATTCCAAAGATTTTCATCCTCAATTTTGCCCAACTTCCTTCAATAGGCATACTGTAGAATGGGCATAATTATTTCACTGCTTTCAATGTGTACGTAATATTGCTGTTAGTGTTTAAATTTCCAGAATACATTTGCTTTTTATATACATATTATTTTATCGTCTCTTGTTTTTGGTAATGTCTTAGCTCCACTTTTGTGATTACCCTAATTTCTCGTGTATAATGCGCACCCATGTATAACCCCAATTCCAATGAAGTTGGGACGTTGTTAAACAAATAAAAACAGAATACAATGATTTGCAAATCATGTTCAACCTATATTTAATTGAATACACTACAAAGACAAGATATTTAATTAATGTTCGAACTGATAAACTTTATTGTTTTTAGCACATAATCATTAACTTAGAATTTTATTGCTGCCACACGCTCCAAAAAAGCTGGGACAGGTGGCAAAAAAAGACTGAGAAAGTTGAGGAATGCTCATCAAACACCTGTTTGGAACGTCCCACAGGTGAACAGGCTAATTGGGAACAGGTGGGTGCCATGATTGGGTATAAAAGGAGCTTCTCTGAATTGCTCAGTCATTCACAAGCAAAGATGGGGCGAGGTTCACCTCTTTGTGAACAGGTGTGTGAGAAAATAGTCGAACAGTTTAAGGACAATGTTTCTCAACGTACCATTGCAAGGAATTTAGGGATTTCATCATCTACGGTCCATAATATCATCAAAAGGTTCAGAGAATCTGGAGAAATCACTGCATGTAAGCAGCAAGGCCGAAAACCAACATTGAATAGCCGTGACCTTCGATCCCTCAGGCGGCACTGCATCAAAAACTGACATCAATGTGTAAATGCCAATGGCATGGGTAACGTACACATCTGTGAAGGCACCATTAATGCTGAAAGGTACATACAGGTTTTGGAGAAACATATGCTGCCATCCAAGCAACGTCTTTTTCATGGACGCCCCTGCTTATTTCAGCAAGACAATGCCAAACCACATTCTGCACGTGTTACAACAGCATGGCTTCGTAGTAAAAGAGTGCGGGGACTAGACTGGCCTGCCTGCAGTCCAGACCTGTCTCCCATTGAAAATGTGTGGCGCATTATGAAGTGTAAAATACGACAACGGAGACCCCGGACTGTTGAACCGCTGAAGCTGTACATCAAGCAAGACTGGGAAAGAATTCCACCTACAAAGGTTCAACAATTTGTGTCTTCAGTTCCCAAACGTTTAATGAATGTTGTTAAAAGAAAAGGTGATGTAACACAGCGGTAAACATGACCCTGTCCCAGCTTTTTTGGAACACGTTACAGCCATAAAA
This sequence comes from Phyllopteryx taeniolatus, assembly GCF_024500385.1. NCBI lineage: Eukaryota > Metazoa > Chordata > Actinopteri > Syngnathiformes > Syngnathidae > Phyllopteryx > Phyllopteryx taeniolatus. The sequence continues at coordinate 2,899,550 of NC_084507.1, forward strand.
TTCTAGGTTAATGATTATTTGCTAAAAACAATCAAGTTGATCAGTTTGAACATTAAATATCTTGTCTGTGTATTCAATGAAATATAGGTTGAACATGATTTGCAAATCATTGTATTCTGTTTTTATTTATGTTTTAAAAAAACAACCAATATTTCACAAATTCTGCCAGGGTATGTAAACTTATGAGCACAAATGTACATACATGGAGTCATATTGGAATGAAAGCGTCGGCTACACTTTTTTTTATAACCACTACGTGGCGGTGGCATTTTGGAATGAAAGTGTACAGCTTTTTTTATAACCACTAGATGGCAGCATACATTTCCAAAATGTAAAAGTTTTTTCCATTATCCCCTATACCTATCTATAATGCGCACTATTGACTTGACAATTTTTGGGGGGAAAAATGTGCACTATACACGAGAAATTACAGTAGATGGGAGATGTAATTATAAACCATTTTCTCTTCTGATCCACCCAGCACAGTGTTTATAGTATTCAATAGAATTTTCTCTACTATATTGTTGTTGTTTAAAGTGCAAAACTGAACAGAATTACACCAACACTCCCAAGCTATAACGCTTTTCTGGTATTCTGGTGGTGATATAAGACAAATAGGGAAATTAGTGTGCAATTGGAAGGGAAGGAGAAGTGGAAAGGTCATGAGCCGTTAAAATGAATTCATAAGTAAAAGAAATTAACAATGTAATGCAGTACAAAAAAGTAACTGAGAAAGGGTATGTCTGGGGGTATTCATGGCTCATCATGTTCACTTGTTTGAGAGACTCTCCGAAGCAGCATGGAATGTACGCAAAACAGCGCAAACAATTAGGACTGTTGGGAAATGATTTGCAAAAGCAACAAAAACAGACCTCTGAACAACCATTTAAGAAATACAACCCTTTCTTTTATCAGTTTGATTATTTGTATAACCCTGAAAAGTAATTAAGTGTGTGTCCTAAGGCGGACATCTGGGCACACATTTATCATCAGGCTTAATAAGTTAGCTGATTGTTTTGGCAGAGATGCACTTACTTATTTATCTACTTTCACAAATCATGCTCATCTTGAGAACACATATTTAATATGCTGTATCACAAACACATGATAAAATAACATATGACAAAAGCATCTTGGAATCACATTATTTATCATTCGGACAATGTTTCTTCAGAGACATCTTGAAGATACAGACAGAGGTCATTTTGACTCACTTCAGACATGAGATGGGATGTTTGCTGTGCCAATATGCCGGATTGCAAGTTCCCCAGTGGGTGTTTGAAATGATGTAAGAGCACACAGCTTAACCATAGTGAATGATTAATACAACTTGACTGACTGACTTACTGTGAGTAATTATAGCAATGTCTTTTCTCAAGGTTGACTTTCTCACACTTGTCGTAGAGTACATGTGTTCAACGAGCCCACACGTTTATGCTCTCAACAGCCAAGCCCACCCTCCACTCAACCTCAAAACCACAAAGGGTTAAATATCATCAATCTTTTTTACCAACACTGTCTGGGCACGGACAGAAACACTAAAGAAACACACTGTTGACCACGCAGTACAGTTCTGCTCTGTTTGGAACAGTATTTTACGTTTTTGAGTTTCTACTGTCAAAAGGTGTAGTACCACAGACAGATCTACATCAAGCTACATTTTTGACACCTATCGTTAGGTCCAACCTCATTAATTGTGTGACTGCTGAAGAGCATTCACACAATTAATGTGGTTGGGATTGTTATTGATTGCACATTTGCACCACAGTTGATGAAGGAAATTTAGACAAATTTAGCAAAAAAAAAAACAACTTTTATACACCTTAAATCATAATTACCAGTGACAGTATAAATCCTCTGTTATGCTGTGATGCAAATAACACACCTTTTGTTTGTGTCTTTATGTGTTCTAAAGGCATGCATTAATATAAAGCAGAGATGGGGGGACTCGGGTCAAATGACTTGACTCCAGTCGACTCGAGTTGCCACTTTTATGACTTGCGACTTGCTTGCAAAATACTTCAGAAAGACTTGACTTTTACTTGGTAGCCAAGAGACTTCACTTGAAGTACATCACTTGAAAAGTCATCTCGTTTAGAGTTGGAAATCTACATTTTAATTGAGACAGTTTGCCACCCCCCCCTCCCTTTTTTTTCCCTTTTTTTTTTTTAAAGTAAGAAATGTTTTGGTCCCAGTATGCATTGTTGTACACTTGCCAGTGTGACATAACCACCTGCATGAACAACGATGGAAGGAGCTCCAAAGATAATACAATTTGGATTCAAGGATTATTTTTGTCTGCAAAAAGCAGATGGCAATCTGCATGCCTTGTAACGCGCGCATTAAAGACATCGAACTTCTCCGTCACTACAAAACTCACAAAGACAGGTAAACTCATTTAACAATTTAGCTAGCTGGTCAAACATTAAGTTTCATAGACTGGTTTGGGATAATTAAAAATAAAAATGATGTGATTGTGAATGTTTTAGTACAGCAAAGTAACATAACTAGGTGTGGGATGGTTTATAATTGTCCGAACCTTTAGTTTTGGTTTATAGGCATGCAAAAGTCTTTTTTTCCCCCTCTCTTTCTTTCGTGCACTCTAGAAAGTAGCGCCTAAAATATAATGCCAACCGCTGAATGCAGAAGTGAAACTGTGTTGCGGAGATGAAAACTTTTTTAGTGTTATGATTTATGGGGAAAAAAATTGTGAAAAAACATTTTATTACCACTCCACTACTACAGCTTGTTGCGACTGGAGCTAGTCTGTATGACTTGACTTGCGATTTGCTTAAACCAAGTAATGACTTGACTCGACTTGCTTGAAATTTAGCGGCGATTCGACTTGACTTGCTAGATATTTTTCCCACAGTGACTTAGGGCTTGCTTGAGACATGAAGGTTATGACTTGAGACTTGCTTGTGACTTGCACATTTGTGACTCACTCCCATCTCTGATATACAGTGTTGTGAAAAAGTATTGGCCCCCCTTCTCAAATTCTTATATTTTTGCATAGTTTCTCCACTTTGTTTAAGATAATCAAACACATGTAAATATTAGACAAATATAAACCCTTTATTAAGGGAAAACATATTGAAAGTTTCCTGTGCCTGTGTGAAAAAGTAATTACACCCCTTGTTAAAACATGAATTAATAGTGGCTAATCACAATTTTTGGTTAATTTTCACTGATCACACCAAAGCCTGATTACCTCCTGACCTGTTCAATCAAGAAATCACTTGAAAAGAATTTGTCCTGACAAAATCAAGTCAGACAAAAGATCTAAAAAAGCTGCAACAAAATGACATGACCCAGATAAATTCCAGAACAGTCAAGAAATAAAGTAATTGACATCTCAGTTTGGAAAGGGTTACAAAAGCTATTTTTAAAGCTTTAGGATTCCAGCCAGAAATAGGGAGACCCATTATCCCCACATGGAGAAAACATGGAACAGTGGTGAACCTTCCCAGGAGTGGCTGGCCTACAAAGATTACCCCAAGAGAACAGCAAAGACTCATCCACAAAGGAACTCAGGACAACTTCTAAAGAACTGTAGGCCTCCCTTTACTCACTTAAGGTCAGGTAAGGAAGAGACTGGGCAAAAATGGCATCCATGGCAGAGTTCCAAGGCAAAAACCACTGCTGGCCAAAAAGAACATAAAAAAGCTCATCTTTTGAGAAAAACAACAACAAAAAAACCATCTGAATGATTCATAAGACTTTTGAAGGTGTGTGTCTCATTACATTTGGCATAAATGTAGCACAGCATTGCAGAAAAAGAAGATCATACCAACAGTCAAACATGGTGGCAATAGTGGGATGGTCTTGGGCTGTATTGTACCTTCAGGACCCGGACAACTGGCTGTGATTGATGGAACTATGAATTCTGCTCTTTAAGAGAAAGTCCCGAAGGAGTATGTTCAGCCATCACTTTGTGAACACAAGCTGAAGCACATTTGGGTTCTGCAGGAGGATAACGATCCAAAACACACCAGCAAGTCAAGTAGGGTTAAAAAAAAACAAAATGAAGGTTTTGGAGTGGCCTAGTCAAAGTCCAGACTTGTATCTGATTAACATGCAGTGGCATTACCTTAAAAAGGTCGTTCATGCTGGAAAACAACCCAATTTTTGCTGAATTCAAACAATTCTGCAAGAAAGAGTGGGCAAAAATACCTTCACAGAGATGTGAAAGACTCATTACCAGTTCTAGAAAATGCTTGATTTCAGTTGTTGCTGCTGAGGATGGCCCAACCAGTTATTAGGTTTAAGGGGCCATTACTTTTTCACACAGGCCCAGGTAACTTTGAATCGTTTTTTTCCCCCCCTTTATAAATCATTTAAAAACAGCATTTTAAGTTCACTTGGGTTATATTTGTCTGATATTTACATTTGTTTGATGATCTGAAACATTAAAGTGAGGAAATTATGCAAAAATACAATAATTTGAGAAGGGGGCCAATACTTTTTCATGGCAGTGTACATTGTATAAAATGTGTTGAAATTATAAAAACTAGCACAGCCAAAGAGCTCTGAGATGTCGGGTACTTCCCAGCCTTTGTGTGTTTGCGTTACCTGGGGAGATTTGTGGGATCTCCAGCTGTACTGGTGGCTGTGGAGGCTTGCCAACAGCACGTTCTCATCGGTGTCCACCTGGCCAAAGCGCAGAGTCTCATGGGTATCATTGCAGATGACATAATGGCTGTAAACTAGTTCCTCAGCCTCTGGGTTTCCATTCTGTGAATGAACAGCACAATGGTAGTTAGCGGTAGGAGTTAAGACTGGACAGATGAATTAAAAAGGTGACAGAAGAGAGAAAGGACTTAGGCCGGCAATCATGTACTATGACCTGCTTCTGAGTGCATTTACAACATCAAGTTAGTAGTGTTCTTGATCTAAAAAAATTCTGAACTTGCCAGGTCAGCTGTGAGTCAGTAGGAAATTGCGGTGATTTCATCTGTGGGAGCAACACAACCTCAATAGGGGAGTAAAACAAATCACAGACTGACAGCTAACCAGGATACTGCATGGAATGAACTTGAGAGCCAAATATACATCTTGGTTTCTCTGCCTCTGAAACATTTTACTTTCTCACATCCTAGATCTTCAAGTAGCAGAAAGCAACAATAGTTTTGGTAATTCCACTAGTTAATAATGATCATTTATGATTTAAACCACTATGCCAAGTATATGCAATGCTATAATGACCGTATATAATTATTTCAGAGTTCTTATTAGACAAGAAAGTCAGGTTATTGCAAACAGCAGTTCTATTATGTGCTTATGACTATATTGATTCATATAGAAAAAAGGATTACACAAAGAGGCCACATTAGTTGGGGAGTTATTGTGTTACTGAGTTCCTAGTCTGATCTAAATCCATGGATCAATGAGAAAACCAAGATGCGTCATGCAGGGATTGATGCCTTGGTACTCATACATCACTTTAATGAAATTAAAGAGAGCTTATGGGCAACATACTATGTACAATTTACAATTTGAGTTGAGCTCCATTCAAAGCTTTTCGGCCCAAAGGGGATCTCTCATGCACACCCCTCCCAGCATTTAGTTCAGACGGCCTATTTACTGCTACCCAACTTCTTAAAAAAAAAAATGACAGACTTTCAAATGGCGAAAGGGTTCGTGGTTATAAGAGGCTGGCAGTAAAAGCTTACAGTTTGACTGCCAAGCACGTTTAAGGTCCTGAGGTTGTTGAGGCTATTGAGAACGGATGGGAAAATTTAAACCATCGAAACAGCACTTGATGATGGATGTGTACAAGACAGACAGAACACTAAAATAAGGTAGTGTGAGAGAGCGAGAGAGAGTGTGTGAGAGAGAGAGAGAGAGAGAGAGAGGTGAAAGCCTGAGCAACATAGAAAGGGGACAGCTGCACTGGTTTTGCATCCACTTCCAGTTTTACAGTGGAACACTATCTGTGTTCCCTATCAAATCTGACACTGCACATTTACAAACTTCCTGGTGCTATCTTGCTAATCCCGCTCTTTGATGGTATCGTGTTTCTGCTCCAGTTCACAAGACAACATGATAGGCACGTCACAAAAGATTCCTACTGTGATTGCAATCACCTCTTTCTATCCAGGGATTTTAAGTGTATCAGCATTCGGGAAAATAGAAAAGAAATGAAAAGAAAATGAATCTTCCTCGTTAAATAGAACATGATAAAATGCAAACTTCTGTCAGCTTCTGTATCAGGAATCAGCATATCAATTTCACTCATCAACCCAGATACTATTACTTTAGTATCTTGAGTTTATGCAAGTGGCACATGCCTACATGCCCATAAAATGTCTGGAATATAAATTGTAAATAATGATACCCACTGAAAATAAGAACACACAAAATTTGAAACTAGAGATTGACGCCTGTAAAATGGACATAAGGAAACAATTGTTAGAGCTACAATCACCTACATTGGGAGTAGCCAGCCAGATGAAAATAGAGACAAAAACAGCCTATTCCATTGCCAAGAGTTGGTTCGTCACATTTGGAAGACCTTTACATTAAATGCAGGTGGTAATTGTAAAAGTATATAACACTCTGGGCTGCTTTGTGTGTGTTTGAAGTGTTATAATTTACCGCAACATCAATGCTAATCTTATTCGCAAGTCTTGTTTTGGCCAGTTCTGTTCTTTTTGTGCTCCTATTCTGATGTTTGTAATGCATGACGGGACCATCTCAAAAACAAGATGCTACACCTCAAGAGGTTTATCCTCATAAAAATGTACAACATCTGCGAGCTGCACCGGGGGCAGCCGAGAAGCACGTCTGATCTCACTATTCTTCGATAGATGACTTGCAACCATACATCTGCTACTACCGGGAAAACTACCTTTTGACACGTTGTTTCAATTTGCAATACACTGTGTGCACACAGTGTGTGTGTGTGTGTGTGTCCGGGCGTGCATTTATGCAATTGACATAAGACAATAACTTTGTAGTCTCACTAGCATATACGTACACTACAAAGGCCTGTGAAGATTCTGTGAGAAAATACATAGTGCCAGGCTTTTTTGTGGCTTTCCCCCTAAGCCAATTCCCTGAGGTTTAGTGGCTGAGAGGGAGCAAAGATGAGGATGGAGAAATGTAAATGGAGGCATGATGAAGCTTGAGGTTAAAATATAAGAAGGCTGAGGTCGAGGCCATATGGGGGAACTGAGTTCAAGGATATCAACCAAAAAAGATGAATCTGATAAATATAATGGCTGCCTATTTTCTCAAAAATAACAGAAACACACAAATATGCTCTGAATTTAACCACAATCCTTACATGTCATAAAATAATAATTCCCAAGAGATTGATGGATAGAGCCAATAGAAAGCACAAAGTAGATGGAAGAACACAGGTGAGGATTATTAACATTGAGAAACCATTTGGCGTGTACATTTCTGACAGCAGAAATGCTCTTGATGGTATTATGGATAGAACAGCAACCCAAGTTACCATGACAACAACCATGTGTATGACTATATACATATAAATTACAACCATATAACAACGCAGCACTTTTATGCATGTTTATTGCTGTGCATCTGGAAGCGTTACAGCTGTCCTGGTTCTGGGGGTGTGGTATGACCAGACACGGACTAATAGCATTAACTTGTGTGGTAGTTGAGGAATCTTCTCTTTGGTTCAATGGTAACCCTTAAGGCCACATCACAACAGACCTGTCTGGTAGCCTTGAAACCAGGAACCATGAAAATCATAAAATGTTTACAACAAGCCAAGACACATCCTTCTGTTGTGGCAGGAAAAGGCTGTTAACATGTCAGACTAAGTAGGTTTTCAATTTGGATCACGTTTTATGATTTATGAACAGTGTGTGTGTGTGTGTGTGTTCAGGCTTTAGTCGCATTTAAATCAAACACATTTAAAGCTCAAGTCTTACATTAGCACACCACCATTTTTAACAAGATCTGTGTTTTGTGATTGACCTCTCTCTACCCCTGTCTCCAAAACGACCGTACCCACATACAGCACATTTACCTCATAATTATGGTCTGTTTCCCCCCCCGTGTTAAGCAAAGTGGTTGAAGTAGTTCTGTAGAAGTTCCAAGGTTGCTGCTGTTTAGTCCAATCAAAGCAATATATAAACTCAACAACTCCACGAACCAACCCCTAGTGAGTATCAGAAAGTCTCTGTGGGATATGAAATGACCAAGAAGTCATGCTTGGCAAGTTTAGCAAAGACATCAACATGTCCAAAACACTACTTCAGTGCTGCACTATGAGTTTTCATTACAGTGCTCATTCATTCAAGTATTATTTATGGCTAAATTAACGGATAGAAATTGGGAAGGAGCATTAGCGTGCATCAATAAAATAACGAGGCCAATGGTCAAATATGATCCATCATCCAGCAAAATCTAATTAGAACTTTGATGGAGTACAAATAAACTCCGTGCTGAACGATTAATTTAAGACAGATTTGTATGTATTTGATAGATTATTTTCCACAGGTAGAGACCACAGCTGTTTTTCTATATAAAACCTCCAAATAGCTATTATTTCTCACAAGTAAAACCATGAGGATATTTCATGTCTCCAGAGGCCACTATAATGAGTCAGCACAGCTGAGCAGAGCCACGCAAAGCCAGATCGTCCCAAGTGCGTGAGCCTGTTTGTGTGGTAGAGAAGTGGGTGGAGGACCTGGGCCAGATGAAGTCTTGACAGGTGTCATCACTCAAATGTTACCGTATTATCTTGGGCATTACTTCAAACACGGTGCAATTCTGGCTACCAGAGGCAGTGGTGAGAGTTGAGAAAGGAGGGAGGACGAGGACCAACATGCTAAAGTCCTACAACAGACACATTGCAGTAGTCTTTGTCATGATTTACAACTAACTAAAAAGGAATTATACCTACGGTACGTATACTGTATATACATGAGTTGCATAAAATCCAAACTATCCGTGTGAGCTGCTTCATTTTGTTTAGCTGATATTCCACCTGGGATGGGAGATAACTGTTTACAGTATTTTCTTGGGATTTCCCTGACAGATTTACTCTACCATATGCAAAAATGAGAAGAAGCGCATTTTGAATTAATTGTCTCAAGTAAACTAGTTGAATATCAAGTAATGCAATACTATGTAAATGCAACAGATTACTATTGTTCTTTCGTTTGCATACATTGCAGTCTTTATCTTCCAAACTCGTTACATCAAACGATTGACATTGGGGTTGAGACCGAACAGATGCGAAAGAACAAACAGCACAAAAGGCTCATTGAATACACATAGTACGCCCTCTTGACTGCTACTGAAACCCTGCATTGCATCAAGCATCAAAACTGAAAATAAATAAAACATAACCGTGTTTTGTGCTGATCAAACTAAACCCGTTTTTTAATTAATGGCTATCTACATGAATATTCTATTCTCATCTGACATACATCTTAGAACACATTTATTCTTACCCTTCGTTCCCCGTTTTGAGTTAAAGTTAATCTGAATTTATTGATTGGGTATCTTCTGGCTGCAAAAACAATAGATAATCAAACAAAAAATGACGACTTTCATTTGTTTACATTGTGAAAATTATTAATTTCCCTGATCTTATGGAGCAATTTTGAGGAAACACTTCTAAAGGATCCTGGTAAGTAGAAAAACCCAATCAACTACAAATTTAGAACAGTGGTTATAGTCTCAACAGTTTGGTACTTAACCTCTGAGAAAAAATATCACAAAATGGTATGCATAATATTTGGTTCCTTGTAATTAAATGACTAACATTAGAAAAAGGTTTCTGTTTGTTGTTGCTATGTGCATATCAAACAAGTAAAAATGCACAAGCTGTTTTTATATACCATTCTTTCTCCTATGCTGGCTTGTATGACTCAAGGGAAAGAGACTTAACAGGCAGGTTTTAAACAATACCTAAAGAACAATTGAGCGTCAACTGTTGTTTCCCTTAGCGTTTTTTTTAAACCACTTGACAGTCCACAACATTTTCTACAGACGCAAACATTAGCCAGTAGTACTACAAACACAGTAAGTATTAATTGTAAATACCCAGGGCCTGATTCACGAAAGGTTTGCACTCACGCAAAGAGATGTGGGAGCTGATCTAACCAGGTGCCCGCAGGATTGCATCTGCCAAACGAGCAATATTTCCGTACAGTTCATTTTGCGCGTTCCGGGAGGAGTGTATGCAAATAGTGTAAATGGATTTAGCAAGCACAATGCGATTTATCAAACCTGAGACGAATTGCGATGGCTGACTTTGTGTTTTCAAATACTGCGTCTGAAAGGCAGATGCACACCTGCACGCAAAGTGGCGCAAGTGTAGCATAAACATTTTTGAAATGCCAGAAACAAAACTATATCATGACACATGACATGGCACATTGAGCAATCCAATTTTTGAGCTTCTGAATGATCCAAGGGCTGACTTGGAGCGAGGCACAAGAAGGAGTCAGGCCATATCACTTATGACAAAACTTTCCTTGCATCTGGGTCATTTGATTTCAGCTCACTGTGACAATTGATGCTGGCCTTTCCCAGAGCAGTTTTTCGGGACTGCTGTCCTAGGTTTTAAATGCAATGTGCCGCAGAATGGGCAGCTATATCTAATTCAAACACACTTGGGGTGAGTTAAATCAAACAATACTTGGCTTTTATGTGGTTGCTGGTTTCGTTTTGGTTTGCGATACTTACTTTCTGTAACCATTTCTTTGTATTCCACTAACCTTTCCAATTCCTTCACTTCAAACTTCATTTTGCATTTTGCAAATTTTCAAGAGTGAAATCCATCACAGCTATCTAAAGTACAAAATCCTCTTTTGAAATATGGCAATCTCCACCTCTTTTACACCTGCAGCCAACAGCGCACACAATCTATTACAGTGACTGAACAATTGAATCTCTGCTTTTTGAGATCTTAGTAAACCAGGCCCTTACAGCTAATATTCTTACTACATATGTTCTATTAAATGTGAAGTATTTTGGAAAACCTTCTGGATCACTAATATATCAGATGTGATTTAATATATACAGTGTTGTTCTCTGTATTACCTGTTGCCAGCTTTGCAGGGCAGTGTCCAATGTGTGGATGGCATACTGACTGACTGTGGCAAACATAGGTTCCATAAAGAAGTTTGCATGCAACACACTGCTTTGGAGACAAGATGTGGCTGTAGCCTGGCCCTGAAACACAGCACATGAAAGTAAATCAGATCTCAAAATCAATGGACACCAATAAATTGGATTGAATTTTTTAATACACTCTAATGTAAGAATACAGACATCCTTTTTTTTTTTTAACTGAAATGAGAGGGTTCAAATACTAGGGATGCAATGCAATTCTATACCGCTGCACACACATATTCTGTAATTGTACTGTCATCTACCTGTATTACACAGGGCTGCAGAACTTGCAGGTGTGTTAAGTTTCGATACTCCAGAAGCTTGCAGTCTAACTGGGTGGAAAAGTTGAACTCCTGACAACGTCTTGGTCCACTGGTCCACTGACGCAAGAAGATCTGTGGTTCCCAAGCACCAACAACCATGAATTCTTGTTTCTGAGGTATCTTCCTGTCTGGCAGGAAGGGTCGAAGTTTTTGAGATGGAACTGTGACGAGAGAGAGTATTAAACATTTGTGTAACTAAACTGATTCAAACTTAAAAATGTTAACCGAGTTTGGTATGAATCCGTTTTCTGCACCCTGACCTGTTCCCAGTTGTTCTAGATGGTGGCAGAGGTGAACTTGCATCTGTGCTAGCTGCAGGGACACACCCAAGGAGGGGACAAACCAAGGTGCAAAGCAGGAGTCCACACGGGTGCATGCTGCCAGGGCCATGGGAGATACCAACTGATCGCATGGTAGTTGAGATCCAGTTTCACTATCTGAACTGTAGGCAATGAAGAGAAACAGATTTGAGACTTCAAATAAATTCAAAATTCATATGCAAGTGAACGTGAAGCCACTTTAGAAACAATTTCTGAGAAAAACAAAAGTGGAGAAAATGAGAAATGTAAAAGCCTTCAATTTTAACATGTGACAACGTTTAATATTGATGACTGAAACTGAAGTGATAAGACACTTGATAATTATAAGGCAAAGGCTCATTCAATGATTGAACATGATCAAATTGTTCAAAGAGATAATGTCACTGATCAAGCTATCTGCCTCTTTACATATAGTAGACATGTATGTGCATACATCTTATATGATCTATATATATATATATATATATACTGCCATGAAGAAGGAATAGGCCGTAATCTGCCACGCTGGCCTAATGCGTGTTGGCAGATTGCCCAAACTTAGTCCCGTAGTTTTACCTACGGTTAAGTTTATTTTACCAGTCCTCACTTACGGTAGTGAAACTTGGACTACGAATGGCAAAGTTATACAAAGAGTATGTGTAACCCAAAGGAACATGGAACACCAAATGTTGAAAATAAGCATTTGGGACAAGAAAAGATGCAGTTGGATGAGACAACAGACGCGAGTTACCGACGTCATTCAAAAAATAAAAAGCCTAATATGGAAATGGGCTGGCCGTGTTGCCCCAAGAGCTGACAAAAGGTGGATGACAGAAACTATCAATTGGATACCACTGGACAGAAAGTGACCACGGCGAAGACCTAAAAGTAGATGGATAGATGAAATCATTAAACACACCGGAATACACTGGCAACAAATTGCAAAATGTCGTAGTAGTTGGAAACGTGAAGAAGAGGCCTTCATCCTGCAGTGGATAGATAATGGCTGATGATATATATATATATATATATATATATATATATATATATTAGTATATATTAGTATGTAGCATTATGTTAAGATGATCTATATATATATATTAGTATATTGTATAGTATATATTAGTAGCATTATGTTAAGATGATATATATGTATAATATATATTAATAGCATTATGTTAAAATGAGATATTCTGAGTTGAGATATTACCAAATTACTATTATATCATTACTATTACTTGAAGTTAATGAACAATGTGTTTTAATGTTGTAGGCAATACATGATTTTGCCACAGTATCTGAAATTTTGAGAATTGTCAGTGTATAATTTTATGGTGGATTATTCAATTGTGTATAACAACTAGGTAGAATATCACGATTGGCATTTTAGATTTATTTAAAAAAAATGCTAAGTTCCTCTTAGGTGTTCAAGAAATGAGGATAAGCGAAATTTTTTTTGAATCAAGTACAGTATATGCAGTAATTCCATTGGCAAAATAATGGCCATTCTACTCCCCATAATTACAACAATCGGAATATTTATTTTATATATATATTCATGGAAAAAAATATTTGACCACTCTTGTTTTTTTCAGTTTTTTGTTCATTTTTAAGGCTTGGTGGAACTAAAGGTACATTTGTTTGGACAAATACAGGGGCACCTCGATAAAACGGACCGCGATATAATGGATATCTAATAAAACTGACCATCGGGTCTGACCAATGTGTCCAAAAATAGAAAAATAAATTTGTCACTTAAAATGCCGTTGACAAAGTCTCATAGGTCCAGAATTGGCCGCTGTCGTTTATTGGCGCTGTGGCGCAATGCAGGCAGACAATGGGACTGGCATACAGTGGGTACGGAAAGTTTTCAGACCCCCTTAAATTTCTCACTCTTTTTTATATTGGAGCCATTTGCTAAAATTATTTAAGTTATTATTTTCCACATTAATGTACACACAGCACCCCCTATTGACAGGAAAAAACAACAGAATTGTTGCAATTTTTGCAGATTTATTAAAAAAGAAAAACTGAAACATCCCACAGCCTTAAGTATTCAGACCCTTTGCTCAGTATTTAGTAGAAGCACCCTTTTGAGCTAATACTGCCATGATTCTTTTTGGGAATGATGCAACAAGTTTTTCACACCTGGATTTGGGGATCATCTGCCATTCCTCCTTGCAGATCCTCTCCAGTTCTGTCAGGTTTGATGGTGAACTTTGGTAGACAGCTATTTTCAGGTCTCTCCAGAGATGCTCAATTGGGTTTAACTCAGGGCTCTGGCTGGGCCATTCAAAAACAGTCACGGAGTTGTTCTGAAGGCACTCCTTCGTTATTTTAGCTGTGTGCTTAGGGTCATTGTCTTTTTTGAAGGTGAACCTTCGGCCCAGTCTGAGGTTCTGAGCACTCTGGAGAAGGTTTTCGTCCAGGATATCCCTGTACTTGGCCGCATTCATCTTTCCTTCGATTGCAACCAGCCTCCCTGTCCCTGCAGCTGAAAAACACCCCCATAGCATGATGCTGTCACCACCATGCTTCACTGTTGGGACTGTATTGGACAGGTGATGACCAGTGCCTGGTTTTCTTCACAAATGCCACTTAGAATTAAGGCCAACCATTTCTATCTTGGTCTCATTGGACCAGAGAATTTTATTTCTCACCATCTTGGAGTCCTTGAAGTGTTTTTTAGCAAACTCCGTCGGGCCACTCTGCCACAAAGCCCCGACTGGTGGAGGGCTGCAGTGATGGTTGACATTCTAGAAGTTCCTCCCATCTCCCGACGGCATCTCTGGAACTCAGCCACAGTGATCTTTGGGTTCTTCTTTACCTCTCTCACCAAGGCTCTTCTCCACCGATTGCTCAGTTTGGCCGGATGGCCAGCTCTACGAAGGGTTGCGATCGTCTCAAACTTCTTCCATTTGAGGATTATTGAGGCCACTGTGCTCTTAGGAACCTTAAGTGCAGCAGAAATTTTATTGTAACCATGGCCAGATCTGTGCCTTGCCACAATTCTGTCTCTGAGCTCTTCAGGCAGTTCCTTTGACCTCATGATTTTCATTTGCTCTGACATGCACTGTGACCTGTAAGGTCTTATATAGAGAGGTGTGTGGCTTTCCTAATCAAGTCCAATCAGTATAATCAAACACAGCTGGACTCCAATGAAGGTGTAGAACCATCTCAAGGATGATCAGAAGAAATGGACAGCACCAGAGTTAAATATATGCGTGTAACAGCAAAGGGTCTGAATACTTATGGCTGTGTGATATTTCAGTTTTTCTTTTTTAATAAATCAGCAAAAATTTCAACAATACATTTGTTTTCCTGTCAATATGGGGTGCTGTGTGTACATTAATGAGGAAAAAAAAAAACTTAAATGATTTTAGCAAATGGCTGCAATATAACAAATAGTGAAAAATTTAAGGGGGTCTGAAAACTTTCCGTACCTACTGTATTTTAAAAAAGCACCCATTTTCTGAATAATAGTAATTATTTGCGATTGTGGCCCACCCCCTCATGGTTTAACATAGCAAAATTAGGTATATGGTTACTGCTGCTGCTGTTGCATCCCCATGGACATTTAATGTATGCCATGGTTGATGGTGCTGAATGGAAGGTAATTGAATTAAAGAAATGACCATTTGCTCAGTAATTTGCTGGTCCACCATAACAACTCTAGCAGGAAATACTTGAGACCTAAAGCTACAGCAGGGCACACCTTAAAAGAGAAAAGCATCGTATGCTGACGATTTCTAATATAATTTGTATGTTGTAGCTTTTCTTAGTGTTTTTTTTCCCTCCTTGAAACTAAAGAACGGCAGTTGAAATGAGTGAGTTGGGAGAGTGGATCAGTTTAGATCAAAAAAGACAAATAATTTAAACAAAGAACATGTAGTACTTGGAGGATGATTATAATGAAAGTCAGATGTATATTTAGTTTTACACTCTTTCTGGCAAGTTATTTCCCCCCCCCCAGTTTCTTCTCTTACGTTTTCTTGGTCCTTCCCTTTCTGCTCGTCTAGCTCTCTCAAATTCTATTCCACTTAAAGTTCCCTAAATCTCAGGAGGAAATAGGGGAGAGAGGAAATAAGTGAATTAAGATGGGAAGACATTGAAAAGAGAATGTGTGAAGCCCATAAGAAGTCAGAAGGTGTTCGCTGACATATTGGAGAAGAGAAGCACTGGTAGTAAGACTGGACGACCAAACACATTCTTTTTGAGGTGTTACAAGTTGACCCAACCCTTCTGGCAACTTGTGAGCCAAACCAAAAGGGGCTTTTACTCCTTGTGCTTCCCGTGAGCTTTCCCTCGATTAGATACACTCAAGGTAAGCAGGAAGGAATCCGGATGGGGCCTGACAGGCACTTGGTGTGCTGGGAAATCTCATTAGGCCGATCTGAACGCCTTCCAAACCCACTCCCAGCTCCTGCTCACCATATGTGGGACAAGGGACACATTGCTGACTCTTTGCACTTAGTCGCCTGGATGTGGCTCTCCCTCTACTTTCACTTGTACCCATTGTAGATATAAATGCACACAGTACAGCAGAAATAGCTCAATATTTCACCTCAACGCACTACAACGTAAGCTCCAGTAAGTGTACAGACAGGCAAGCCAGACTTACATTAATATTAAATGTGAGGACACAGAGTCATTACACCAACAAGAAAACACCTTGCAATCTTCTGGGAAGACTTTCTATAACATTTTGGAATGTGTATTCACCTAGATGAGCATTTCCGAGGTAAGAAGTCACTGATGTTGGATGAGAAGGCCTGTCTCACAACTTTTATTCGAATTAATCACTAATGTGTTTAGGATGGAACCCATACTCAGATTTGATGGGGTTGAAATCAGGTCTGTGTGGGCCAGTCAAGTTCTTCCACACCACGTTCCTCCCACACAGCTTTTTATGGTCCTTGCTATGTGCTGTGGCACAGTCATGCTGGAACAAAGTACTTTGTTCAAGCTTTCACAAAGTGTGAGGCAGAATTTAGAAAATGTCTGTGAGCGCTATAGTATTACAGTTCAGGAGGAACTTAAATACGGTTTTCGGTTCAGTTTCCTTCGCCACTGTACAGTTTGGATTGGGAAAACTTGATCTCGCTTGATGAAGGGCTTTGAATGGTTTTGTCTGTTGTAATACAAGACTACGTTTTGAAATGAATCTCTAAGTTTCCTTCCCATTCCATTCTTACGTCCAGTCGTGAGACAGAAGTGATAACCGTCTGTCGATCAGTCATTGGGCAGCAGTACAGGTTAGACATTTTGGGACCTTTTACAATGGAAACACAGAACTTGTACTGAAACAGACCATGCTACTGGTAGAAACAGGATGGTCTGAAGTGGTCTAGGCTAGCTCCTTAATTGATTGGGTGGTGTGTCTCCACAAGAACATACAACAATAATAAGGTGAACATTCTTTTACCTCTGCTCATCTCCTGCCTCACTGTTATTATTGAGGACAATCCTCCACACGTCTGAGGCCACCAACTCCTTCTGCTGATCAGCGAGGCTCAGGCTGGGAAGCTGCAGCTGGCAGGTGCGGCTCTCAGACAGACTAAAGTCCCGATATGGAACAAAGGTCTGCTGGAGCTCATCCCAGTACTCTAGGCTGCATGGTACCTGGAAAAAAGGCACCAAATAACATGGTGTTTATTCATACAACCTCTGCATCCATCTGAATGTACACAGTACAGTGTTGACTCCAGATAGGAGACCACACTGGTAACTTAAATCACTCGTATCTCAAATAATCTTTCTCCATTGAAATTAATGGACATTAATCCTTTCCAGCCCCCCGCCCCCCCCAAAAAAATATTGTTTTAAAATGAGAAAATTAGCACTCTAATATTGTACTTTATAAAAACATACAGTAATGACATAATTAAATAGAATTAAAAATAATTTTGTTTTGTCATACTTTCTCAAACATGAACGTCTATGTACAAGGGACAGTACAGACGTCTCAGCTCCTCATAGAGGATAAAGAATAGATCAATGTGAGTACTGTTGTACTTAATGTCTAAATGAGTTGCTGGACCATTTGTGGCCGGCCATGAGAAAAACAGCCGGCCTGACAAGTTTTTTTCCTGTTTATTTTATTTTTTGTCATGAAGTCACTTACTCCAACTTTCAATTAACAATAATGAGGAACATAAAACCTTCAATTTTGTATTAAAATCTGTTGTTTGTGGGGAAAATCCCTGCAGCAGCTCAGGGCTGTTGGGGGTGTGGGAATACGACAGTAAATTAGCATACTGGCTTTCATTGGCTCTTCAAGTGTTTGTGATCCTTTCAAGGAAATTCAATTCTAACTTGGTTATTTCTCAACCGATTTTCATGAAGTTTACTTTTTTTGTCAATGCCAAAGTGTATGCTATCAAGCCCCAACGTTTGAAAAAAACGATATTTGTACATGTGAAAGGTTATTCCCAGGTCCCTTGTCGTAATTGTACAGCTTTGTGTGCAATTTCAGTACAATGTGCCGGCATCCTTGTCCTTTTGGTTTTCTTACCGTCCACACACATGACATTGACCTCCCTAGTTTAGTGTCGCTATCAGCACGGATCAGCATTTGACCTATGTTATGCATAAAACAGTAAAAAAAAAAAAAATAAATTGGCTTCTGATGGAAGGGCACCTGTAAGCATTTGACCTTCGATGCCCCATTTATTTATTTATTTATTACCCCAAATGAACCTGGTCTCCTATTCAGGACAATACATCATTTCAATTTGCGGTTCAAAAACCCTGCAAATACACCAATACAACCATGACTGACAAAGAATAGCATCATTGCAATCATTTGCTATTGAATGAACAATACTTTCCAGTGTATCCCTATACAGATTAAGCTACTTTTGTTGTCAACTAAACACAAACCGTGTGATACATTACCGCCATATTATGGTAATTTTGTACAATGCCATTCTTTTTATTTACCGAACAAACAAGTTTGTTTCTCATCAAGTCATAAAAGCCAAAACATTTTCACCACAGAACAACACTAATAAAGCATGAGTGACAACTCATAGCCATAACAACACTGCATGACAGCAGCATAAGTTAACTGCAGGCTACGAGACATCCATTTGCATTTAAGTCCTAGAGCTTTTTTCACACTGAATTTCAATCAGGATATGGGACCATTTTCACAGTACAATGGCTGGCAGGGCTCCATTAATTTCTGTTACAGTGAGCCAACATTAGCATGCATGTGGTGGGTGGGTGCTCCTGTGTGAACGAAACCCAGTTCTCAGGTTTCACTGACCACCTGCAGAACCCTGCTACTGATGGATCAGTAGTGGCAGGGAGCTCTCAGCAGCCCACCTGATAAATGCCAGACACCAAGGCACAAAGGTGTGTGTGGAGTGCATTGGTCTGTGTAAATCAAATTGTTTACTAAAGCTATGGTGCTCCCCGGACAATTTGGAACTGTCAAGAGGGCCAGTATGCATATGTGCAGTGTGAACTCCTTGAATTTGTATGTGGGGGTCTGAACCTTGATCAGATGAGGTAACCATGGTTTACATTGTGTAAGAAATGCCACATACGGCTTCCTGGAATCAACTTTTCATAATTGTAGCCGACATAGTTGTGCACCCGCAACCTTAGCACTTGCCACTGGAGCGGAAATTTATCGTCTCCAAAGAGAATTCCCGGAAATATCCCCTCTTTTATTCTATCCACACAACAGCAGATATGACTACGTAATGTTTATACAATAGGACAGAAACTGTTGAATTTCTATCATGTTCCTCTTAACACGAGACCACTGATGCACTTGATTTTGCCTGGGCTAAATTGAGTTTTTATTATTGCTCATGTTTACACCAACACAATAGACTCGAGATAAAACAACGCCAACGCAACTGAAATACTTTTTCCTTTAATTAAAAAGGTTCGACAAAAGTATGCCCCTTACCATTTTGAAACTATAGCCATTTTATGCAGAGTAACTAAATTTTTAGGGGCTACAAAATGCTTAAAACATGAAAAACTCTGCCATTGTCCAAATATTTCTTGATTTGACTTTAGGTGGCAAATAGAGCTTTGTATATGTTACCTGTTTGTATTCAAGAGAAGACAATAAATAACTGTCTATGAAAGACAATATGGATGTAGACTGCATATGTACTGTATATACAGCTGTTCTTATGAAGGGCAAGTAAATACAGGCTGTGTATTGTTAGTTTCAACGTGATTGTGTGTATCTTACCTGATGAACAAGATGTAACTATAAATAAGTCACACGCTCTGCTGCAAGTCTTAAACGACTTGATGATGTAAGACAGCCAGGTTACCCTATTTCTTTAGATAAAGTTCCATTTTGAAAGCTGCTCAAATGCCAAGAAAATGTACATATGTTGAGGGCAAGTACAGTAAATATTCAAAACTATTTATAAATTTCCTTTACATCTAGGGCGGCTAGCTGATCTGACTTCCATCACTGTCAAGCACTTCAGTTTCTGCCAAACCTCAAACTATTATTTTGCATGGAGTTACTTGTCTTGGACTGATTGACACATTACAGTCCCTCTGAAGGATAATTAAAGACAGGCGACCTAAAGCAAACACACAGCATGAAGAAATGATTTCAATTTCCACAATGAACCCAGGTGTGATCGCTGAATCAAAGTTCAAGTATGCCTGTGCAACTGAAGACTCCCCTAGCTTGCTCTGAGGCTCTGACTGCTAACATGCCCTGCCCTGTTTTCCATGACTTTTATTAAAAAGATCAACACTGATTAGGTCCTCAGTTCTGTGACTGGTGTCTATATATGTATAAAATATCCACAGCTCATTACGTCTTATACGCCAGCTGAAAAATTGAATTGACATCAGCTTGACCAAACGTTTACTCAGAAGATGCAATGATTCCCCCCCCCCCCCCCCACCCCTGAAAACGACTCCCGCACTGCTGTCTCAGGTGGGCTAATAGAAGCCCTTTCCAAAAAAAAAATTTAATATCATGGAAATGTTTTTTTATTTCCATAATTACATTCAAAAAGTTAAAGTTTTTTGGAAAGGGTCTGTATATGTTAACGTTAATCAGGGTGGAAAATCAGGGATAAGATGTAATGCCAAAGTTGCAAAGAGGGACTGTGAAGTTTTTGGTGGATGAGGTGTAAAAACTCAAAATCAAATTAACCACATGAACAGTATTTTCTTTTTTATAGTGCATTAGCTGTGACTAGTACAAGTCTACTTGAGTGCTGTCCTGTTAAAACAATAATTATCTTGGCTGAAATGCATTTGTGCTATTTTTAGGTCAATGCCGCGCTTAAAGCTAAACAGCTCATAGACTTCCCTTAGGCTTTTATTAATTGGAGTTTGAGGGCTCTATCTTACTCACAGTTGTAAGTGTCAGACAGCAAAGTATGGTTGTCCTTTAGTGACGGAATGCTAGTCACATCAGTTATGCTTTTGTCGTGTGAGAGAACGCACAAGTAGATGCTGTGACCGTTGGTGAATTGAAACAATATTTTGTTCGTAAACTGATTTCTTTGTGAGCAGGGGCGTTCGGGAACCGAGGTTCCACTGTAGTGATGTGTTGGCAATTGGTGGGAGAGTGGAGAATTGTGAGTGTTATGCAGCAAGTGTTGTGCACCATAAGTGAGGTTAAATTCTAGTCGGAAGAAATAATCCTGGACTTGAGTAAAATAGGTATCACAGAAGATAATATGACTACTAATAAATTGATGTTCGCCTCCAAAATAAAAAAAAAGTCTTGGATAACCACGACTACATACTGTAAAATACAATGCATTGTAGTATTGACAAAAGGGAAATGTATTGCATTTGTTTCCTTACTTCTGATGCTGACTAAATTTACAGTATAGCATTGTTTGATCTTTCATGTAGTTCAAGGAAGTGCTTGTGAATTGACAGCCTGTGGCAATAGCCCAGCTAACTTTCTCCTATCTGTACTTACCCACCATTTTTTTATCATTTAGTGTTCAGTTTCGGCGGCACGGTGACCGACTGTTAAGCACATCTGCCTCACTGTTCTGAGGACCTGGGTTCAAATCCCGGCCCCCCGCCTGTGTGGAGTTTGCATGTTATTCGCCGGGTACTCCGGTTTCCTCCCACATCCCAAAAACATGCGTGGTAGGTTGATTGAAGACTCTAAATTGCCCGTAGGTGTGAATGTGAGTGCAAATGGCTGTTTGTTTCTATGTGCCCTGCAATTGGCTGGCGACCAGTTCAGGGTGTACCCCGCCTCTCGCCCAAAGATAGCTGGGATAGGCTCTAGCACACCCGTGGCCCTAGAGAGGATAAGCGGTACAGAAAATGGATGGATGTTCAGTTTGCATTGTGCTAACCCGTTTTGAAACATTCCCATCGTTTTAGCCTTGACATTCTTTATCAAAGAATATCAGCGCTTGTTGTTATGTGTGACTTTATCCTCTTTACACTGCCCACCCTTACTTTTTGTGCCATGTTGTGTTTGCACTATGACAGCGTTATAGCGGTGCTACTTTTTTTCCCTTTTTTTTAGCGGCGAATATATAATCATGTTCCTCTCTCTCATCTACTAACAACTTCACACAGATGTTGGACTGTATAACAAGAGGAAATCAAAGTCTGGACCTCCTGTATGCCAAATGCCAATGTTTAGGGAGCGCTTATCTATTTTAATTAGAGACCAATATTTATTTATTGATCTATTTATTATTTTATCATAAGTATTATATTATTATTTTTTGTATTGTGGTTTATGTTTTATGTTCGATCTTATGGAGAGCACTTTACTGTTACAGCTCTAGTTGTTGTGAAAGTACAAATACAGAAATTGAGTTGAGAGTTGCTTTAACATACTGTAACCCCCCGCTCTTGCACTCCTAATTTGAGGTGTGACAAAAATTCCTGTTCCTGTATTAACTCTCTTTATCAGGCTATATAACGCCACAAAGCGACATCGGGACAAAAAAAGGACACCTGCCTATAAATCAGAGTGCTAGTCCACAGTGCACTGAAAATGTGTCAATGAGTCACCCTCCTCTCTCTTTTACTGTCCCATCATCACTTCGGCCCTCTACTGGTGCAAACTTGTAGAAGTTCTTTCAGAGATCTGTCAATTTCTAGATCCAACTCCCTTGATCCTGCCACTTTCCTTTGTCTGTGTGTGAAAATATTGCAAGCAGTACTATGGAATAGTCGTAGTTTGGGATTCCCACTGGAGGACACTGGAATTAGTTGGGAAACCAGAACTATTTATTTGCAGGGAAACTTGATTTTATAGACTGTATATAATCATCAGCTCTGGGGACAAGCAAGAGGTATGGCTAAAAACTACAACCCCCCAACTCCTACCTTTATCTATTCAGCAAAGTAGAGACTGGGAGCACAGCAGCAGCAAATAGGATTTGTGGGGGTGACAATAAGAGGATGAGGGAAGAGTGAATGGAGTGAAAATATGGATCACATTTTATCCACTTGCAATCAATCCTAAAGAGCCATTTTCAGAGAACCTTTACATGACAGATAGGAATTACAAGACAGCTCTCTTTGCTCCCTATTTCTATTTCTTTTCCTACGCCTCTCACTTTACATTTCTCAAAATCTATCAGCCTCCATCTCTGTGTGGCTCCATGGTAATT
The DNA here is from genome assembly GCF_024500385.1 of Phyllopteryx taeniolatus. Lineage (NCBI taxonomy): Eukaryota > Metazoa > Chordata > Actinopteri > Syngnathiformes > Syngnathidae > Phyllopteryx > Phyllopteryx taeniolatus. Next base: position 2,922,881 of record NC_084507.1, read on the forward strand.
CTAGAGGCCTGAGAAATAAATGACTGACTTGGTTTCAACCCCTCACTCTTTAGTGTCTAGATGCGAAGTGAGTTAAATTCTTTTTGGAACAGAAACCGAATCATTAATGTTTTTTTATGGCTGCATTTCCATCCTTTGACTCTTTTCATTTTTTTTTCTGGTCTTGGGAGGAAGCGAAATAATTAAAACATCTGCACTTCTGCACAAAGTAAGGCTAGCTGCTTGTTGGCCATAGGCTTGAATCTATTACATCTGGGATCACAATGACTTTTGGTTGATGACTGAGGGGTCCAGTTCAAATAACCCCCTTGAACCTAACCATTGTGCTCGCACACAACTGACAGACTGAGTGAGTATTTGGACACAAGTCTAAGGCAAGTTTGGCTGTGTAACCCCATAAGCAATGGAGCCAATAAATTATGATTACTTCACAATCACACTTTTCAAAAGGTCATGCATTTTTCAAACAGAGTAATATGGATCAAGGCCATTCACCCATGGCCTCCTAAATGTTTATTGCCCCCTATACCTACAGTAAGTTCAGCTAACTCACTGCTATGGTCCTGACTGTTTTCTGTAACTATGTTGCCTTCTGGCATGTACAGACATTATTATACATTTTTGACTTTCTCATGTCTTACTACACAGTGGGCTCTATCATATACAACGTGCATTCTGTAGAGACAAATCATCTCACCAGTTCACATTATCCAAAGGTGGTTTCAGTAATAGAAGGGGGTTCCGAACCCTCTCCTTTCAACACTTGAATGAAACACTCATCATTTGTTTAACAGACTTATTTTCGGCAGGAACATGCCAGATGACAAGGGGATTAGAAGATGTGGAAAACACATGTTCATCAACCACAGGTTGCATTCTGCATTTTTTGCCGTGTAACTCATTTTAACACATAACTCGGAAGTAGTCTCATGTATGCTAATGATTTGATCAATGTGGTATTTGGGGTATTGGCAGTTGATGTAGGCCTACTCACCTTCATAAAGATGTGAAGGTTTATTCTTCTCTAATGGTTAAAATGTTTTGATGTTTGATTTTGATGAAATGATAGGTACACTAAATCGAGGTTATGTAGAAAGTTCCAAGATGTTTTAACTTGACAAGGCCAGGGCCTTTTGTCTCCAACTGCATGTTAATGATTGTGATGATCACGAGTCCAATTAGGACAGTACGGAACTGAGAAAGAAGATCCTTGATTTGCGGAAGATATGAATGTCTTGAACATGCCAGGATCATCAGCCCAAACATTATGTGTGAGTAGTATAAGTAATACCTCAGGAATTAACAAGGCCTGCCATAAACTGAACACTGACGGAATAAGTGTCAACATCGGTTTGGTAGCTACTTTATTTATGCCAAAAACATTTTGAAGCGAGGTTGTTGTCCAGGAAAGACAGACAGGTGTTGGCCCAACCTCCTCGGTCACATCACATATTTACAACAGACCATATGGACAAAGGCAATTCCTTCTGGAGTGTTTAAGCATGCCATTTAGTTATTTGACCAGTCCCAACAAGTGATGGGAGCTTTCCTCTGTTATTTATTGATAATCTGAACTGGCATGATGCTTTGTCTAGAATATTGAAGAAATACGATTACTTCAGAGTACTTCAGCACAAATCTTATGGTTGGACCATAAATACACTGTAGATCCAAAGTCACTGTAGTTCAATGGCTTGCAAAAGTACTAATGAATGAATGGTCAATGTTGTAGCCAGAAATCTATTTGATTCCTGCAAAAGTTTCTGGTCAAGATTACATTCACTATGAGACATTTTATCAAATACAGTGCCGTGAAAAAGCATTGGCCCTCTTTTCAAATTGAAATATTTTTGCATAGTTTCCCCACTTCAAAATTCATGGTTCCATCAATCACACCAAGTCGTCCAGCTCCTGAAGAAGCAACCAGCTTAAGACCATCACACTACCACCACCATGTTTTACTGTTGGTATGATGTTCTATTTCTGAAATGCTGTGCTACAGTTACGCCAGATGTAACGACACACACACCTTCTAAAAAGTTCAACTTTCACCTCGTCAGTCCATATAATAATCTCCCAAAGTCTTGGAAATTCATTCAGATGTTTTTTTTTGTTTGCAAAAGTAAGACGAGCCTTTGTTCTTTTTGATCAGCAGTGGTTTTTGCCTTGGAACTCTGCCACGTATGCCATTTTTGCCCAGTCTTTTCCTTATTGTGGCGTCATGAACATTGACCTTAACTGAGGCATGGCAGGCCTGCAGTTCTTTAGAAGCTGTCCTGAGTTTCTTTGTGCCTTCCTGGATGAGCCATTGCTGATCTCTTGGGGTAATCTTTGTAGGCGATCACTCCTGGGAAGGGTCACCACTGTTCCATGTTTTCTCCATGTGAGGATAATGGCTCTCTCTGAGGTTCGCTGGAATCGTAACGCTTTAGAAATGGCTTTTGTCACCCCAGAGTAATCGATGTCAATTATGTTAATTCTTGACTGTTCTGGAATTTCTTTGGATCGTGTCTTTTTGTTGCAGCTTTTGTAGGTCTTTTGTCCGACTTGATTTTTTTCAGGACAGATTTGGTTAAAGTGATTTCTTGATTGAAAAGGTCTGGAGATAATCAGGCCCAATATTGTGACTAGCCACAATTAATGATTTAACAAATGGGATAATTACTTTTTCACACAGGGCCTGGTAACTTTGAATATATTTTTTCCTTAATAAATGAAATCACTATTTAAAAACAGCAGTTTAAGTTCACTTGAGTCATATTTGTCTGGTATTTGGTTGATGATCTTAAACATTAAAGTGGGGAAAGTATGCAAAAATACAAGAATTTGAGAAGGAGGCCAATAATTTTTCACGGCACTGTACACTATATTGCCAAAAGTATTCACTCACCTGCTTTGACTCAGATATGAATTTAAGTGACGACCCATTCCTAATCCATAGGGTTTAATATAACATCGGTCCATCCTCTGCAGTTAGAACAGTTTTTGGGAAGGTTTTCCTCAAGGTTTAGGAGTGTGTTTATGTGGATTTATGATAATTTTTCGAGAAGCGCATTTGTGAAGTTACACAATAATGTTGGACGAGAAGGCCTCGGCTCTCATTCTCTGCTCAAATTCATTCAAAAGTGTTCTATTGGGTTGAGGTCAAGATTGTGCCAGACGGTCAAGTTCACCCACATCAAACTCTCTTATCAATGTCTTTATGAACCTTGATTTGTGCACTGAAGCACAGTCATGTTGGAACAGGAAGGGGCCATCTCCAAACTGTTTCCACAAAGCTGGAAATGTCCAAAATATAAGCTCCTGAGCTTCAGTGAAAAGGAATGAATGCTTCAGCATACCAAGAGATTTTGGACAGTCAAACAGTTTGGGGATCACCCCTTCCTGTTCCAACATGTCTGTGCACCGATGCACAAAGCAAGGTCCATAAAGACATGGATGAGAGAATTTGGCATGGATGAACTTGACTGGCCTGCACAGAATCCTGCCCTCAACCCAATAGAACATGTTTGGGTTGATTTCGAGTGGACAGCGAGCCAGGCCTTCTCGTCCAACATAAGTGTGTGACCTCACAAATATGCTCCTGGATGAATGGGCAAAAATTCCAATAAACTCACTCATATACCTTGGTGAAAACCTTCCCACAAGTGTTGATCGACTGATTCTCAATAAATATACAACCCCGATTCCAATGAAGTTGGGATGTTGTGTTAAACATAAATAACAGAATACAGTGATTTGAAAATCATGTTCAACCTATATTAAATTGAATACACTACAAAGACAAGGTTTTCTGAAGTGTTCCTGAGCCCATGTGGTGATATCCTTTACACATTGATGTCAGTTTTTGATGCAGTGCCGCCTGAGGGATCGAAGGTCACGGGCATTCAATGTTGGTTTTCGGCCTTACATGCAGTGATTTCTCCAGATTCTCTGAACCTTTTTGTGATATTATGGACCGTAGATGGTGAAATCCCTACATTCCTTGCAATTGTACGTTGAGGAACATTGTCCTTAAACTGTTAGACTATTTTCTCACCCACTTGTTCACAAAGAGGTGAACCTCGCCCCATCTTTGCTTGTGAATGACTGAGCAATTCAGGGAAGCTCCTTTTATACCAAATCATGGCACCCACCTGTTGCCAATTAGCCTGTTCACCTTTGGGATGTTCCAAACAGGTGTTTGATGAACATTCCTCAACTTGATCAGTCTTTCTTGCCACCTGTCCCAGCTTTTCTGGAACGTGTTGCAGCCATAAAATTCTAAGTTAATGATTATTTTCTAAAACAATAAAGTTAATCAGTTTGGACATTAAATATCTTGTCTTTGTAGTGTATTCAATCAAATATAGGTTGAACATGATTTGCAAATCATTGTATTGTGTTTTTATTTATGTTTAACACAATGTCCCGACTTCATTGGAATTGGGGTTGTAAATTATACTAAGAAACCACAGCGGCAGCTTAAAAACTCTACTGTGACACACTAAAACTGTTCCGGCATAAAAGGGATACAGATCCTCCATTCTGCTTGACCTAACAGCCGAACAGGACCAAAAAAACAACAACCAAAGAGTCTAGAAGCTTTGCCCATGATTTTACAACTGTGGGCCCTGATCGCACAGCATCTCTTGGCATATGTGCTGGTACATCTTAAATACATACAGTAGAATAACATTTGTTCTTCAGAGGAAAATATGAGATGGAGTACAATTGTTTTGTCAAAAGCAGCAGTATATTCCTACACCAGACACAAAGGAAAGGATAGGGACAGAGAAAGTGGGACATGACATTCGAATACTTATGCTGGAAAGGGAGGTGGTGCATTGAAATGTATCAAACAAGTAATAGAAGAAAAGATGGGATGCCTCATCCCATACCGAGCCTTAGTAGACTCAGTAGCTGCAACAGCCTGCCAAAAACATAACCTCATCTGCGTTTGAAGACACCTGGCTTTTCGCACATGACATGTAAGATGACTTTCACAGCTGTCTCACCGTACATTACATGTTTGGAGGGACAGCAGGGCTCTATGTCATTCAATAACATGTAAGCTCTGGGTCTCTCGTGACTCAGATCAGGAGAATCATATGGGCACACAGCCCAGCTTGGAGAATTTATTTGTCGTTTTCAATGAGTGATGTTGAGCATGGAGCAGTGAAGGAAGTTTGTGGATTGTCTTTGCTCTATAGGCCCCTAGCACCTTAGTTTTAGCAGCACGACTCCAAGACAACTAATATATCCTGTGTGGATGCATAACACGTCGTCACTCCTTGGATCCTCCAGATGTGTCATCGGTGAAAATGTGATATACGTCTGTGTATGTCTGTGTTTGGGCAGGATGTTGCAAGACTGCGGTGTACGTCATTCTATGATATCTATGTCATCTTGGAATGCCCAACTACAGATGCTCCAATGTGACCAATTCTGTTTGAACTGTCGGGTCAGCACACTCAACATAGTCAACCACCCTTTCCCAGACACTGTGGTCCCATGTAAGAAACTTCTGCAGCTCCCAGGATTAGTCACCACTGCCAATGTAGGTAATGCATATTCAAGAGCAGGCGTAATAATGAGACACCACGGAGAACACAGTAAACACATAATAGTGTAGTCCAGGGGTGTCAAACTTATTTGCATCGCAGGCCACATCATAGTTATGGCTTCTCCTCAGAGGAATGAATGTGAAAATGATATAAATGAATGATCACCTCATCATATTATAATGTAAATATGATTGCCCCTGCAATTCTATCTATCTATCCATCCATCCACACGCACAGACTCTTTCCAAAAAATTTGAATATCATGGAAAAGTTTATTTATTTCCATAATTCCATTCAAAAAGTTATACTTTCATAGATTATAGATTCGGGCTTCAAACTCATAAAAGCTAAAGAAGGAGCTAAGCCGAAAGTCGAAACACAGATTTGGACCATGTTCCGCGCCTTCATTGCTGAGGCGGCCGAATCCGTTGGTGGACACCAACGGTGAGGGATGCCGTCAAGCTGAAGAAGGAGTCCTATCGCCTGTGGGACTCCTGAGGCAACTGATGGGTACCGGCTGGCCAAGCGGAATGCAGCTTTGGTGTTCGCTGAAGCAAAAACTCGGGCATGGGAGGAGTTCGGTGAGGCCATGGAGAAAGACTTCCGGACGGCTTCGAGGAAACTCTGGTCCACCATCCGGCGCCTCAGGAGAGGGAAGCAGTGCACCATCAACACTGTGTATAGTGAGGATGGGGCGCTGCTGACCTCGACTCGGGACGTTGTGAGTCGGTGGGGAGAATACTGCGAAGACCTCCTCAAATCTACCGACATGCCTTCCCATGAGGGAGCAGAGTCTGGGTTCTCTGAGGCGGACTCTCCTATCTCTGGGGTTGAGGTCACAGAGGTGGTTAAAAAGCTCCTCGGTGGCAACGCCCCGGGGGTGGATGAGAGTCGCCCGGAGTTCCTCAAGGCTCTGTAGGGCTGTCCTGCTTGATACGCTTCTGCAACATCGCGTGGACATCGGGGACAGTGCCTCTGGATGGCAGACTGGGGTGGTGATCCCCCTTTTTAAGAAGGGGGACCGGAGGGTGTGTTCCAACTACAGGGGGATCACACTCCTCAGCCTCCCTGGTAAGGTCTATTCAGGGGAGCTGGAGAATCTCAGATTCAGGAGGAGCAGTGTGGTTTTCGTCCTGGCCGTGGAACAGTGGACCAGCTCTACACCCTTGGCAGGGTCCTCGAGGGTGCATGGGAGTTCGCCCAACCAGTCTACATGTGTTTTGTGGACTAGGAGAAGGCGTTCGACTGTGTCCCTCGGGGCGTCCTGTGGGTGTGTGATTCGGGAGTATGGGGTACCGAACCCCCTGATACGGGCTGTTCGGTCCCTGTATGACCGGAGTCAGAGTTTGAGTTTGGTCCGCATATCCGGCAGTAAGTCGGACTCGTTTCCGGTGAGGGTTGGACTCCACCCAGGCTGCCCTTTGTCACCGATTCTGTTCATAACTTTTATGGACAGAATTTCTAGGCGCAGCCGAGGCGTAGAGGGGGTGCGTTTTGGTGGCCTCAGTATTGCATCTCTGCTTTTTGCAGATGATGTGGTTCTGTTGGCTTCTAGCCGTGACCTCCAACTCTCACTGGAGCAGTTCGCAACCGAGTGTGAAGCGGCTGGGATGAGAATCAGCACCTCCAAATCTGAGACCATGGTCCTCAGTCGGAAAAGGGTGGCGTGTCCTCTCCAGGTCGGGGATGAGATCCTCCTCCTCTTGGAGCAGGATCCCAGGACACGCTGGAGAGACTACATCCTTCGGCTGGCCTGGGATCCCCCCGGAAGAGATGGATGAAGTGGCTGGGGAGAGGGAAGTCTGGGCGTCCCTGCTAAAGCTACTGCCCCCGCGACCCGACCTCGGATAAGCGGTAGAAAATGGATGGGATGGATGGTCCTGAATTTAGAATCTATGAAGGTTTAACTCTTTGATTGGAATTATGGATATAAATAAACGTTTCCATGATATTCTAATTTTTTTGGAAAGGGTGTATATATATATATGTAAAACATCCATCCATCCATCCATTTTCTTTACCGCTTATCCTCACTAGGGCCGCGGGCTGCGGAGCCTATCCCGGAGGCGGGGTACACCCTGAACCGGTCGCCAGCCAATCGCAGGGCACATAGAAACAAACAACCATCCGTGCTCACATTCACACCTACGGGCAATTTAGACAACAAAACAAATTTAATTTGAAATAAAAAGTCATGAAAAACAGTGACAACCAAGTATAAATACTACTGTTAGTCTGACAGTTGTGGTGTAGACTGTACATGACTGTACTTATGAACTGTTACTGGCCTCAAGGTTTGGTTGAGTGCAATGGATGTACTCTAAGCATGAGTCCCTTAAGAGGGAATGATGGGAAAGTGCCCAAATGGAAATTTTCTCATGTGGCCTCAAATCCCGGGTGGCACTCCTGACTATATCAGCTGTTGATGTGAAAAACTCGTATGCTGCTAAATTTAAGTCTAAACCCAATTAGCATACTTGTCAATCATATAGTGTAATGTGTTGGAAGTTCATGGGTGCAATCAATTATTTCTAAAATCAAACATTGGCTTGTTTCTACCTGTAAGGTGTCCCCTAGGTCAGCCATACTGATTTCCGGGTCCTCTATGGTGTTGAAAGGGACTGGAGTTATCCTGATGAAGGTTAGCACACGAGGTTCAGGATACCTCCACAGCATTAGTCCTGGGCTATCCTCTGTCTCACCGTAGAACACAACCTCATGTGGTCCTGGCCATCTTTGGGAAGCTGTCACAAAGTAAACCGATAGTTATATGAGATACACTTTACACGTGCAGGTAATATGTAGGGGAGCTCTGGAAGTACCTGGATCCCTGCATTAATTGATTATAACGTGATCAGATCTTCAAGTTACAAAAATAGACACGCAAACAAGCTAAACTAATAACACAAATAATGATTCCATGTATTTGTTTTCCTGAACATGTCACAGTGCAGGGTGGAAAAAAAATTGTGAACATTTGAAATGAACAATTGGTTGAGCCTTCTTTGGCAGCAACAACTTCAACCAAACGTTTCCTTTAGTAGCAGATCAGACGTGCCCAACGATCAGAATGAATTTTGGACCATTCCTCCTTACAAAAGTGTTTCACTTCAGCATTATTATTGGGATGCCGCCTGTGAATCGCACTGTTGATGTCGTGCCACAGCATTTCGGTTGGGTTGAGGTCCGGACTCCGACTGACTAGGCCACTGCAGACGACATATTTTCTTCTGTTAAAGTCATTCAGGTTTTGATTTACTTCTGTCCTTTGGGTTGTTGTTCTGTTGCATCACCACTGTTGAACTAATTTGTCTCGTAAAGGGGAACCACATCACTTTTTATGTGTGTAAAATTTAGGGAAAGTGACGAGAAACCTTTTTATCAGTCTCGTAATCTGAATGTTTTTCATTTTATGAACAGCCACGAAGAGGCTGGGAATCAGTCTCCAAACCCAAGGCCTGCGGTTACCAAGCTCCGTGCCCAAACAAAGAAAGGAGAGGGGGGAGGGAGAGCCGATGCCAGCCAGCCAGGACACCAAGAGAGAAAAATACACGAGAGCAAGAAGGCGGGAGTCAAGAGTTAAATACGCCGGGGGCGTGTCGAAGACGACCGAGGACCAGACAAGACCACACACATCAGCTTGAATCTAGTCTACAATTTTTACCCATAAAATGGGTTTAAAAACATATATTATACCCCCAACTTTGTACTCTCTACTTACAGGTCAAGCATGTAGAGTGACTGTTTAAACTTTAGTCTTGGCAAATCAAGTGCTTATGGTTCAAAACACATTTCATGCTACTTGGAGTCAAATCAAGGCAAACAGTTCTCACAATCTCACGGCTGCACCTGTAGAGTTGACAAACTGACACAGACATCAAGGCATACATTAGGAATAATTCAGCAGAGTTCGTAAAATATTAAAACAGAAATTTTCCTTTGGTTAAACATCAAATGCGAGTTCACGGTTCGGCTTTGCAGTTGCTCTCAACGCCAGCAGGTCTTGCCTTGCGTGCATGTTTGAATATTAAGCAAATAGTTTGTTGCTGTCTTTGCATTCCATCGTCGATCCGTCCCTTTTGGGCTGCTGTCAGTTCAAAACGAAGACAAGGACTCTTTGATGACTGCAAACCAAGATTTCAAGGGGATCTGCTAATTACTTGAGGGTCCAGTAGGCGTCTTCTTGTGGTAGTCTCACAGCAGGGCCGCTTGGATGAATGCACTTTATCAAGCCGTGGGGGGGGAATCACTGTGTCACCTCAGGTTGCGGGGAGCTCTTTTGGAAACTTCAGACGTGCAGCAATGTTTTTTTGGACAACAGTGGCTTCCTCTGTGATGTCCTCCAATTACATCCCTATCGTAGATTTGTTTACACAGATGTCAGCATGTGTCAAGAGACCTCTTTAAAGTCTTTAGGCAAAACTCCAGTATTCTTCTTCACCTCATTGAGCATTCTGTGCTGGGCTCTTGCAGTCATCTTTACAAAACGACCATTCCTAGGGATAGTAGCAACAGTGCTCAGCTTTCTCCATTTACAGACAATCTGTGGACTGATGACAAATGAAGGCTTTTAGAGATGCTTCTGTGAGCATTTTCAGCTTCATGTACTGTAAGTTAACAATTTTGAATGTTAGGTATTCCGAGAGCTCTTTTGTACCGGAATGCTTTTTGAGAATACAAAACTCGAAACTGTTTTACGAGAGCTGGGGAGCGTTAACCAACACCTTCAATCTCGTCACAGTGTGCAGACTCTAGGTTGGCCGACTAATGACTGATTCATTAGTTATTAGCCAAGAGCTTCACATACTTTTTCCTCCCAACACTTTGAATCGAATGGCATCTTAAATTCCAAGTAATCTGACTTTTTTTTTGTTTTGAATTGCGAGAAAAAAAATTAGTTACAAACACTAGATGGAGGAAGTAAATTTCAAGCAGCAGTTTGGAAGATAGTGAACAATTTGTCAATAAATTGGCCAAGTGCCTGCTTAAAGCTGTTTGTTTCCACTACCAGTTGTAGTTTACTGTAAAACTAAACATAAAACAAACAGAATTACACATTGTGTATTTAACCAAACCATATACACCAGCTGAAAAGTATTATATAGTATAGTAGTACACGTCACCATTTTTCTCATTAAAAATATATATATATTTCCAAAGGTGCTACTGACTTGAACATTTCACTAGATGTTGGGCACAACCCAAACAATCTATACATACAAAGAAAGTAGAACAAATAAGCTCAGAAATTAAGTTGTGTGTAAAAATGTGAAATGACACAGGGAAAAAGTATTGAACACATGACGGGAGGTGCAAAAAGGCATGGAAAGCCAAGACAACACCTAAAATCTATCAATAATCAAAAAGCAATCCAGCCCCTTGTCATTGCCAATGAATATCAGCTGGTTCAGTCCTAATTGATGGCCTCCAAAAAGGTCTCATTGCCAAGGTGCGAGTCAAGACACATCTCATGATGGGTAGGAGCAGAGAGCTGACTCAAGACCATCGCAAACTAATTGTTGCAAAACATAACGATGGCATTGGTTACAGGAGCATATCTTACCTTCTGAACGTTCCAGTGAGCATGGTTGGGACTGTAATACATAAGCGGAAAGCTAAACATACCACCATAAATTTGCCTCGATCAGGTGCTGCTCGCAAGATTTCTGACAGAGGAGTGCCAAGAATAATCAGAAGAGTTGTCTAAGAGCCAAGGACCACCTGTGGAGAGCTTAAAAAAGACATGTAATCAGCAGGTACTGTTGTCACAAGGAAAACAGTGAGTAATGCACTCCGCCGCCATGGCCTGTATGCACGCTCAGCACGCAAGACCCCATTGCTGAACAAAAAGCATGTCAAAGCTTGTTTGCTGAACAACATTTGGACAAGCCAGTTAAATACTGGGAGAATATAGTCTGGTCGGATGAGAGCAAAATGTAACTGTTTGGATGGGATAATGCACACCACGTTTGGAGGAGAAATGGCACTGCACATCACCCAAAAACCACCATACCAACAATGAAGTTCAGAGACCCCGAGACCAGTGATTCCCAACCAGTGTGCCGTGAGCGCTTTTCAGGTGTGCCGTGGGAAATTATCAAGTTTTACTTAATTGCTCAAAAAAATATTTATTTACAAGAAATAATTTATCTTTGTTCATCTAATTATGCCAGTGAGGCATAGTGACAGACAGAACAAATAAATGCTCTTCTATTAGATGGAAGTACATACAGTAATTAATGTATCCACTTTTTGTGATATTTTTGTTTGTTGGTGGTGTGCCGTGAGATTTTTCAATTGTAAAATATGTTCCTTGGCTCCATAAAGGTTGGAAATCACTGCCCTAGACGACTTGCTGAGATCAATAGAACAATGAAATCTGCTGTCTACCAGGAAATCCTGCAGGCGAACGTGTGGGCTTCCGTTTATGCCCTCAAACTCAAGCACACTTGGGTTATGCAGCAGCAGACCCAAAACATACCAGCAAGTGAAACTCTGAATTGATTATACAACTCCAATTCCAATGAAGTTGGGACGCTGTGTTAAACAAATAAAAACACAATACAATGATTTGCAAATCATGTTCAACCTATATTTAATTGAATACACTACAAAGACAAGACATTTAATGTTCAAACTGATAAACTTGTTTTTAGCAAATAATCATTAACTTAACTGCAACATGTTCCAAAAACGCTGGGACAGGTGGCAAAAAAGACTGATAAAGTTGAGGAATGCTCATCAAACACCTGTTTGGAACATCCCACAGGAGCTTCCCTGAATTGCTCAATCATTCACAAGCAAAGATGGGGCGAGGTTCACCTCTTTGTGAACAAGTGCGTGAGAAAATAGTCGCACAGTTTAAGGACAATGCTCCTCAACGTACATTTGCAAGGAATGTAGATATTTCATCATCTACGGTCCATAATATCACAAAAAGGTTCAGAGAATCTGGAGAAATCACTGCATGTAAGCGGCAAGGCCGAAAACCAACATTGAATGCCCGTGACGTTCGATCCCTCAGGCGGCACTGCATAAAAACCGACATCAATGTGTAAAGGATATCACCACATGGGCTCACGAACACTTCAGAAAACCAATGTTAGTAAATGCATTTCGGCGCTACATCGGTAAGTGCAACTTGAAACTCTACTATGCAAAGCAAAAGCCATTTATCAACAACACCCAGAAACGCCGCCGGCTTCTCTGGGCCCGAGGTCATCTAAGATGGACTGATGCAAAGTGGAAAAGTATTCTGTGGTCCGACGAGTCTACAATTCAAATTGTTTTTGGAAATTGTGGACGTCGTGTCCTCCGGGCCAAAGAGGAAAAGAACCATCCGTACTTTTATAGATGCAAAGTTCAAAAGCCAGCATCTGTGATAGTATGGGGCTGTGTTAGTGCCAATGGCATGGGTAACTTACACATTTATGAAGGCACCAATAATCCTGAAAAGGTACATACAGGTTTTGGAGAAACATATGCTGCCATCCAAGCAACGTCTTTTTCATGGACTTTTTCAAGACAATGCCAAACCACATTCTGCACGTGTTACAACAGCGTGGCTTCGTAGTAAAAGAGTGCGGGTACTAGACTGGCCTGCCTGCAGTCCAGACCTGTCTCCCATTGAAAATGTGTGGCGCATTATGAAGCGTAAAATACGACAACGGAGACCCCGGACTGTTGAACAGCTGAAGCTCTACATGAAGCAAGAATGGGAAAGAATTCCACCTAGAAAGCTTCAACAATTAGTGTCCTCAGTTCCCTAACGTTTATTGAATGTTGTTAAAAGAAAAGGTAATGTAACACAGTGGTAAACATGACCCTGTGCCAGCATTTCTGGAATGTGTTGCAGCCATACAATTCTAAGTTAATGATTATTTGCTAAAAACAATAAAGTTGATCAGTTTGAACATTAAAAATCGTGTATTCAATTAAATATGGGTTGAACACGATTTGCAAATCATTGTATTGTGTTTTTATTTATGTTTAACACAACAGCTCAACCTCATTGGAATTGGGGTTGTAAAATAAAAAAGATTTTGAAATAGCCAAGTCACAGTCTGGACTTGGATCCAATGAGATGCTGTGGTATGACCATAAATGGGCAGTGCGTGCACGAAGATCCTCCAATATAACTGAGTTAAAACAATTATGTGAAGAAGACTGGGCCAAGATTCCTCCATAGTGATGCAAAACACATCAGTTATCACAAATGCTTGATTCCAGTTAATGCTGCCAAGGGTGGCGCAACCGGTTTTTAGAGGGCAAATGTTTTTTAACATGGGGCCAGATAGGTTTGAATACAATCATCATTTGGAATTTGATTTCCTATTTACTTAACACTGTCTTTGTGACATTAAAACTGGCTTGATGATCTGAAACATTTAAGTGCGACAAATATGACACAAAAAAAATATCACAAATCAGGACGGGGGAACTCCTGTGTCTTCTTTTTTCTCTGTCTTATTTGCTGTGAGAAAACTTCCTTTTGTTGTTGCTCAGTCCCTGTCATTTCTTATTTATATATTCAGAATAAAAATCGGATCTGCACTTTGAGCAGAGATTGCAAAATGTGGAGTGATGCATTTATAGGTGTTTCTATGGAACCCAAAACAGAACATAGATTTTTCCATGCTTTCAGAATGTTTATGTGCATAAGAAGCAATATGTAAACAGAGGGGTTGACTAAACTTTTTCTTTAGAGAGTAAACAGTCTGACTGAATTGTGCCAAGCACCTGAAAAAGCTGGATTACATGGATTGAAACTTTTGAGTGGGGTTTGAATCAAGTTGTGGCTGCTGTTTCGTATCCAAGTCCTTTGGAAAAATGTTTATTTGGGGAAAAATAACCCTGGGGGTACAAAACTGATACTCTTTGTAGCGAACACATTTCAGGGAGTAGCAAAATCTCTCTGTGGGTAAATGTTCCTTTCATGTTAAGAGACCAACGTATTACTCTGCTGCAAACAGAGGAGGAAACAAAAGCAAAAACAGACATTTTCATGGTTTGGCGTTCAGTCGCATTAGCAGAGACCCTTTTGTTTTTGTTCTCCCTCTATCTTTTACTTCTCTCAAGTTCCTTCTATCCCTTTGTCAAGCCCTTGGGGGGTACTTGCACTACTCTGCACTTTGGGGATTGCTTTCCTTTGTCTGTTGACAACGTCTTGCAAACTTTGTCCCCTGTGTCCTTGTTCAAGCAATACAATGCATTATACTTATATAGCGCTTCTCTAGGCACTCAAAGATGCTTTACAATTTCATGCATTATTCATCCCGTCCTCAGTCACACCTGGTGGTGGTAAGCTGCCCTGGGGCAGTCTGACGGAAGCGTGGCTGCCATTCTGCGCCTACAGCCCCTCCGACCACCACCAAATATCCAACTACATTCATCCGTAGGCAATGTGGGTTAAGTGTATTGCCCAGGGACAAAACGACGACATGCGGTTGGGCGGGGAAACAAATCAGCGTCGCTGCGGTTGTCGGGCGTACTCTTAATCTCTGTGCCACGCCACCCAAAATTTGCATTCTTTATCAAAGATGCAAGAGTAAAACTGAAAACAAAAACAAGGTCAACCACAGTTGACAGTGGATGACTAGTCTACAGCCATTAAGTAGTTTGATCCTCTTTGTATAATGTTCCTATGTGTGCATACCCAGAGCAGCACACACAAAACTCAAAGAACGTCAAGACAGCATGTTACTTAGAGTAGAACCAGGCAGCTTTGTCGGATCAAACCTCTCTACATAGAGGTCTTTGATTGATATCATCGTGCAAATTGTTGGCTACCTGCACACCAGTTGAACATGGTCCAAATTAACCTGTGACCTACAGTATGGTGTGCGCACACACACACACACACAAACTTTGGTGGACAGAGCGGTCAGATAACTATGACTCCAATGTGTAACTCGGTTTTCTCCAGTAAACATATATAAGTTTGTAATTTTGTAACCCACTAAAATACAAATGGAATTATTATTCACCTGAGTCCTGGATGTACTGAAAGTTCCCCGTTCGCAGGTCGTCAGAGCTGTGTTCTGAGCCAGAACAGGGGGAGCCTGGGGAGGGCGGTGGCTGGGCCAGAAAAGTCTTGGCTTTAGAGCAGTTTTCCTCCGAGTCCCCTTTCTGTGCAGAGTGATATGCTTGCAGGTGCTCCTCCACTAGCTTCAGGCAATTTAGATGTTCTTGTCCCCAGAACACCTGTGTAGCAAGCAGCAGGAGAGCAGCTGGACTTTAGGTGGGTGGGGAGAATAGAAGCGTTTACAGAAGTAATGAAACTGTGAGATTAATTCCTGGAAAAAAGTTTGGAAGTACAGTGTATCCGGCAAGCATGCACTTAATAAATTACTTTTCTGCAAAAAGATTAAATCTATTTCCCCCCTCAAAATTTTACACACAACACCCGTAATGACGATGACCTTTTAAAAAATGTTTTACTAATAAAACACGAAGAAATCACATGTACATAAGTACGGAATACTTATGTACGTGTGATTTCTTAGTTTGTTTGTTTTTTGCCATGAAGCTCAAATTGACCTCGGGTGCATCCTGTTTCCACTGATAATCCTTGAGAGCTTAATTTGAGTCCAGCCGTGGTAACACACCTTTCTATATCCGGTCCTGAAGTTGACAGGTCATGTCAAAGCACAAACCAAGCATGTCAAAGGAATTGAACAGGATTGTCTTGTGACACAAATCTGGGAAAGGGTACAGAAAATAAAACTCCTGCTCTGAAGGTCCCAATCGGCACAGTGGCTTCCATTGTCCACAAATGCTCTTCCTAGAGCTGGCCACCCCTTATAAACTGAATGATCGGGGCATAAGGGCCTTAGTCAAGGAGCTCCAGTGTTCCTCTGCTTAAAGAGGAGAACCTTCCAGAAGGACAACCATCTCTGCAGCAATAAACCAATTAGGCCAATATGGTAGTGGCCAGATGGAAGCCACTCCTCATTAAAAGGAACATGGCAGTCCGCATGGAGTTTTCCCAAATGCATCTGGAGTCTTGGACCATGAGACAAAATTTAAACGTGAATGCCAGTTCTCACGTTTCGAGGGAAAAGAGGCACTGCTCATTACCTGGCAAATACCATCCCAACAGTGAAGCATGGTGGTGCCAGCATCACAGAGATGTTTTCAGCGGCAGGAACTGGGCAACTCGTCAGGAGTGAGGGAAAGATGATTGTAGCAATGCACTGAGACAACCTGGATGAAAACTTGCTCAAGAGCGCTCTTGACCTCAGATGGGCGACACTTCATCTGTCAGCAGGAGATCAGGACAATTCTGTGAGTGTCCTTGAGTGGCCCGGCTAGAACCCAGACTTGAATCTTATTGAACATATACAAATGAAATCTGAAAATGGCTGTTCATAGACACTCCCTATCCAACCTTGAGCGGTGCTACAATGAAAAAAGGACAAAACTGCCTAAAGAAATTCCAAGCTTATGGCATCGTATTCAGAAAGGCTGTAATTGCTGCAAAAGGTCCAACGACACAGTATTGACCAGTTAATACTCACATGTGGTTTCTTAGTATATATATATATATATATATATATATTATTTCTCATGAATTTGCAATTTAAAAGAAAAGTCATTTTGTCATTTTGGGGTGTTGTGTGTCGAATTCTGAGGAAAAAAAAAAGGAATTTATTCCATTTTGGAATAAGGCTGTAACATGCAGAAAAAGTGTAGCGCTCTGAATACTTTCAGGATGCATCGTACATGGTGTCAGCACATACAGTAAATATCTGCACAGCAACATGACTCACGGGTGATGTGTGTATGCAGATGTTGATCATTTTTCAACATTATCTCCCAAAACAAGATGTGAAACAGTCACATGAGTCACCACTTTACAGTGCATGATCAATAACTACCAAACACAACTAAGTTTCCTTCTTACATGGTGTCCCCCTTCCCACACACCATCAATGTGGGTCTGCTGGGGTTTGGACAAAGGAGCAGGAATCTCTGAGTCAAAAGCATTTCACACATGGTGCTGTGTGCGTGCCTGCTACTAACTAATGACTAAACTCTGAAAACAGGAAAATTGTGGGAGTTTCTTCGAGGCATTTGGAGAGAGAAAATAAGATGAAGAAATCGGAAGGAATTCCAGTGGTTTTTGTACAGCACTTGATTAAAACACCACGAACACCAATATTTTCAAAGGGAAACATACAACTACGTATTAAGGGCAACCACTGAAAAAGACAGAGAGCAGGGTCACTCTGAAGTAGTAATGTGGAACAATACATTAGTAATAATGCAATCAGTTAGTCACATTGAAAAGGGGATTTTTCAGCTGGGACATTATGTAACACTGAGCACAAAGCCACATATAAAATATAACCCAGCCTAGAAATTGCCAAATAATGTTCCACTACTTAACCGGCAGATGAGACCCCAAGTGACACACACATACTGGTCACAGTGGATTTGAAGGGTTCAATGCCTCTTCTAGTACTACAACTACAGCCGGTAACACAGAATTCAAGAGGAACAGCAGAATAAAACAGCAAAATATCAAAGAATGTTATTAATGCGAAACCGAAAAGCACTCAAATGGAATTGGAATATCATCTAACTATAACAAAAATACTTAGCCCAAAAATGTTACAGAGGTTCTTGACCTCTTACAAATGTACTGTAATTATCACATATGGAGGTATTTAGACCTGCAACAGGCCTCCTTTCAGGTCCAGCAGCAGTTTAGGGGGACCAGGCTCAGGTCCAGGACTACCACTGTGCCGACACCACCTCGCCTCCAGTGAGCTGCTGCAAGAAAATGGCCCCAGTAGGAGATGGCTTCTGTCTTTCAGCCCTGTTCTCATCAGCACATCTTGTAGCTCCAGCTGCACAGAAGCAGATTGCACTGCATCTGGGAGAACAGAAGAAGTGACAAGAAATGATGAGGGGTTACACAACCATATAAAAACATTGGACCAGGACAATGGAAAATGTTAGGCCAGTCATAGAACACCATACAGTATCCACAGACATATTACACTATCTTTTGAAAAAGATGAAATACAGGAAAAAGCAATCAAATGGAATTAAGGTTTGTTCATGTAATAACTACCGTGGAACATACAAATCCAAATGCCCTCAAGGTTGAACACTTTGTACAACCGGTACCTGCGCGCCAGCCCATGTCGACTTGGTCTCTTATGAATCTTATACATGGTAATGTCACTTGTTCAGTCCCCTTATATCTGTCCAGGCTGGTCACCATATGGCCAATTCAACAATACGTCAACAATAATAATATAAAAGTACACTTTGTACACTCGTTACCATTTGTCGCACATCAAACATGTCGGTAAGTACACATTATTAGTAACTGTGGTTAACATACATTTACTCTATATTTACTTGTATGACAGTAAAAACTGTAAAATGTTACCGAAAGAATGCCTGTGCAGTTAATAAAGATAAGATTTGATTGTGACACTTTTACTCTGGCACAGATTCTTTCAATTATAACTGATCTGCATGGGAACAATTACAATAAGAATCAGGGAATCAGGCTGCTCCTGTTTTTCTTTAAAAGTGTGCCGCTAACCAACATGTTTAAACAAAGACAGTGAGACTGAAAAAAACATGGTGAGATCCACATGGAGAAGCCAAACACCCACTCATCCCGAAAGAACCAAACATAGCAGGAGCCACCACAATAAGACAGCACTCTCTGTCCTTTCCATTTAATCGCAGATGGGTCATTAACTGTGGTCACAGGCTGTCCAGAAGTTGGCCTATAAGTCCCCATAAATCAGCAGACTCCAACCTCATCTAGTAGTTGTTAACATGGCAGGGCTGAGCTGGTCAGTCACAGCAACAGCAGCAGCCCATTTGGAAACCTCAAACCAGAATGACTAATAATGCCCTGTGAAGTGGCCCTTTGCCTTTTGACGGCAGTAATGGTCCCTCCACTGTGCTTGGCTCCGAGTCCTGGGAAGCAGAAAAGTAGAGCGTGCACATGCAACTACAGTCCACATTATATTACACAGATGTGGCTAACATAGGGCACATTTATACAAATCATTAGCCTAATAGCATAATTGCCCAAGTCATTTTTAACTTTACTGTCACAATGTCAATCAAAAATACCAATGTGCGTGCTGAAATTTTTGCTTGTTTTTGTTTTTTTGTTGTCTGTGTAGATTCTCAGTCATCCAGGTCATGGTAATCCCCAAAGGTTGAAACAAGGCAACTGGACTTTTTGTTTATTGAATTCGTTGTGCTTTTTCTTGTTTTCCGAAAATGTTCCAATCTGACTTTGGCAACTAAGCTATTGGGTAAACGATATGTCATCTTCGAACAGCAATGATTGATTTATCTTCACTACATTTACAGTATGTAACTGATATAAATGTCATTTTTCATTACATTTTTTTATTGACTTGGACAAAAAAGAGTGGGGGAATTCTATCCATCAGCCTCCAACAACAAAATACAGCTGCATACAGGTAAGGTTGTTGCCAGGGTTCCATTTGGAATACGATATCCAGTGGACTACATACTTGGCATGATTCCTTTGCCAATTCCTGTAACCAATCAATAATGACGCAAAACATTTCATATTTAAACCATAGCTGCTTGCAGAAATTCCAATGGGTTCTTCTGGTGTGATATAGGCTAGGTGAATTTTTAAGGAGAAAATGGAAAACCATGCAGTGGGAGTGGAACAGGAGCTGATCAACTAAGGAGACAAATGTATGTAGACTTGGGGGGGGGGGATGACATTAAATGATCTATATGGCACAGATCTTTCCAGACTTGCTAAACTGACTAAGATATGTCTTATTCAATATTCGGGCCCAACATCACAACTGGAGTGTTCCATTGAAAGAAGGCTTTTTTTTGTATAAATCATTCTGAAATATTACACTGGGGTGAGTCATTTGTCCAGGACAGATGCTGTTGATACATGTTGGCAGTTTACCTGCTAACGTCTTCTGGTGTTGTGGTGCACTGAAAGTTATTTATTGAACAGGTTTATTTTCATGGTGAGGATTTATTTGACAATGCAAGGAAACTCCCAAACAGGGTTGTTTAAATTGTGAAAAGTGGTCTTTTATTCCCAGACACAGAAAGTTGAACTATGGACAAGCTAGTGCGCCCAAAACCATGCAACATACTCACACACACATGCTCAGATCCAATGGGCAATCAACTCTTTCACCATGCATCATTTACAGCCTAGTTGACCTCAGCATCCTGCAGTTGCAACCAGAAGCAACAGCAGCAGCTCATAATAATTACGTTAATTTGGAATGATTTTAATGAGGGGGAATCACAGTCATTACTCATCCCATTTTTCCATCCAGTCAAGTCAGACTCTTATTTGTCAACCTCCTCCCTATCCACTCCTAAGCGCTCTGTGTGACCATATTACCAGTATGTTGGTCCCAGAAGATGCGTCAGCAGACAGCTAAAGACATTATGCAGCGCAACAGAAAAGTGTGAGTGGAAGGAATGCACAATAAAAATACTTGGATACACAGTAGGATGAGCCAGGTGTCATCGGTTTTCTGTAGAACTCATCAAATACTGTAAGAGACCCTAATGCACATGATGTAACACCTTGAATTTATGAGTTCCCGGTAAAGTAAAGTTTCTGATACACGCGGACGTTGTATGCGCCAGGCCATGAGGAGGTTTTTGCTTTGACATAGAAAAATAATCCTAAAAAAGATGGACTGAAAATTGCACACAGCAGACTTTGACCTTTGACTTTAGCTACCTCAGCCATCTCGGGAATGCAGCCCTTTGACCTTGACTGCCTCTGCCATTTTTGTTTACAAATCCTTGAAAATGTAAAGAAATATTGCGAGGCTCCCTGTCTAAAAAAATAAAACAAGCTGTGTCTGTAATTAGGCTGCCTACCAATATCCATGTAACTTTTATAATCAGTCACACTATGACAAAATTATTATTATTTTTTTTTTTAATGTGGCAAGTACACACAAAATGGTATAAAAAAAAAATCACATCACAATTAAATGACCAAAATTGTCACTGTTACCACGATATTGGTAGAGGAAATCCAGGTATTTCCTAAGTATTGCGGTTTTATTTGAAATGCACTTTTTGCTCATTAGACATCGTAAGCAGCAGCGACTGAAATGAGTTGATGGGTTTGTAAATAATCGGTTCTTTAATAAAAATGGCAAGTACAAAACCAAAATGCGTCACAACAAACTATCTTCTCCTATTGGTCACAAGAATATAAACAGGAAGGTTTGCTGTATGGATTGGTGACTGAGAAGCGAATAAAGCAGCATAAATTAGATTAGATTCAACTTTGTCATTGCACAGCATAAAAGTATTGAGACAGTTTAGCATCTAACCAGTGAGTGGTAAGAGAGCAGGAGGTGCATCTGAATAGTAGTATACACTAGGGCTGTACGATACATTGTTTGAGCATTGTCATCAGTATGTACCTATGCGCAATAGTCACATCGCAGGGTCCGCTGCGATGTTGGTGTCCTGTAATACACTGTGAATCAACTGTTATATTAACAGGGACCCATTTGGACATGCTAATAAGATTAGCACCCATGTTACAGTCAATTATAACGCTTCAAACATATGATAACTATGGTAAGAGGACGCAGGAAACAATGTACACCTGCTGCATTTCCTATTTTGCTCTTCACAATTCAGAAACTATAGTCAGGCATGCCGCAGCTGCGTGAGTGCACAAGGTGTGTTCAGGGACACTGTGTGCATAGGAGCAAATATGTTCCTTGATTCTTTTGTAATACAATACATAACTGTAAAAATGGATTGCTAGTAAAATTATTATTTCCATCTGAATGCTTTAGTCATAACACTGTACAATCACACTGTGAAAAGATGGATTTTTTTTTGATAGTAGATAAGATAGATATTTTGTTAAATGCTCCTGGGAATGCAAAGTTATCAATGTCCTTTCAACATCGTTCCTGTCATACTGTGTTGCATGTTTTTGGTTGCACATATAGTCCTACAGTCTTGTTTTTGTTTTAATTCATCATTTAAAAAAAACCCAAAAAACCAACAAAAAAAAACAAAGCGACATGTTTTTGAGATTGTTGGGTGAAAGCTCCAGCTGGCTACTCGTGTGGCCTGAATGGGTGGCAACAATGGGGAAATGAAATGCCACTATTTTGAGGGTAATAGCCCGTCAGCAACATATTGGGGGGTAAAAAAATAACTATGAACTAGTTAATTTTTGAACCCGTAACTTAGTTAAAAATTTGGAATTATGAACAATGAACTGAACTTTGACCAAGTTGGTGTAGAAAATGAATTTTTCCAACATTGATTCTGAAATAATAAATCAAAATAAAATTCACAAATGTTTTATATTGTTTTAAAGCTTTTTTCAAATAGCCCGTTTTAAAGCATCTAAACTGAAAACTAAAGAAGCTAGAGAGTATTTCAACATTTTGTGAATGCCTTTTGTTAACAACACTCCTCAAAGTC
This sequence comes from Phyllopteryx taeniolatus, assembly GCF_024500385.1. NCBI lineage: Eukaryota > Metazoa > Chordata > Actinopteri > Syngnathiformes > Syngnathidae > Phyllopteryx > Phyllopteryx taeniolatus. Next base: position 2,945,899 of record NC_084507.1, read on the forward strand.
AAGAATTAAAACAATAACCCCAACAATATATTAGCATACTTACTAAGCAAATAAAAGACACAAAGAAAAATATAAGAACACTTTGCGCTCAACAGTGGAGTGAATGTAGAAAAATATAACAGTGGTTTGAAGTATTTTTGGAGGTATGATGGAGAAAATGAAGGCACCTTGAATCGCAAACATGATCATTCTCCATTTATAATGCTAATACCCTGTTAACATGATTGCTACTTTCAAATGTGCATCAACTGTAATAACAATACAGATAAAGTAGTTTTGCCATTTTACAAACCACTTGAATAATGATGACACAAATTATTGTTGTTGCTGGTGGCCTCACTGCTAGAAGTGGCTAACTGCTACTTGTGCTAGCAACAAATAACGACAGGCTATACTGACTGCAATCACATTATTTTTTATTTATTTTTGCTTTCCACATAATCACTTGGGTGGTACGTCTTCAAATGAATAAACACTGTTGTCCGTTTTTGAGGGCGCAGCTATACCTTACACATTGGCTAGCATTGCTCCATGTTGCTTTGGAGACGCCATCACACAACCGGCATTGTGTACTCGCGGACCACCGTCGCTGGGGCGAGGGCGGGGTGAAGACGGGGTGCCGCCGACTCAGATCTCGCTACAGGGCGAGCCGACCGAGTAGGCGCGGTTTCTGTTTACTCTTGCAACTTGTAAATGGAAGTGGAGCCAGAAAAGGATGTCTCTGATTGTCTGTTGTCATGCACATTCCCGTCACGTTAGATTGAGCCCTGCTCCAATATCACCGGCTCCAGGACACATGCCGTTGCACAATGATTGGGGCGTGTATGTTTGTGTACGTGGGTACAAACATTCACTCGCCACATGACGAGTAGCACTCTGGGATTCATTCGCCAAAAGGATAATTTAGTCGCATTTGGCGCCTAGCGAGTGTTAATTTCGGGCCCTGCTCCTAAATATTCCACAGTCGCCTGTCAGCTGTATTATAAGAACGTGGAAGCGTTTGGGAATGACAGCAACTCAGCTACAAAGTGGTAGGCCACATAAACCGACGGAGCGGGGTCAGCCGATTCTGAGGCGCATAGTGCAAAGAGGTCGCCAACTTTCTGTCGAGTCAATTGCTACAGACCTCCAAACTTCATGTGGCCTTCAGATTAGCGCAAGAACAGTGCGCAGAGAGCTTCATGGAATAGGTTTCCATGGCCGAGAGCTGCATCCAAGCTATACATCAAGTATACGAGTTCAATGCAAAGCGTTGGATGCAGTGGTGTAAATCACTCCGCCACTGGACGCTAAAGCAGTGGCCGTGTTCTCCGTCTGGCAATCTGATTCACGAGTCTGGGTTTGGTGGTCACCAGGAGAATGGTATTTGTCCGAATGCATTGTGCCAAGTGTAAAGTTTGGTGGAGCTGGAATAATGGTGTGGGGTTGTTTTTCAGGAGCTGGGCTTGGCCCCTTAGTTCCAGTGAAAAGAACACCCAATGCTTCAGCATAGCAAGAGATTTTGGACAATTCCATGCTCCCAACTTTGTGGGAACAGTTTGAAGCTGGCTCCTTCCTCTTCCAAAATGATTGTGCACTAGTGCACAAAGTAAGGTCCATAAAGACATGTATGACAAAGTCTGGTGTGGATGAACTTGACTGGCCTGCACAGAGTCCTGACCTCAACCTCATAGAACACATTTGGGATGAATTAGAGCAGAGACTGAGAGCCAGGCCTTCTCGTCCAACATGACTATGCTTCTCACAAATGCGCTTCTGGAATAATGGTAAAAAATTACCATAAACACACTGCTAAACCTTGTGGATAGCCTTCTTAGAACAGCTGAAGCTGTTAAAGCTGCAAAGGTCTTTTGCGTAGGACGACCTTAATGTGGGGAGTGAAGAACCAGTGATGCGTTTGGCAGTTTTCACCAGCCTCTGGAGAGATCTATGGTCCGCAACAGAGCAAATGCCACATCACACAGAGATGCAGTTGGTGAGGATGCTCTCCATGGTGCAGCGGTAGAAGTTCAAATAACCCCAAATGGAGCAAAAGTGTTGCGTTTCTGACTTAAATAATTATCTTTACAATCTAGTAAGCAACAACACACCAGCAAATAGCAGAGTCACTTTAAAAGCATGATGTAACTACATTATCTCACGAGGTGAAAAAAACAGGAGCATACTAAACCAAAGACATATCTGTTCAGCCAGTGGTGTAATCTGTTTATGTGCCACCTGTAGTTACATCACCATAATGATTTTTAAGCATTGTAAGAACACCTATCTTGATCCTGTTAGCTTCTCATGCTATCGCTAATATTGTTGCACGGACTTTAAATCAATACTCGTAGATACAGTACGCTATGTATAAACGCTAATTGCAATTTGCAATATATTTGTTATGATAATCTTACCCTAGTTGCAATTCAGGGGCCACATAAAGTCTAATTTGATGTTGTCTTGGCCGCACCAGTAAAATCATAGCAACATTCATATCAAACAATAAATTGGTAGAACACCAACTCCCTTTTGCTTTTACCTTAATGCAAAGCAATACCGTAGTACCTTATGAAAATGTTGACATTTAATGAACTATCTTTTTAAGAAACATTAAAAACGATCTCAGATTTCTTAAGAAAATGTGTGTATTTTAAGTGATCGCAGTGAGGTCCAAACTTCAAGTCATAGGTATTTGGAACTGAAGAATATAGTATTGTACATTCAAATAAAATCAATTTATGAAGATCTAGGAATTATCACACTCCATTTTCTACATGTGAATAATTCTCAAAACCTAAATTGATGTACAAATTAATGTGCAAACTATTTCAAATGTATTATCTAAGCAGGAAAGTGACTGGCTGCACTTCAAATGTATAAACTGCATGAATTAAACACATAAAAAATACATAGATAAATGATATGGCATTGCATGAACCATATGATCCCACCACACCAAACTGTATTGTAGTGAAGCTGCTGACTTAACACTTAATTGCACCTGCCCCCTTGGCTTTCTCATCCAGTCACAAGTCAGGACTCCTCTTCACATTCACAGCCTCAAAAACAGTTGGAAATTAAAGAAACTCTTATCACAACACAACTGCAGGATCACTGCCATATTTGTTTTACTTTCAAATTCATCCTGGCGGGCTGGTTTGCACCCCACCTCAAGCTATAGGCACAATGAGGGAGTGACAAAACCCAGTGTAGAAGTAGCACCGTCGACATCTCTGTTGAAGTTAAAAATAAGAGGTTCACACATGACCAACAGGGGGCATTTTATTTTATTGGCCATGCATGGAAATGTATGCGCATGCAGTCACACAACCACACACACAGGGGAACTCCTACAGCTGTTGTTTTGGAGCCATTTGATGCTGTGGTAACATCTATGGCTGGAAAAGCCTCCTTATAAGGTACCATTGCAAAAATGATATTAGTATATGAACATGTACATGCACTTACAGTGATTGAATTCCAAATTTGGGGTTTTTCAATTTTTGGGGGACTGTCATTAATTTCTACAGGTACATACATACCTTACCATCTATGTAAGTATCTGCAAAACTTGCAGTACCAATCTTTGGGCATCAGCGAGTCAGTAAATACAAGCAGCCCTGTATATGATTGGATGGGGAGGGGGTGGGGGGTAAATAGCATATTCCAGGAAGCTTGGTCCATGCATGGCTGGCTGACTGATGTAAAGAACTGGAACGATGTCAAAACGCTGAGAACATTCAATCAAAGATGTGCATATGCTAACCTTCACCTGCATAATACTCTACAGACCCGCCAGTAATCCAGTGCACACCAGCCTTTCTCTGCAGGCTAACATATAACTTATGTCACTCCAGCAACTAAGTGGGTGGTGTGGGTGGAAGTTTTCGTAGAGTGAAACACATCTCTGGCAAACACTTGGGTAAGATTAGATAGGATCGCGGCTGATTTACTGTCTCAGTTTCTTCCTGGCAGGCCTTATCTGACCACTGCCTGGCTGATTTATACTTCAGGGTGAACTGGTATCAATTAGACGAAACCTAAAGGAGTCATTACCTAAGTAGCAGAACCCTCCATAGACTAGCTGAGATGCTTAGAGTAATAGAAATAATATATTGTCACTCACCACAGGAATACACTTTCCACTTACCACCAGACCACTATAGGGAACTGGTTCCATAGGGGCAGACATTACAGCCCAAGTACAAGTGTTGTATGTCATCTAAGTCATTAGACAACCCCTATGTGATAAATGTTGTTCTGTAATATATGTGCCAATTTATTAATCAAAAGAAAAGGAAAGTAAGGCTTGGGAGATTTTCGGAAATATCTTTTCATTTGGAGTCAAAGTTCTAGAATGGCAAACAGAACAAATACTGCAGATTAATTATTCTTGTATCACCGAGATTTTCTCACATCACACCCACAGGAAAAAGGGAATCTATAAGATGTTCTTTATAAGGCAACTGCACATACAAGTGAATAAGAAAAAAGATGACAAATAACAAGACAGTGCTGTGAAAAAGTATTGGCCACTTCTCAAATTCTTATATTTTTGCATAGTTTCCCCACTTTAACGTTTTAAGATCACCAAACTAATGTAAATATCAATTACAATTATAACTAAGGTGAACTTAAAATGCTGTTTTTAAATGATTTCATTTATTAAGAAAAAAAAACTATTCAGTTACCTGGCCCTGCGTGAAAAAGTAATTACCTCTCTAGTTATATCATGAATAATTGTGGCTAATCACAATTTTTTGATAATTTTCACTGATTTAAACAGAATCTGTTCCCACCAAATCAAGTCGGACAAAAGATCTAAAAAAGCTACAACAAAATGACACGATTCAAAGAAATTCCACAACAGTCAAGAAATAAAGTAATTAACATCTATCAGCCTGGAAAGGGTTACAAAAGACATTTCTACAGCTTTAAGATTCCAGCAAACCATAGGGAAAGCCATTATTCTCACATAGAGAAAACACAGAACTGTGGTGAACCTTGTCAGGAGTGGCCGGCCTACAAAGATTACCCCAAGAGAACAGCAAAGACTCATCCAGGAGGCCACAAAGGAACTCAGGACAACCTCTGAAGAACTGCAGGCCTCCCTTGCCTCAGTTAAAGTCAGTGTTCATGACACAACAATAAGGAAGAAACTGGGCGGAAATGGAATCCATGGCAGAGTTCCAAGGCGAAAATCACTCCAGACCAAAAAGAACATAAATGCTCGTCTTACTTTAAAAAAAAATAAAAAATAAAAAATTGAGCGCACAGGTATACTGTATAAACTGCACCCATTTATTTCACGTATAAGCCCCACATATTGCACAGACAAATACAAGAGAAAACAAAAACAACTAACCTTACTCTAGGACTTAAACAAGTGGAAAAAGTACAAAGTAACAAGTCATGTTTTCTGTCTGATGAACGTGGGCTTGAGCAGAGCAGAATACCGATCCGAAAGCTTCAATGCATCTCAATTTGATTAAAAATGGAAACCACAGGTGTCAAACTCAAGGCCCGGGGGCTAGATCATGTGGCCCGTGAAAGACAATCATGTGCCGTTGACTTCTTGTTTCTTGATAGCATACCAAAACTCAAAATTTTCTTCAGTGGTATTAATGTTGTACTTTTTTTTTTAATCAATCCCCCTTTTAAAATGAATTATATAATAGTTGAACAAACTGGCCTCTTATTTCGCAAGCAGTCATCTATTAATTTTATGTGTATATGGTCTGTAATAATATGAGACGATCATACATTTATATGGGTACAGTCATAATGGCCATATAATAGAAACCAGAACTACGATGTGGCCCGTGACAAAAAATAGTTTGACACTCCTGATGTAAACAGTTGACACTTCAACATGGAAATTCAAAACAAAAACATTAAACTGTAAACACAATTTTGGTGAATAGACGATAATATAACGCTCCTGTGATAGGGAAAATTCACATACACTGTAAATCCGACCATTGTTTAAGTTGCATGGGTTGACGTTTGGGAGTAGAGGCTTCTAGCCCGAACTGTATGGCAATGATAACCAATTTTTACAAAGAGACCTCTTACCTGCCTCCATTTGCTAACTTTAATTCAAAGATGGACGATTATCAAGCATGATGTCACCGGCAGATACTTAAACGGACTCGCATGCAAAAAAAAAAAAAAAGACTTCAGCATCATTGTATGCATCATCACTTGTCATTAAAGGCAGAGTACTATTTTATTTAATTTCAATATCTAATTATGAGCCATGTATGGAAATGTACAGTCTTTTTAATACACTTCTTTGACAATCAATTGAAAAAGTACCCAAAATTGGATAAGTGGTCAAGAAAATGGAAGGATTTTGGATTTTGAGCTTCAATGAGAGAGGTGCATCTCAGAAATTACAGTACTTTCACTTTTCTGCTTATATGATAGTTAAGAAGGTTAAAAGGTTACTTAAAAGAGGCATGTCATTGGCCGAAAAATGTGTGTGGTGGTTATTACCTATGTTAATGAGCCACACCGCTTTGTAACTGTGTGTGTGTGTGTATGGGATTGGCGGGGGGGGCAGATTGACTTGCTGACAGGCACGTTTTCAGAAATAAGTAGATAAGTAATTTACTTGGTTGTTTAATTTCACACATGATGGGGTGGGCAGGCTCTCCTGAGGGCCAAATATTTGTACACAAACAAAAAAAATACATGTTCCATAACACAATATTTCCCCTTTAAAAATGCCTGTTCAGTTGACAAAATTATTAGTTTGGTCAAATTGTTATTAATGTATTTTTTTTAACGATGATTTATGATCATGTCACTGTCTTTGGCCTTTTCCAACTGTTTAAGTGACGAGAGAACACTGTGACGAGCCAGATGCTTTGTGGAGGAAAATGCTCAGTACTGGATAAAACAAAGACAATAATAACAACAGGATACTTGGAAAGGGATCATAATTTTTGTTGTGTGTAAACTAACAGGTTTGATCCCAATCCAAAGGTTGTCCAAGAAAACAATTAATAATGAATTAAATGAAGACACCTAAATAAATACTGGGTAGCTTTCATCTTGTTCCTACGAGCAGACGTTTTCCGTTGGAAGCATGTTAGAGTAAACCAGCCTGAAGAAGTGGGGTGGTAGAGTTGAAGTGTGGGCTGGGGTAGGGGTGGTGGGGTGTCATGAGGGTTGGGAAGGGTCCACAGAGGCACAGGACTGAGGTGAAAGCTTTGTATGTCAGACTACATATTGTCGTATGCGCGTGAAAAAGTAGGCGTGTGTGTGTGTGTGTGTGTTCGTTCATAGGAAGTCGGGGGCACTCTTTGAGCAGTCTGATGGAGAGTTGAGAGATTAGGGAAGGTCTTGTTTCATGGACCTTTAGACATCTGTTCTCTCTCTTTTTGCCCACCTCCCTCCTTTCTTTCAATGAACTATGAATGCCCCTCTACCTTGGGGAGTGGTGAGCCGTGGACGGAGGGAAGAATGTGGGGCTTCCACTTGCTTTTCATTAACACAGGATCTGGTAACACACCTCACTGTCAACCTAATCCCCTCTCTCTCCATCTTGTTCCTTGGCAGAGCGTGGCTGCTATGACCAGGTACAGACCCCCAGATGTTAGAGCAGCTAAAGTCTCATGAAGACAGGATGAGGTGGGGTGCGTGCAATGACATATTCAGGGAAGACCTCTGTTTTCCCTGCTTTCTCTTCTTACTTCATGCCCTTTATCATATCTCATTCTTTCCATTTTTGCCATTCTCTTGTTTATTGACGTCTTTTTCCAGTGTTTCTTGAATGACCTCCACAACATCTGCTCTTTGTACACTAATTAATTTTGTCTGTATCCTCGTTCTATTCAAGCTGCTTTTTCTCCATGTTTGCATCAATCTTCTACAATACTTGCTTTGAAATGATTTTCCTTCCATCTTTCTTTCCCCTGTCCTTATGTCTCCTTCCATGCACACTGACATTCTGCTCACTTGTGCTGTGCTCCATCAATACCAACTATCATCCACTAAGGGCCAGGAGAGCAACAAGAGTAGCAGTAGTACTGGTAAATATTGCAGCAGTAGTCCTATTACATTCTCCTGTCTAACATCTCATATGAACAGCCAGTCTCATGGGGGTCATTCCCATTGACTGATTGAGGCTTCTCAAACTGGAATCTTAACTTTCATCTGAGTAAATTTCTAAGGTATCTTTTTTTTCAGAGGTACGGATTAAAAAGCAGTCTGGATCGGTGAGTGATGGAGCCGGTGCGGCGGAGTCAAAAAACAAACAAAACAAAATACGTAAAATTGGGAGATAGACCTATTGGAACCAACAATCAGTCGTCGTAATTGAAGACATCTGTCTCCTTATGATGGCAACAAAATCTGGAATCACTATGAGAAGGCATCCTTGGGGAACAGAGACAATTTATGACAGAGCCCTCCCTATAAGAGTCCCAAAGTTATCAAGAGACTAAAAAAGGTGAGGCAAACATGTCGCTAAACAGCTAGGTTTGAGACATTTGCTTTAAAAAATACTGTTTCCCACACACAAGCATACTTTGGCTTTCTTGTATTCCACTGGCAACATGGACAAGTTTCACCCCACATGAACTTTTCAACATTCTTTCAAAGACAGGGATGAAATATTACCAACTATAATGAGCTAGACATAAGAAACCTCACAGGTTTTCACCAAGTGCTCAAATAGGAATTACGAGGAAGAAAATAAAAGTTTTGTAGCATATGGTGACAGTGTTATATTTATAGCTGTGCTGCTCAGAACAGACGTGCTTGTCTACATAATCTTGTTGGGGCATACCAGCAACCATTTTCCAGCCAAACTGCAGTAATATCAGTAAACACGAGTGAGCCAAACTGAATAATTGTAACGATTCTCCAGTCAAACCCTAATTCCATGAGGGCACATGTTTTTATAATATGTTCATATTTATAAGGAAAGCAAGATCCCTCCAATGATTAACTCTGGGTGTGTGTTTTCTTGCCCTAAAAGACGTCAAGTCTGATGTCCCTTGAGAAGTCCGTGTTAGTAAAGAGCTCAATTCAGCAAGTCCAAAGGATGAACACTGGATGTGTTTTGATTACTTTGTTAGTTTCCCCCCCCCCCCCGCCTTTTTTGTAATACATAAAAGAAAGATCAGCCACAACAAGGAGTAAGAGAAGAAGAATGTAAGAGGAGAACAAGAATAACACACATTGGAAGTTGCGTGACAGAGACTTATAGTAAAATTCCACTTCAATGTGTGACAACTGGAAAGTTGAGGGAGGATGTTTTATTATTTAAAAGTTTGACTTTTAACATTGGTTCACTGGATTTACGCATAGAATATTAACTAAATAAAAATATGATGAAAATTTAGTGAGTGAGATTCATTACTCTCAAAAAGCATTAGGGCTTCATCATTTGCCATTAAAGTTAAGACTAAGCGTGTTCTTATTGCTTTTACATTTTACAACTGTCAGAGGTCAACACCTTTCCTTATTAATAATAATGCATACACTTTATATAGCACTTTTCAAGGCACTCAAAGATGCTGTACAATTGCCCACATTATTCATTCACTCTACAGTCACACCCCTGTGGTGGTAAGCTACTTGTGTAGCCACAGCTGCCCTGGGGCAGTCTGGTGGAAGCATGGCTGCCATTCTGTGCCTACGGGCCCGCCGACCGCCACCAAATATCCAACCACATTCATATGTAGGCAATGTGGGTTAAGTTTCTTGCGCAGGGACACAACAACGACATGCACTCGGGCAGGGATGTGAATAAGCCACCCTCCAGTTGCAGGGCGTACACTTAATGTGAATAAACCACCCCAATTACACTGAACTACCTGTATATTAGTCGTGATGGAATTGTTTTTCTATCTATAAATCTGACTAAATTGGAGGTTGACTGGCATTCTGTAACAAATTGCATTGACCCTTAAGAGGTTCCAGTGTATGGTTTTGTCAAAGTCAACACATCCATGATGGAAAAGGTTGATGAAAAGTGGGGCAGCATGTAGTATTGTTTCATTGTGCAGCTAAGTAGACTAAGGTAAACAAAATACAAGTTTTTTGAGGTTTTAATGAGATGCTTAGACACAGAAATATCTTAGTATAATGTAACTCTATATCACCATCTGTAAAACAGATGCAGGCACTTGTGTAGCCCTGCCCCAATTTTGTCTTTGTCCCTCAGCAACCGTAGTGAGAGGTTGCACAGCAATGCAGCATGTACAAACAAGCCACTTAGAGGTAAAACCTCTATCTACTGCATGGGGAAGATCATCAGTCTTTGGTTCTTTTGCTATCATTTAATTTTTTTTTAACTAAGGAAAATTGGCAATGCATGCACAAGCTCTTGTAACTGGGGATGTGGCTATGCACAGTATTGACCATTCACATTTAAACTCACATTAAAGAGTTGTTAGTACACACCGTGGAACACAGTGAAGATAGTCCTTGACAAGTGGATAAAACATGGCAGTGACATTACTCCAAAAGTGATTACAAGACAAGAAGAAAAATGATCAGGGAGGCTGTTAAAAATGCCTACAACAGCAACATTAAAGGAGTTGCAGGAATTTACGGCAAGTATGGGCTGTGTCCTTTATGTGACAACAATTTACCATACTATTCATGTCTGGGCTAGGGGGTAAGGTGGTAAGATGGGTGAAAAATATCAGACCCTGGCTAAACCTAGCAAAAACAAAGTCTCACAAAAGCATGTTGGAAAATGTTTTATGGTCTGATGAAACCAAGGTTGAACTTATTACTTACTAGCCATAACTCTAAAAGGTATGTTTGGTGCAAAATAACACTGTATATCACCAAAGGAACACCACACCCACAGTGAAACATAATGGTGGCTTTGGGGCTGTTTTTCTTCAGATAGAAATCAGGTCATTTTCCGCACAAAACCTGCAGGGTTGACATCTCAAATGCTCGCATGTGTTGCTTTGGTTCAATGTGTGTGGTGTACAACAAACTACAGTATATACCAGAGTCACCAACCTTTTTGAAACTGAGAGCTACTTCTTGGGTACTGATTAATGCAAAGTGCTACCAGTTTCATTCACACTTCATAACACATTTGCTCAACTTTAATGATATTTTATTATCAATCGTTGATAATATTCATCTATGTGAAGATACTGATTGTGCTGTTTTCTCACAATAATCATCAACAAAGCTTAGAAACAGATATCAATATGCAACACTTATATGCAACACTATAAATCTCTGCAAGTATTTATATTTTCAAATGATTACTTCTCCAGCATTCTTAGGAAATCACAATGTCCAATCACTTCTAAATTATTTTTTAGAACAGACCCGTAGGGCTACTTGTGTAGTCCTTGGAGTCCCAGTTAAGTGTGAGAGTGTAAATTGGATTACAATCCAATCCAATCCTGGCTTGCCATTACTTTCTCAAACTAACAGTGAAAAAACAGAAATTCTCATTGGCACTAAATCCACCCTCTCAAAAACCAGCAGTCTTTTCCCTCCAGATCGACAACTCACTCTGGGTGTCATCCTTAATAGCACTCTCCTTCCAGTCACACATTTACTCCATCACTGGGTCTGCCTACTTTCACCAAAGCAACGTCTCCTGTCTCTGTCCATCCCGCTCCCTAACAACACTGTCACGCTTAGTCATACATTAGTCACATCCCATCTTGACTATTGCAATTCTCTTCTCACTGGCCTCCGAAACAAATTCATCCGTAGATGTCAAATGGTTAAAAATTCTGCCGCCCGCATTCTGACAAAATGCCCTCACAAGTCACATCACATCTGTCCTACAGCAACTTCACTGCTGCTCATTACACACCGCATTTCATATAAGATCCTCCTCCTCACATTCAAATCCATCAATAACCCCGACCCTCAGTATCTCACCAACCTACTCCACATCAACAGACCCACCCGCTCCCTTAGGTCATCCTCCTCTCTTCAACTTGTTTCACCTCCCACCCGCCTGATCACCATGGCGTAAAGAGCCTTCAGTCGCTCAGCCCCCGCACCAGTGCAACGCTCTGACATTAGGAAATCAGACTCTCTCATCACCTTCAAATCATTAGTCAAAACACATCTTTGTATACAGGCATATTCTTTAGAACTGGTTTGGTTTTATCTACTTTTATCTTTTTTTAAATTAATTTTTTTTTAAAACCTGTCCTGTTCAGCTGGATGGTGTATCTGTATGCCTGTATGGTGGATCTGTATGCCTGGATGGTGGATCTGTATACCTTTGCGCTGGAACAGTTTTGCTGTGTAACAGGGGAGTTTGAAATACTCCCTCTGCTTAATAATTTTTTTATTATTATTCAGATTATTATTGAAAATGAGCATGGCAGCATGTTGCAATGGAACTGTTAACTGTTTAAGACGTTAATGGCAAGAGGGAAGAAGCTGTTCGAATGTCTGCTTGTTTTAGTTTGCATTGTTTGGTAGCGCCTACCTGAAGAAAGGAGCTGGAAGAGGTGGTGACCAGTATGTGCAGGGTCCAAGAGGATTTTGCATGTTCTTGTCTTAGTTCTGGCAGTGTGCAAGTCCTCAAGGGTGGGTAGGGGGGTACCGACAATCTTTTCAGCAGTTTTGATTGTCCGTTGCAGTCGGAGTTTGTGCTTTTTTGTAGCAGCACCAAACCAGACTGTGATGGAAGAACACAGGACTGGTTTGATGACTGCTGTGTAGAACTGCCCCAGCAGCTCCTGTGGCAGGCCGTGCTTTCTCAGAAGCTGCAGGAAGTACATCCTCTGCTGGGCCTTTTTGAGGATGGAGTTGATGTTGAGCTCCCTCTTCAGGTCCTGAGAGACTGTAATTCCCAGGAACTTGAAGGTCTTGACAGTTGACACAAGGCAGTTGGACAGCGTGAGGGGCAGCTGTGGCGAAGGATGCCTCCAGAAGTCCACGATCATCTCTACAGTCTTGAGCGTGTTCAGCTCCAGGTTGTGTCGGCCGCACCACTGCTCCAGCCGCTCCACTTCCTGTCGATACGCAGACTCATCACCATCTTTGATGAGGCCAATGACTGTGGTGTCGTCTGCATACTTCAGGAGTTTGACAGCCGGGTGCGTTGAGGTGCAGTTGTTCGTGTAGAGAGAGAAGAGCAGCGGAGAGAGGACACAACCTTGGGGCGCTCCAGTGCTGGTGGTCCGTGTAGATGAGGTGGCCTCCCCCAGCCTCACCTGCTGTGTTCTGCCCGTCATCTGTAAATCCACTGGCAGATGGCAGGCGAAACGCTGAGCTGGAAAAGCTTGGAGGAAAGGAGTTCAGGGATGATGGTGTTGAACGCAGAGCTGAAGTCCACGAACAGGATCCTCGCGTAGGTCCGCGCACCGTCGAGGTGTTCTTGGATGAAGTGCAGTCCCATGTTGACTGCATCATCCGCAGACCTGTATGCTTGGTAGGCAAACTGCAGCGGGTCCAGCAGGGGACCTGTGGCGCTCTTGAGGTGGTCCAGCACGAGGCGGTCAAAGGACTTCATGACCACACATGTCAAGGCGACAGGCCTGTAGTCATTCAGACACAAGATTGCAGGTTTCTTGCGGACTGAGATGATGGTGGAGTGTTTGAAACAGGATGGTACTTGGATCAGTTCCAGAGATCTATTGAAGAGCTGTGTGAAGACTTGAGCGAGCTGGTCCGCGCCAACAGGATGGGGACACAAGGTCCGGGCCTGCTGCTTTGTTAATCTTCTGTTGTTTAAAGACGCGTTTCATATCCTGTTTGTAGAAGCTAAACGCAGAAGTCAGAGGTGTGATGGTGGGCGATCGTGCGACACTCCAGTCTGTGCAGTCTAGACAGCTTTGAAGTTCTGCCTTTGCTTCGTTGGTCCAATTGTTTTACTGTTTTCACCATAGGCTTCACACATTTAAGTTCTTGCCTGTATGTTGGTATTAAGTGAATTAAGCAGTGATCAGACGAGCCCAGAGCTGCACGAGGTATGGCACGGTAGGCGTTATTTAGCATAGTATAGGAGTGGTCTAACATGTTATTTTCCCTGGTAGGACAGGCGATGTGCTGCTTGTATTTAGGGAGTTCATGGTTGAGTTTAGCTTTGTTAAAGTTCTAAAGAATAATGAGGGGTGAGTTTGGGAGTTTTTTTTCCCATTTCGTTCACTTGTTCAGCGAGCGTTAGCAGTGCAACATTCGTGTTAGCTTGAGGAGGAACGTAAACACCGGCGAGAATGAGAGATGCGAACTCATGAGGCGAGTAGAATGGCTTAAAGTTCAAAAACAGCGACTCTAAATCCGGGCTGCAGTGTGTGCTGAGCTCCGTGACGTCAGTATACCATTTTCCATTGATGTAGAAGCATATCCCGCCGCCTTTTGTTTTCCGTGACGCGGTCTGCCCGGTGTAGTTGGAAGCCCGGAAGCATTTTGGCGCCATCAGGGAAGCGTTCACAAATGTCTCCGTAAAGCACAGGGTGGCGGAACGTCCAAAGTCTTTACTGGACTTTGTCAGAAGATGAAGCTCATCCATTTTGTTGGTTAGGGAGCGTAGATCCGCGAGGTGGATCGACGGGAAGGCCATTCTGTATCCTCTCTTGCGGAGCTTCACTTGGATGGCGACGCGCTTCCCCCTTCGTCGCCTTCGTCTCCATGCGGACCGCGGCTGCCCCCCTGGGGAGTAACTCGGGGGGGAAAAAAACTGAGCGGATTTGCCAAAGTTGGTGAAAGAAAGTCCGGAGTAGACTCACTAATGTTTAGCAAGTCTTCCCTTGTGTAAGTGAGTCGCGTAATGTCTCCAAAGACGAACGAAAAAACACATAAAGACAATACTTTTAGATCACTTTGCTGTATTATATTCTTCATTTTGTAATACTTAATTTTATATTGTTCTTTTAATCCTGCAAGGTGAGCTTGAGTGACATGAAAGGCGCCCTAAATAAAATGCATTACAGGGATCTCGTTTGATGTGCATCCCGTGTCCTAGATGAACAAAAATGATCAGGGACGCAAAAAGCATGGAGAATGTCCGTCCACTGACGCACAACATTACTTACCTACGTATGTGTGCAAGGCTCGAATTAAGAGTTTTCGCATCGCATTTTGTGTGTCAAAATTCTAATTTTTTCAAAACATTGAAAAGCAAAACTGCACATCAGGTTTACCACGGAGACAGTCGCGAAGACGGGAGCAGGCAGGGGAGTATTAGACACAACACACGTACGTCACCGAAGCACGGACGCGGAAGTGAAGCGTTCGATGGATTAGCGGGAAGACAGCGGTTGCGAAATGTGACGCCGAATTGAGGAGAGAGAGAGAAAAAAGACAAATGGCGAAAGTGTGGTAGCATTTCAGAGTAAAATGGAAGGCGAGCACCCATTCGTTGTAACACGGACCTTTCTCTCAGCAGAGTATGACGCCGTGTCACGGGACCCGAGAGACATAGGTGAAGTTAACATAGCACAAATCAGTGATCTTAACATTAGTCTACTTTACTAACAACGTTAGCGCTGCAGAGTGTCTCTCTTAATTATGAGTACTGTCAAATGTGTGGCTTTTTTTTTTTTACCGTGACAAGAACAGCATAACACAACCATAACAGTACATACAGTGCAGTGTGCTTTTTGCTGTGTGACATATGGCCACTGATGACCTGTAAGTGGAAAAACGTTGCGTCAAATAGGTGAAAAACGTCGCAAATGTGGCAAGACAGGAATACGAGTAAAATGGATCATCATATACCCAAACAGAGGAGGGTTTTGGTGAAGGGAGATGAAGGAAATATTTTTCTCTCTCGAGGTTTCTTCATTTTAGTATGAACAAATTGAACACTTCCAAAACTTATAAAAGAATATTTGTCTTATTCCTAGTCAGCTGATTTAAGATCATAAATGCCCAGCCATGAACATAATGTATTAATGTTACAAATTGCTAAAATGCAAGCTGTTTAAGTGAAGAGGCACAAAGGCTGTTAATGCTTAAAAAAAATCATTTATGCACAGTCATTTCAAGAAATACAAACTGTTGGTTATATAAGAAAAAAGGGAACCAATTAATTATTATACAGTATTAAGTGAAAGTTCTTATTTTCTCTTTTGTATTCAAAATTGCTCTTTAACCAAGGAAAAATATAGTTCATCCAAACAATCGACTGTTTGATAGAATTTTCAGTCGGATACCATCCATCCATTGAGTACTAAAATATTGGTTAGCTGCAGCCCTACATTCAACTCCCCCATTATTATATTGTCATATTTTAATAGTTTCATAAAATCCTTGCTTCGGGTCCATGTGCAATAAATCTGAAAACAATTGCTCCTCAAAATTATAAAGTTGCTCCTCAAAAAAAATATATATATTTTGAGCCTTGTGTGTGTGTGTTGCTGAAGCGCTTCAGCGCATCATTATCCACTAAAAGTCTGTCTTTGTGCTAGCCAATAAGAAGAAGAGTAGGGCTTGCTCATATGTTTGATTACCAGGGCAGAATTCGTAAGATGTGTACAATTTTTTGTTATGCTCTAATAAAAAAATAATAATCGAGACTGCGTATTATACATAGGTGTAAAAAAATTTACCAAATTAGCCTTAAACTGTCAAAAAAACAACGCAAAAACCTTCCCTGCTTCTATGTCTTAGGCATATAGGGTGCTTTGACGGCAACGGATATTGTGTCTTAGTTTACTTGACGGCAGAAATGCTCACTTGTGAATTTGTAATATACCTAATTCATAGACTAATATAGATCATTTTGATTATGTAACTGCTTCCATAGTCTTAAGTATCAGTGTCATCAGCGCATGTGTACAGAGCAAGGCAAGCATTTTCCGCTATTGTTTTGTTTGACGCATACACAGAAGTAGCCAAAGAACTTCAGAGAACTTTAAAATTTCTTTGAAAACCTAACAAAACACAAGTTAATATGCGGCTAATACTGCAACCTTTGAGCATGAATACCACAAATTCTACGGTGCGTATTATAAATAAGTAGAAGGAAAATTCAGCTGTGAAAGTGTGATTTTGGAGGTGCGTATTATACTCGAGCGTACTACACACGAGAAATTACGGTAACAAAACAAAGGTCTAAAAATGATTAAAACAAAAATAAACAAACAAACAAAAAAAGCTTTTCAAAGTTGAATTCCTACTTAGATAAGTATTTCAAAAAAGAAAAAAGCTTTTCAAGCAATCCCAGTCAGTTTGGTACGATTTCAAATGCATTTTTTTTTGCAGAAATGTATATAACATTTTCCTGAGAACAAGTTCCTAACTCTGTTGTTATAAAATGTGATCATTTATCTTTAAACAATGTTTTTCCATGCCCACCAAACCGAATAACATAGTTCTGTTTTACTCACCCTCGATGCTTGGGTCTGACTTCAAGTTGAGACTTCCCATCAGAGAAGACACAGACACAGTCACGCTGGGCCTCATTGGATGGGCCTCCGTCTCCAGGACAACCACAATCTGTGTAGTGTGGAGAAAGACTTTGTGGAAGGACAAAGCCAAAGCACCGATGCTGCTGGCTTTCCACAGGCCTTGACTTTGATGAGGTGGGGAAAAGGCCCTTGTTGGCATCTTTGCAGGGGATGGATGAGGGGAAGAGGAGGTGATCCAAGTGTGGTTTGGCAAGATTTTCTTCAGGTAGGCTTTGGCCTGCTCCAGTTTGACCAGTGTTGGGTTGATTTTCAAGGGGCGAGAGAACTGTAAATTCAGTTCAGCTGTGGAGGGAAGTAGAAAGATGGAATTAGATAGGTACAATTAAATGAAAACACACAGTGCTATCAACATTTTACTGCAAGTTCACGAATAGATTCAGGGCTATCTTTAAAAACCAGAAAATCTCCCCAGTACTTGAGTGTGTAATATTTGTGAAGTGGCAAGTGAGAAAGCATATATCAAGGGAACAAAAAGGAGCAATGCTTTCAGGTAGCTAGTGACAAATATATTGTCATCATGCTCACATACGCTCACTGGTCTTGGGGCTTTGTGGGTGTTCCAATTTCTGCGGTTTTGCATCAGTGGATGGGAAATTGCAATTTTCTAGTATATTCATTTTATGACAGCCAATTTCGTGATGGGCTATTTAGTATGTGCAAATGCTAAAACAAGGCTTCTTAATCTTAGTGTTCACCCAGGACACAACATGAACAAATAGAAGGTTAGGTGCGGCCCTGCTAGTAATTTGAAAATCCGCCATAACTGGACAAATTCCATTTCGTTCCATAAAAAAGGGACAAGCTTCATCAGTGTTCCATGGAGCAAAATGTGCTGCTACCAAACCCACGGGACACTGGATTTTATCTTCTCTGATCGTTCAGCTTTGCTTGAAAGAATGTGTTTGAGAACAGATGGTCTCAGTCTCACTCTCCTGTTCTTATAATCAAACATATACATAACATAAATTAATGTGGAAGAGCATGAAAGGGAATCTTTTCTTCATGAAAGACATAAATTCAAGACGTCTTTTGCTTGTGCCTTTCTGCACTACAGTCTTCAAACACTTGACTGGAATTCGCCGAGACACATGAATTCACTCCGTGCCGTGTTACACCACTTCCATTATCCAATTTTTCCACTTGGTCATGATGATGGGATAGGGAAGCAGCTGAAAACAAGTCCAGCTGCTTTTCATGGTATCCTCAAGGCACTAGTGCTTTTAAGGGGGTTTAGGCCTTCCGTATGTCTCCTTCCCAGATACAAGAACTAGATGAGAACTAGCAGCAGCACTGCCAGGAGAGGCAATGTGTGCATGCACGCACGCACACAGTCACTGCAACCAAGATTCTTTTGTTTAATCCAGTGGAAGTGAGGCAGATGGTAAAAAGGAAGGATGGAACTGGAGGGCAGATAGGTGCAATTTGCAGAGCAATGTAGCTTATCATTTCCACCTGACTTAGACCTGGAAATTTTCCGGAGATGGAATAAAACCCATGTATGCAGCTGTTCATTTAGAACACCTCTAACTTTCTTCACTCATTTATCCTCCCCCCTCTCTGCTTCATGGAGTTCATCTTCTTGCCTCTCTCCTCTTTTACTCAATCACATCTTTTTCTTTTTCCACCGGGCCCCAGCCTAATCAACCCCACCCTGGTTGTAATCACATCAAGTTGGCTCTCATCACAGTCAGGGCGGTGCCTGGCTCTGTGTTCTCTGCCTGACTGTCAACATCAAGTGTCCCTTTCTGTACCCACCCAGAAAACCCCCCCAACTGTACCCCTATAACCAGTTAGTAGTAAAGCAACTGAGGAACACAAAATGAATGACTTACTAACTTTACATGAGGTAAAGTATTACCCTTTAATGCAAACAAACCTTAAACCTTTGCTTCTAAATAACATGTTTGTGACCCCTGCAGTAAATATGTCCAATGTCCATTCAATAAGAGAAGTGCTTTCTTGTATCCCTTCCTCACAGAGCGCGGCACTGCTTTGCCAGTTCACATATAGCGTTCCCCCATATACCGTGGTTCATTGTTGTTATGCCATCACTATTTCACAATTTTTTAATGGGTTTTTACAGTATACTTACTTACTGTACTGCCATTGCATGTGGGAAAGGAGAGCCACAGTCTGTGATAATACAAACTGGCTTCCGGTCTGTCTACCTGATGTGATTTTATGGTTTTGTTATGTGGAAAATATTGCAAATATTGCTTTACTCCCAACTATTTTGCTGACTTAGTAATATCATATATTCCATACTGGTTTTTGGTGACTCCGAGAGCTAAAAAGAAGCCAGCAGGTTCTAGAACATTCTCTATTTGGCTTTCAGTACCCTGGAATGCCCTACCTGCGCAAATTAGAGCAACTTAAGACTTATTTATACACTTGCATTTGGTTAAAACACACCTAATATACAACTAGTCTCTTGCCTCTCCTCACCCCCTGACATCTGGATTTTGGCCTGTTTTACTGCCGCTTCGCTTCCCCCCTGCCCTGCTCGGAGAGTGGGCCAGGTGGCGATGAGCGAATTGAGGCTGTTGCTGTGGAGGACTCTGCATTCATTGACCGGGACAAGATCTGAGGAGGACCACTTTCACAGAGTCGCTGCTGTGGAGGATTTAACATTGACCAACAGGGAATGGTCCTGAGGAGAACAACTTTCCTGGAGGCCTGATTCATTTAATTAAATGCACACTCTACACTTTCGCTGAGTTTTTCCTTAAGACCAGGGGATGTCATTTATTTTTGTGACCTTTGGGCTTACGCCCCTCAAAACTCTTTTGTGATGAAGGGCTACATAAATAAACTTGACTACATAATACAACTGATACAGATTCACCTATAAATACGTATATTTAGGGATTTAGTTGTCATGGAGCACAAACTTTAACTTCCAATTCCCCTAAGGTCTTATAATTCATACATTCTTACATTTATCAGAAAAAAATATGCTTCTAGATTTGCATGAAACTTCGGAATTGGAACTGCTGTCATGCATGACATCTTGTGAGACCTCAGCAAACCTCAAAGTTTCAAATGTACTTGTTGGGCCTAAAATAAGGTTAAGGGGAATTCCTGAGTTTTCCCAGCATCATCCTCAATGTGTTTATTGACGAGATAAGCTTCAGACACACTAACAGCTATTTCAAGATTGTTGCTGTAAGTGGAAGGCCTAACAGAGGAGCGGGCATCAGTTCTGTAGGTTGGAAATTACTCTTAGTTGTTTCAACATTTTAAAGAACAGTCCTTGATATGA
Source organism: Phyllopteryx taeniolatus (assembly GCF_024500385.1). Taxonomy (NCBI): domain Eukaryota; kingdom Metazoa; phylum Chordata; class Actinopteri; order Syngnathiformes; family Syngnathidae; genus Phyllopteryx; species Phyllopteryx taeniolatus. The sequence goes on from NC_084507.1 coordinate 2,966,518, forward strand.
ACAAGCTGTGGGGATTCTTACACAGCCTTTCTCTGATGTCAGCTTTGATTAGCACTACAGGAACTGTGAGAACATGGAACTTGGATAAAATATGCTTATTAAACAGGTTACCTTGCATTTTTGGCAAGGTCAAGCGTGACAACGTTGCCCCTTTGAACCTGCTGCGCGTGTGTGCAACAACCACAAAGTTTGTTTTCATCTGTGCCCTCCTTTGATTCTGCGGCTGACATTTTACGCTTGACTTTTGACAGCAGAGAGGCTGTGTCAGACACAGGTGGTGATGTGTCCAATTACACGCTGCCTGCGTGTGAAGAGGATGTTTGTGCAAGGCTGTGGTTGTGTGAGCACAAATGCTTGAAGGGTATCGGTAGAATTCCAAATTCACAAAAAGAGCCTCGTACATATAAGGCCAGTGACACGTACCTCAGATTCCATCTGAATTGAATTACAATGGTTCTAGATGGTTTGGAGGTGCACAAGCTTGTATACAGTAACTGACAGTCTTTCTTAGAAGCCGTACTTTGACGGAAACCAGGGACATAGGAGAGTAATGGTTCCAATTTGTTCTAGCTAATCTATCACCCCCTGCCTCTCACTCGAGAGAAGGCTGATCTCTCGTTTCCAAATGGTAGCAGTTACATCTTTGGACTGACCGACTGACCTGCTACGAGACTGGAACTGTTTAGGATGACAAAAGGGGGGGAAGATATTGTCTGAGGGTATGCCACTCCATCACTGATTAGAAAACAAAAAAACGACCTTGTTTTTAATAATCACTGGTGAAACATGAACTTGCGCAGTTGAAAAATCAGTATGTATCTGCATTAGTTATATTAATTGCATCGAGTGATGACTGTGCTGAGACACCATCCAGCTTTTCCACTATGCATCCTTGAGAGGGTAGGTTGGATTGGTCATGTGGAATAAACACTACTAAAATTGCAAGCATATTGCTTTCATCACGCAGGAAAAAGTAGCCTCATAGTGACATCTCGTTTAAATAAATCAAATTTGACGCATTGTCAAATTAAGAGCCGGCAGACGTGATAGGCACGCATTACACACACAGCGATAAACTATTAGGAAGACTTCCACAAGAAACCAATTAAACTGTGGATGGTTCAAGAAAATTCAGGAGAAAATCTCAAAATATATCATTATATTTCTCTCTTCTTGGGTGTTAAACACATTGACCAAAATGTTGGTGCCCTCCTATTAAAGAAAGAAAAACCCAGAATTGTAAAATATGACGAAAGTATAAATAAATAAAAATAATAATTCTAAATGACTGTAAATGAAATCATGAAAATTAAGCATTGTTTTACGTGTGTGGTAAAAGTGGTCCAGACAAACAATTATCCTTTAAAATTTTGTTGCATAATTTCTCAGACAATTTCTATCACTCTCAATGAGACTTCGGCACCTGTCAACGGGTATTTCGGCCCACTCCTCTTAAGGTAAATTCTCCTGCAGCCTCAGGATTAAAGGGGGCCTTCTTCAGACTGCATTTCACAGATTCAATAGGATTTAGATTAGGGTCCATATCCTGTTATAGTACCCATTACCTACAGCTGAGACCAAGCTTTGACAATGGGGAGTACATTTTGCCTCAGAATACCATGATAGTCTTGCGATTTCATTGTACCTTGCGCAGATTTAGCAAAGCAGCCCCAGAACATAAATGCGCCTCCTCCAATGTTTTACAGTAAGTACATTGTTATTTGTAAAGGCAGCACAGGTAAATTGGCAATTAACTCCTTCTGTTAAAGAAAGAAAAGCCCACAATGTTCAATGAACTGATGAGACTGGAATTTGCCAAAATGCATTTTGACGAGCCACAAAGCTTCCATAAGTCTTCTAGAACAGTGGAAAAATATCCTTTGGACAGATGAGACTACACTTGAGAGCTTTTAGGCAAATCAAAAGTCATGCAAAAATAAAGCATATAAAGAAAAGAACTGCTCAGTTATGTTCTGGGGGCTTTGTTCCATCGGGCACAAGCAAGGCTTCTTGAATTTGAGCTGGGTACAATGCACTCTCAAAGCTATTGAGGCATTCTGGAGTGAAATGTGTTGCCCAGTGTCAGAAAGCACAGGTTATTGGTCATCTGACAGGAGAAAGCCCCAAAACACACAACTAGAAAACACCCAAGAATGGCCAAGAGCAAAATATTGGACTATTTTGAATTGGCATTCCATGAGCCCTGATCTAAAACCTATTGAACATATGTGGAAGGAGCTGAAACACGCAATCTGAGGAAGGCACCCATCAAACCCGAGACAGATGGAGGCACGGGCCACGATACCTATCGAGAGTTGCATAAATTGTTTGTTTGCAGTGACTGCCTCAAAAGCTTGTTGAACAAAATCATGTTGTTGAACAATTGTATTGTACCAGAAGAAAACAATGTTTTTTTGAAAAAATAATTTGTTAATTTTCAGTTATTTTATTAATTATATTATTTTAATTTCATTTTACTCTGCTGTCTGCAGCCAGGTCTGCCTTAAAAATGAGATGAATCTGTTCTCAAGCCGGTATATGCGCAGACTACTATGCGCGGAGAATTTCCGAACATGAATGTAGATGCATATACGGTTCTGACATGAAAGTAGAATTTCAGGTTCATTAATCTCTCTCCTCGTTGCAATTTCCTTTGCGTCATTGCAGGAACAGACTGCCAACAGTAAAGTCCCCTTAGTTTAAAAAGCAAAAAAAAAAAGATCAATCAATCAATCAAAAAATGTGCATGAGTGTGTGTGCAAATGTGTCTGTGAAAGGTGATGTGGGTGAAGGGAAACCAGTAGCACGTGTGGTCAATTCCACATATTTCCAGCATACGGTGACCCAGGGGGTGTGAGGGTGGCAGGGGCAACCTCACACTGAGCCTGGATCCTGTCTATGTAATTTGCCAGAGTGCTCTTTGTGTGTGCGCACGATTCAAAGTGAAGTTATAAATATAGACAGACATAAGGGCAGGTAATCTTGCTATCTTCAAGGGAAATATCTGTAATGTACTGTACATGATGTCCTTTTTTCGTTACTTCCACTACTGAGAAAAAGGAAGTCTTAGTGTCCTGTTATGAATAAAATGAATACTGTACAATAGTATTTCATCAAAAGCGATCGAAGCGTCTAAGTGCAAATGTTGTTCCTCATAAGAATACACAGAATAATAAATATATTAATAATATATATTAATATATATTATTAATAATAATAATATATAAAACTTTTTCAATCAATAATTTAAAGGATTACCATTTCATTATTTGCTACATGTCTAACATTTGAATGTATTAGCTGTTGCTTTTTATATTTTAACAATACAAATTTAATTTGAACAAAAATAAACTCAATTACTCCATGGTGAATTCATAAGAGGAGGGACGTATTGTTGCTCTCTCCAATGATTAGTTTTGTTTTTATCCGATAGGAACAAACACACACAATTTGGAGATACAAGCGGTTTGGATACTGGAAAGTGGCAATAAATGAATAATAGCTGACGATAGCTGGGATAGACTGCAGCACTCCTGCGACCCTTGTGAGGATAAGCGGCTCGTTAAATGGATGGATGGTAAACGTCATTTTCTATGCTGGTACCCAGAAGCGCAGAATATAGATTTTGGAAAATTTCATTTACATATCTGGCACTGGTGATGTAGCGGTCAATGTTGCTGCTTTTCATGCAGATAGTGAACCTGGAACAACTGTGGCAAACAAACAAATGTGAGCAATTCGCAGGGGGCACCCCTGATGGGCCAAGCCGAAAGTCGTAAGTCATAAATGAATTTCTTTACAAACAACAAGCACCATTTTAATACAAGAGTTTTCAACCTGTTTTTGGTGCCTCCAGTTTATCTAGATTTACAATTCAATACACACACACACACACACACACACACACAAAGACAATAGATACTGGAACTTAAGGTTAAAATTGTGACTGACTTCGAAATGTACCATATGGAAAGTATACTGTTTTTTTTCTTCCTGCTTCTGGTGTCCGCTGAAAGAAGCAGATGGGTAGATGGAAATCTGTGTGTGGCTGTGTTGTGTATTTGCCGTGGTGTACAGAGCAGCATTGTGTTGTACTGACTGATCCTTGGTGGACAGATACGCTGAGGGCTTTCCGTGGACAGCAGGAAGGGATGTGTGTGGCTCGAACCATCATCAATAACAACTACAGTACGGTGGGTCTACTGGGATCAGGGAGCTAAACTGTGAAGGATTTCCTGCGCCTACACACACTGTTCATGGATTCATGAAATCCTCAAAGGGATGAGGAAGTTCCACTTACTCATCCACTCAAAAGCCCACTCACACAGTTGATTATTGCAGATCAATTTGGATAAAATGTAAGACAAACCCATGGGTCAAAATATTTAGCGTCAAGGTACTCATATGGATATAATATAAGTCTAAAAATAGATGGCCAAGCCCTGTGAAAAAGCAAATTCACAGGACACACACGCACACACTCATACACACACAATGTAGTCCAAGGGTGCTTTCGCACATTTCATGTGAAACAAATTTCAAAAATATATATACATATATAGATATATATTACAATATACATCATCTTAAGTTTCATCTTTGAACAAAAGTTTTTGTCAAAAGTGAATTCATCCTACCGGGTCCATTGAGGAAGTCTTTAATTTGAAGGCATAGCAGAGGCGGCGGAATGCCTGTCTCGCTGTCCACCTCACCTGCTGCTGTCTGGAGCCAGCACACATTATAATCCAGAGACTCGGGCAAGGTCTTCCCTTGGTCTGAACGGAATGACACAAATGGAAATTAAAAAAACAAAAACAAAAAAAACAAACAACAACAACAACAAACTATTTCAGCGGTCAAATGTATTATGTATTATGATAAGCCATACAATATCGCTCTCATACCTTGGCACTTGTAGTCTGAAGCCACTCCTCTTAAGGCCACATCAAACACAGAGACCTCCATCCTTTGTTTGCGGTGGTGGCAGCTGAGAAGAGCAGAAGGTTGGATCACCTGCAGGTAGAGCAGCGGTTCCAGTACCTGGTCAGCAGCCCCCCTTCTTCCGGGCTGCCTTACAATTGTCACCCCCAGCGCGTGGCGTGCTGAGGAGCGGCTGGGGGTTGACAGGGAGTTGAGGGAGAGCAGACTGCCCCTCAGCATAGGGGAGACGGGCTTGGAGCTATTGCTGTTGAGGATGTCTTCAGCAGTCAGGTCTGTCAGGGTAACCTGGGCAGCAGGGTCCGGAGACGCAAAGGTCGAGGCTGGAGGAGACTCAGACAGGATTTCAGGCTGGTTGAGAGCACTCTTTCCTACCTAAAGAAGGTGTAAATGGATCCCTAAATTAATAATAATAGAATAATGCATACCACATTTTCAAGGCACTCAAACACACTTTAGAATTGCACACATTATTCATTCACTCCACAGTCCGACCCTAGTGGTGATAACTCCCTTGTGTAGCCACAGCTGCACTGGGGAAGCAGGGCTGCCATTCCGCGCCCGAGGCCACGATGACATCCGCTCGGGCGGGGATACGAACCGGCAAACCTCTGGTTGAAGAGCGTACTCATCCTCTGCACCACGCCGACCCCAAATTAACTATAACAAATGAACCTTCCTTTTCGCCAGTCAACAGTATGTAAATGCCAAGTTACCATTTTAATTTCATCTTGGCATGCTACATTGATAGCCATTGTTTCTGCATTATCCACCATTCGTTTCAAACTGAAAAAAAATAAAAAATAAACTGAATGAACATTCTCCCACATTATGTTCCGGGGAGGTTCAGCATGTTCAGTGCAGGATAATGCATTTAGAAATGCATGAACGGACACCATTAAGAGAGTGAAGTTCCAGTGGCAGCAGTGGATAGCAACAACATGAGCTGGGGGAAAAAAAAAAAAATAAATAAAAAAAAAAAAGAAGTGATCTTTCATCATGGCTACAGGACACCACAACAATGTAAGGACAGGACCAAATTCTTTCCAAACAATGAGGTATTCTTGGACTGGACTGAATTGGTACCTGGGTACCAAACACTACCCAATGTAATTTTCATGAGTGCAGGAACTGTTTAACATCTTACTGTAGCTATGTATGTTGACTTGTTTTGTAACAAGTTTCAGATTGTGTTCATTTGCTTCGATAACTGATGTTTACTTGTTGTTACACAGACACAAAGGGCCTCCCATGCACACACACGCACTCAGACCAGTTATGACCATTGACTCCAGTGGGAGCTTCCAAGTCACACTTTTTTGTTTACCTTTTCAATGGGCTCTTTCCTATCCTGTGTGCTGTCTAATGAAGTGGGGGCCTGTGGGGGATTAGAACATTCATAGGCCATGACAGACAGCCTACTAGCAGTCAGAAAGATGTCAAAGGGGATAAAGTTGAGGTTTTTGGTAATGGTGGACTTATGGGAGGGCCTGGCTATGCAGTGGTGACTGGTTCCACTCTGCTGCTCAATCTGGACAATTCGGATGTGAGCGCTATCGCTGCCGAAGCCGCTGTCCTGCCCGTTCCCACTGTGACGAGATGAACTGTCGATGCCTGTCAACGAGCCTCGACTGCTCTGCTTCTGCTCGTGTTTACGGATCTGCATACAGGCACAGAGGAAAGAAAAGAAAGGCCACATTTGAGTCTCAAGTTACTACATACTGCTTGTATTGCACTTTTGGAAATGTCACTAATGGAAACAACCGCAATCCCAATGCCTGATTAAATAGCAATAGAAAGAGATCAATAGTTTAGTTATCGTCAGGTGTGAAATGTTTTTGGGTTACTTTAACCACAGCAGACACTTAAACTACACTCACTAAAAAAAAAAAGCTCAGGGAAAAAAGATGACAATGATCGAAAATGAACAATGTGTAGAAAAGTTTTAACATTCAAAAACAAAACGACCCAGAACAAACCAGTTGATTGGAATTAATGAAAGGAACATCAATGAGTATCAAATAAAACATGAGAGCATTCTTTCTTTTCAGAGAGTTCTTGTGTCGTTTGTGGCCTTTACAACAAGACATAAACCAAATAGCTGACTTGATTGAAACCATGGAGCAATTGACCAATGAAAGGGAGCATCGTATTGCCACAAAAACATTAAAGGCATGCTGTGGGACCTTTTTTGTGGTCTTCAACATAATTTAGCAATTCTGAAATATTGAAGATATCTTGAAAGAAGGGCTTCACTCCAGTAAAATCCAATTGTTTTTTTTGCAGTGGCTGTGGTATCACGCATAAAGCAGCCCAAATTGTATGCTTGGCTCCAGATGCAGAGACTTCCAACTACTGTGGCTATGAAAAAGACTTCATGGCCAGAAAATATGTTTCGAGACTAGATTGTAGTGATTCAAACGACAAAGAAAAAATGGACATGTTTAATCTACAAAACATGGCCACCATGAAACTGCTGCAATTGGCTCCCATGGAACGAAAATGACAAGTAATATCTCGACAGCAGTAGAAATTGTGACAAAGGAGATGGCAGGGAGGGCAAAAGAAACTAACTCCCAATGATGACGCTGTTCACGTGTGTATCATAATTAAAAACTCACGTTAGAAATTTCTGACGGTTTTTGGTCGAACATGTTTCCGGAAAACACATTAGTCGACGTATTTACAGTGTACGTTCAGTTCGCTACTGCTATTTTTACCGTTTACATTAGTTTGGAAAAGAGTGCTTCAAGTGGACGCAATGTGTGGTGAATCTTATTATACCCTCATCTGATCAACATGCACATGGTTGCTATTACAGCATGTACGCTCAGCTGCCCCCTTGCACTCTGCATCACTCGCTCCCACCCACTCCATGGGAATTTTAAATGTATATTATTGCCGTGGCAGAGATAGTGTTTCAAGACCTCTGAGCAAATAGTAAACCCACTGGCAGCACATTAGACAGAATACTTGACTTATTAGATATTTCCGAAACTAAACAGTGTCATCAAAGGCTAAGAACAAGAGCCATATAAAACGCTGCGGCACGCCTGCCTGTTCTGTTCTTTTAGGCCCGGCTTTCACAGGATAGGCCCTGCCAGATCCTTCTTATTTTCTCTGGCTGATTGTGGATAGGATGTGTGGACTTCTATTTCTGTAGAAAAGTAAGATTTTCCCCAAAAATGAAAGGGGAAGGATTCTGGGCTGATCTTCAAGAGTGTTGTCTAAAGCAGGTGACGATTCTGTGGCGGAAAAGAGGTGTTTGAAATGCGCATCAGCGCAGTAGAAATGTCCGCTTAATGAGTGCCCCTTGTTGGAGGGGACAAATAAGTTGTGCAGCAGCTGGGAAAGAGCAAGAGCCAGAAAAAACCACTGCCAAATACTCATTTTGCTCCCCTGTCTCTCTTCATGAGCTTAGGCTATACACATGCATTTACAATTATGGCAAATACCCAATCTTCTCTTACCACCACCGCAAAGAAAGTGCCTCCTAAGCAAATTCTTGATCTATATTTAGACATGCTTGCAAGTGGAATATGGGATAATGGGGCACACAATCGCGGGGTAGAGGAAAAGAAACAATGGCAAAACAGTTGTTCGAACTGCAGTTTGATTCAAAGCGTGCAATTAGCACATTCACAAACCCATGATTTCATATAAATTTCACTTTAAAAAAAAAAAAGTAAAGCAGACGACTGGATTTCTCCCAGCATTTCTGGACTTAGTTACACACCTTTATTATTACTCACAGGCAAGGCGAACAGGTATTAACAACGCATGGCTCTGAAGTCTGTAGACTTTAACGTTACGCCAATTTATTCACTGACAGAAGGCAATAAATTCCGAATACAAACATGCACTGCAGCTACATGCCTGCTCCCAGCTGAAATCCCCCTTTCCAACCATTACTTTCTATTACATTATATAATAGCTGCACTGAAACACAGTTTCCACATCCCAGAGTAATCTTTCTCTGGACTTGGGAGTTGATCGTGATCGTGAATGTGCGATGACACACACACGCAACCCACAACCTCCATTGGCCAATCATGATGTCATGCTTCTCACAGTCTCTAGGCATAACGTCCTGGAAAATGGAGGATAATCCCCAAAGTGTGAAACCATGAGTCTCCCAGGTGCCAATCATATCAGTGCGCATCTGTGTGACCCCAATTTCTGTCAGTGTAACTCAGAACAGCTTGGCTCGAGTAAGGCTAATAAGCGGAAGCAAATGTCACATCATCCAAATGCCACCCGTTTACAGTGTTGGCTTGCTAGTCCAATATGACAACATACGTTTTACATCTGAATAGCACATATGCACTTGAGTGTTTCCAGATGAATCAAAAGTAGGTTGCAATTCAGGTTGAGAGATCATGGAATAAGAAAATCTGGAGGTTTTCACTTGTAGGAAAGTCCATATGGTCTCAAAAGAATACAGTCAATTTAGCATAAGTCACATACTGTAGGTGAATGTTATTTCACGAGTCTATTTAGAAGCCATATATCCACAGTGAAGTCCAACTCCTTTAATATTCTACGAGAGTGGATTCATTGGTGCAATGATTTATTCAAGGGGGCAGACAAGGACCAAATAAATAAAGTACAAGTAAGGAAAAAAAAGACAACAAAAGAACAATAAATACAAAATAAATCTTGTAATAGCTTAGTGGTACCATATATAGTGTATTTTCTCCAATATGTGAATTTCAAAGGTTTTTAGAATGGAAATGACAACAGTACATAGTAACAGCAACAGCGCTACAAGTTGAGTTGGTCACAAAATTGTTCCAAAAACTACAGTCAATATGGTTAGTTGCAATGTTTTCCAATCTAAAAACATCACTACGTAAATATTATGCTCCCTTGCAATTCATTTATTTCTTAAGCATATAAAAGTCACCCACGAGTAAGAGTGAGTGGGGGTAGTCATAGAATGTTGAGCTATCTTTCAGTATTTAATGTTTATTCAGTGTTTGACACGGGTTTCTCGTGTTCTCTGGTGGACTGCAGTAGAATTTCCATTAAAATCATAGGAAGTCATATTAGTAAATCTTTGTGACAGCACAATACAGTTGAGCTACTTGCTTGCAGGACGTCTGCATGGGATTAACTTCTGTTGCTCGACTACATCAGCGTTTACAAGTTCACCCCCTGTTGCGCTACCCGCTATTGTTTACCAGAAACTGAAAGCCGATAGCAGGCCTCTGTTCTTTTGTGCCCAAGGTAGAAAACACTCAAATGGGCCCCACCTTCATCAAAAAATAATAACAATAATTCTATACTAAATGCCAAAAAGACTTCAATTCAACCTTTCATTTTCTTGTGGAAAACAGTTGGTGGAAGACATTTATAATGTGAAGTCACCTCTCTCTAGGCATTAACGGCAGCCACTAAGTAAAGAAAGGCATCAAAGGCTGCCATTTAATACGTTCAACGTTGTTTCACTAACAAAGGCAACCTGCAATGCACTTAAACTGAACCACAACAAAGTAGCAATGGAAGGTCATGACCTTGCAGCTTGGAAATGGATGCTGAGTGCTTCAGAGTGACTGTCAACTGTATTTTAAACATGGCATACTCCAAAGCTCAGGGCGCCAAGAGGGGCCATTTTAACAAGCTCCCTGCACTCTGTAATGCTGGTGGGTGGTTTTACTCCTTCGGGGCTTAATGGCCCATCTTTTGCCTTTAGGAGAATGAGGGACAACTTCACACTTTATACTTTTCATTTATATTTCCCAGACTACCAGCATATCCTCTGTCTTGACTTCAGGAAGGCTTAGAGAGCTAATAATAAGAGGGGGGGAAAAAAAGTTGCACGCGACATACTTAAGGAAAAAAAAACATTTAATGACAGGACAATTTATGCATCTGGACATTCCTAAAGCACTGGGTCAGATGGAACACTTTTCAACTGGAAGAGACGCCAAGAGTGGGGGTGGGGGGGGGGGGGGTGAATTCTTTGATAAGGCTGTTGTACTGTGCTCAACAAAAATAAGTACACACCCTTGGAAAAATGTTTTCTATTTATTTCTCAGTGAATACAGGATTAAAAAAAAATCAGAATCTTGATGATAATTTGATACCTGTGGTTGAATTGGTATAAATTAGAATTTTATATATATATAAAAAAAAAAAGATTAGCTTTGCTGGTATTCACACATTTTGTAACATTGCAATATTAAATTAATTTGGTGGAAGAATTACATTTTTGTATTTCCATATGGACAAATGTACAAAAATGTATATAGTATGAAAATATTGATTCAGAAAGAAACTCAAGTTTAAAAAAATAATAATAATGTAATTCCTGCTCACTGTACATTCAGGGATGTCTGCTGGACCCGTATAATAGGATGGAAAATCAACAATGATTTTGATCAGTTTTCAAATGCCTTAAGGTTGGGAAAGCCTTGGCTCAAACACAAAGATACAGTATTATAAAAGTTGGATGATGAAAAGAATAATTGGCAAAAGACAGATTTAATGCCGTCCAAATGGGGACCGACAGTAAGCTACTTAACAAAAGACTGGTTCTGGGACACATGGCAGCCAAAGCCTTGGTTTTATAATTGTTTGTTTAAACTTCAAAAACGGGTTCTCTCCTGTGCCTTTGTGCAGCATTAGTTTACTTACAAATATGCTGCCACAAATAAAGCCCACATTTCTGTTGCTGAAGAAAACTGAGCTACATCCTGAGTAATGACATTTAGCAAACCCACACTGCCCCGCGCTCAATCTTCAGCAATCAAGAATGATTTAATAGCTCTGAAAGACGCTGCCCTTAAAGCACAAAAGGAGATTAATCATAATCAGAATCATCTTTATTTGCCAAGTATGTCCAAAAAACACACAAGGAACTTGTCTCCGGTAGTTGGAGCCACTCTAGTACGACAACAGACAGTCAATTGACAGAGAATACTTTTGAGACATAAAGACATTTAGAAAAACAGTGACTGAGCAATAAAGGGTTGCTAGTTATCTGGTAATGCCGGTACAATTTTTTAAAATGAATGAATGAATTAATTTATTTATTTTTGACAATTGAGCAAAAAGATGCAGAGTCCTCTAGCACTATTTTGCCATAATGACTAATCTCGCAATAGTCTGGTGCGATGACCATTGTGCAAAGGGCGCCGAGACTTCAAGGAGTGTATGCAGTTTAAAGTAACGAGTAGTGCGATATTCTGGGACAATGTTGATTGTGCAAATGTTGCAGATACTCCTCAGTCAGTGTGCAAGTGGTGCAGATGCTACTCTGGCATGAGTGGCCAGTATTGGTCAACAACAGATATGCAAATAGTGCAGTGTGGCGAGACTACTACAGTGAGTGCACGAGTTGTATATAATTGGCCCTACAGAAATGTGACAACAAACTCACACAAAATAAATTGGCAGCATGTGGCAATTGAATTGTAAGTTAACTGTTTAAGAAGTTGATTGCAAGAGGGAAGAAGCTATTGGAATGTCTGCTAGTTCTAGTTTGCATTGATCGGTAGCGCCTACCTGAGGGAAGGAGCCGGAAGAACGCACCAAACCAGATTGTGATGGAGGAACACAGGACTGATTCGATGACCGCTGTGTAGAACTGCCTCAGCAGCTCCCGTGGCAGGCCGTGCTTCCTCAGAAGCCACAGGAAGTATATCCTCTGCTGGGCCTTTTTGAGGACGGAGTTGATGTTGATCACCCACTTCAGGTCCTGAGAGACTGTAATTCCCAGGAACTTGAAGGTCTCGACAGTTGACACAAGGCAGCTGGACAGCGTGAGGGGCAGCTGTGGCGAAGGATGCCTCCTGAAGTCCACGATCATCTCTACAGTCTTGAGCGTGTTCAGCTCCAGGTTGTGTCGGCTGCACCACACCTCCAGCCGCTCCACTTCCTGTCGATATGCAGACTCGTCACCATCCTTGATGAGGCCGATGATAGTGGTGTCATCTGCAAACTTCAGGAGTTTGACAGTCGGGTGCGTTGAGGTGCAGTCGTTCGTGTAGAGAGAGAAGAGCAGCGGAGAGGTGCCCCAGTGCTGATGCTGCGTGTGGATGAGATGGCCTCCCCCAGCCTCACCTGCTGTGTCCTGCCCGTCAGGAAGCTGTAAATCCAGACAGATGGCAGGCGAGACGGTGAGCTGGAGAAGCTTGGAGGAAAGGAGTTCAGGGATGATGGTGTTGAACGCGTAGGTAGCTGCACTGTCGAGTCCCATGTTGACTGCATAATCCGCAGACCTGTTTGCTTGGTAGACAAACTGCAGGGGGTCCAGCAGGGGACCTGTGACGCTCTTGAGGTGGTCCAGCATGAGACGTTCATAGGACTTCATGACCACAGATGTCAGGGCGACAGGCCTGTAGTCATTCAGACCTGAGATTGTAGTTTTCTTGGGGACTGGGATGATGGTGGAGCGTTTGAAACAGGACGGTACTTCGCACAGTTCCAGAGATCTATTGAAGATGTGTGTGAAGACTGGAGAGAGCTGGTCCGCGCAGACATTGAGGCAGGATGGGGACACATGGTCCGGGCCTGCCGCTTTGTTAATCTTTTGTTGTTTGACGATGCATCTCAAATCCTGTTCGTGGATGGTCAACGCAGAGGTCAGAGGTGTGATTGTGGTCAGTGGTGCAGCTGGGTGGGTGTAGGGTGTGAAAGGGTCCTTTTCAAATCTGCAGTAAAAGGTATTCAAGTCGTTGGCTAGTGTGCTATTGTTCTCAGCTTGGGGGGATCGTCGCTTGTAATTGGTCAGCGATTGAAATGCATGCCAGACTGATTTAGAGTTGTTAACGCTAAACTGTTTTTCCAACTTTGCTGCATAGTTCCTCTTTGCAATGTTAATTTCTTTAGTCAGCAGGTTTCTAGCTCGATTATAGGGGGCCCTGTCCCCGCTTTGATATGCGTCCTCCTTAGCTTGGCGAAGTTGCTTAAGTTTGGCAGTGAACCACGGCTTGTTGTTATTGAATGTGCGAAATGACTTTGTTGGTACACAAACCTCTTCACAGAAACTGATATAGGATGTAACAGCGTCCGTATATTCATCCAGGCTGCCAGCTGAATTTTCAAAGACACTCCAGTCTGTGCAGTCTAAACAGCTTTGGAGTTCCATCTTTGCTTCATTGGTCCACTTTTTCACTGTTTTCACTGTAGGCTTTGCGCATTTAAGTTCTTGCCTGTATGTTGGTATTAAGTGAATTCAGCAGTGATCAGACAAGCCCAGGACTGCACGAGGTTTGCCACAGTATGCGTTATTTAGCATAATATAGCAGTGGTCTAAAATGTTCTTCTCCCTGGTGGGACAGTCGATGTGCTGCTGGTATTTAGGGAGTTCATGGTTGAGTTTAGCTTTGTTAAAGTCCCCAAGAATAATGAGGGGTGAGTTTGGGAGGTTTTTTTCCCATTTCGTTCACTTGTTCAGCGAGCGTTAGCAGTGCAACATTCGTGTTAGCTTGAGGAGGAACGTAAACACCGGCCAGAATGAATGATGCGAACTCGCGAGGTGAGTAGAATGGCTTACAGTGTGGGCAAATGTGGGCTGCAGTGTGTGCTGAGCTACGTGATGTCCGTACACCATTTTTCGTTGCTGTAGCATATTCCGCCGCCTTTTGTTTTCCCCGATGATTCCATGTTGCGGTCTGCCCTGTGAAGATGGAAGCGGGGAAGCATGACGGCGCCATCGGGTACAGTGTCACAAAGCCAAGTCTCCATAAAGCACATGGTTGCGGAAAGTCCGAAGTCTTTACTGGTCTTTATCAGAAGATGAAGCTCATCCATTTTGTTGGGTAGGGAGAGTAGATTCGCAAGGTGGATGGACGGAAACGCGAGTCTGTATCCTCTCGTGGAGCTTCACTTGGATGCCGACTCGCTTCCCTCTGTGGCGCCGCCTCCGCCTCCATGCGCCAAAGACCGCGGTCGATGTTCCGGTGAGTAACTGAACGGATTTGCGAAAGTTGGTGAAAGAAAGTCCGGAGTAGCCTCCTGGATGGTTAGCAAGTCTCCCCTTGTATAAGTGAGTCATGTAATGTAGCGCGTAACCGAGGTGACCACACGGGTAGGCGCCATCTTCATGTGTGATAATTGCTTCAGCATTCTGAACAGATCAACCAATATAAACCCAATACCTGATTCAGATCAAATTTGACAGCTGGGCATGCAGGAGTTAACCCGGATAAGACACAATAACATGCAGGGTGAAGGTCATTGTATAACTCTGTGAAGGAATTTATTGCAAAGGCTTTGTTATAATTCTATATCTAACTGCACAGCCCAATTCTCAGTTGAAGCAAACCGTGAGCAATTAGTTTGAGCATCATGATGTGAGAATTTAGATACGCCAAAGACTTTCTCTTCACATCCAGAATAAGAGCTCGCCTGCATGGAACAAGTTGTTGCAGAATAGTCCTTATCATCAAAATATGAAGATATAGCAGCAATCCAAATAGAAATTTATAGTTGGGAGATTAATTTATCAAGCGAAAGCTGGTGGGAGTACTCGTAAGAAATATGTTGTGATGCCAAATATGTATATTTATCTGTTTCTCCAACATCCAAAAATATTTAAATGCATCCTCCAGCATCATCTAAAATGGTAGACGTACAGTATATGGAACCAAACAAAAAACAGCTAAATAATCTTTGAAAGACAATGCACTATAAATGCACAGGAACAGCTCACACAGAGGTTTTATTTCTTGTTGGCAGATCTATGAGTACAAGGTTGAACAAATTGGATCGTGGGGAAAGATCGTAAGAGACAGTGTTTTCTATTCAGGCAGCAATTACAGCAGCTCAGTGTGAAGTGAACGTGCACTTTCCTGCTTCAATAGCACTTTAAAGCAAACTGACTTCACTTCTATCGGCAAAGCGAATGGTGGCCATTAGTGTCTGCATTTGAAAGCAAAGAATCATCCTCTTCTGCTTCTTTTCTCACTCGGGGAGGGAACCACTCACAGCGTTCAATCAGTCCATTTTCTATACTGCTCTTCCTCATTAGGGTCACAGATTAGCTAGAGCCTATCCCAGCTAACGTTGAGCATGGTACACCCTTGACTGGTCACCGGCCAATCACAGGGCACACTGACTGACAATCATCCACATTCACAGCTATGGGCACCTATTAAATCTTCAATAAATTTAACATGCATGTATGCTTTTGGAATATGGGAGGAAGCCAAAGCCATAGAAAACCCACGCAAGCACAACGAGACCATGCAAACTCCACACTGAAAGGCTGGAGCTGAGAGTCGAACCACCAACCTCAGAGGCAAATGTGCTAACCACTTATTCACCGTGCTGCACCCCCACTAACATCTAATAAGAACGTGTCATCTGGGTAACACAACATTAGACAAGTACATTTTTCAACAGCAAGATAGTGGGCCCCCTTTTCTTCTATTAAGGGAAAATGGAAGAAAGAAAGAAAAAAACCATCTGATTGCAGACTAAGTCTGGATTTTGGCCACACAAACACAAAGATATGTAATAGAAATGTTAAAATGAATGAACTGTCACTATTTAGCTTGGAGAACTGTGTTGGGTTAATTCTCTAATCTGATAATCGGGCTGCAGTGTTTACGCATGTATCCCTAAATGGGATAGGCTCCCATTGTTCTCCAACAGTGCGTACGCACAAATCTGTGATTCATCAACATGTTTGCACTTGAATTTATGAACAAATTTAGAACCTGCTCAGACCCTGGGTACGCACAAATGAAGGATCAACATTTTAACCACACCCTTTACCCAAGACGCACAATGTACTGTATTGAAACTACAGTCATTTATAAAAACAATAATAACTTTAACTATCCAACCATCCATCCATTACCTGAGCCGCTTCTCCTCACTTGGGTCGCGGGCGTGCTGGAGCCTATCCCAGCTATCATCGGACAGGAGGCGGGGTACACCCTGAACTGGTTGCCAGCCAATCGCAGGGCACATACAAACAAACAACCATCCATACTCACATTCACACCTATGGGCAATTTAGAGTCCCCAATGAATGCATGTTTTTGGGATGTGGGAGGAAACCGGAGTGCCCGGAGAAAACCCACGTGTGAGGCTGACGCTCTAACCAGTCAGCCACCGTGCCGCTAACTTCAACTATAATAACCTAAATCAGGAATTTGCAAATAAGTTGACTAATGTCCAAAATAACAGTGAAAAGGACACTTCTCATTACTTGTATCCTCATTCCGTTCATGTGCTTATATGTGCATTTACAGTATATGTGACACCGCGGATGCAGCTGTCTGCGTGCAGTACTCAGTGAGCAGGTTGTGCAACCTGCAGTTCCTAATTTATCCAAGGCTTCAGTGATTCTTTCAAATCCCTACCAAAATCTGATTTATATATTTTTCTGTGATTCTGCATGTTCAAAAGTGATGAAAATTGATCAATTTGCACACACACTGACGCTCGCGTGGCTGCTTGTGACGTACATTAAGTCTGATAGGCATATGGCTTATGGCACATGTATTTTCCGTTGCTTCCAATTATACTTTACACCGATCTGATCGCCCTGATCGGTATCGGCCGATATTTACCATTTTATGCTGATCGGCTTTAATGTCATAATTCGCATTGATCGGCTCCGCAAAAGACATTGACTCCGCGTCGCCATCGTGTACAGTATATTTGAATCCAAAAGCTAGTTTATTTTTAGTCTTGTTGCGTGTCGTTTGACGTAGTTCTGTAAATATCTGACCACCAATAAAGTTAATTCAAAATTTGATTGGCCCCAAAAATCCTGATTGTGTAAAGCCTACTTTCAATGCTGATTTCATAAGTTTCCTCAACTGCCTCTTTGTTGTGCTACTATGTATGTTAACAACATATGCAGTGTTTGTTCATTATCAGCTCTTAACCTGTTTTTGTATATGCATGTTTTGTGCAATATTCTCGAATTTAACTTCAGAATTAGTAAAAACATGATTAATATGAGTATTATATGTTGTCAGTTTCTGTGTTTAGCAAGCTTACCGATGATACCAACCTTTTGAAAATAGGATAAAGTTATTAAAGTTTCGGGGCCATCTCTCTAAACTTTAAACCTCCGCGCATTGGTTTAGATGCTTCAGACGGACGCCCTTTTATAGGGAAATAGGGGCAAAGTTTATGCAGATTGCAGATCGCGGCCACCACCTTGTCATTTAGAATGAATTCTGATTCATTAACATACACACGGTGGGGCGTCGGAAATTGGCCGGTATGCATGGACAGAAAATAGTGTCCGTTTGGAACTCAACATTTCCCTTTGTAGTGGACCAAGTCTTTTGGTTCCAGAATTGGCCGCTGTTGTTTATTGGCAAAATCAACAGAACTGCATTTCCGGCTTGTGCCGCTGTTGTCACAGATCCAGCTAACTTACGTAGAGACCATGTTGGCAGAGGCAACGTTCTCATCAAAGGCATCATTGATATTGGCTTAGCCTTGTTGTCGTATCTATTCATATCTATGGCTGTTGTTTACTCGGGCGCTGGCCATGTACATGCCTCTCAAGCATGATATACTGAGTTTGGAAGCGTACACTGTTGGTTTTTGTCAAGCTCTTCTCTATGGCAACCAATCGTAATGGAGGTGGGAAAAGGACGCACGCTAACCAGGCGGCTCATGTAAGTGACCCTCAACTCGCCACCACAACAACTTTTTCCTACCAGCTGCAGGCCATTATCACACCGCCCAAGCACGAGCGATCACGGCTCTCACGGCAGTATTAGACAATCACAGCAATGTTTAAAGGTAAATTTAGGTCAACATTAAAACTTTACAAACATTTTCAAACGTCTTAACATTTATTTACAATAATTTTGTATGATACTGGGTGTTTATAGGCCATAGAAAAACTTTATTCAAATTAACGGACGATCCCTACCCCCTATTAGTTTGTTAAATTGAGGTTCCACTATATGCTCAACTTGTGCCCAGAGTAAGAGCATTTCTACGCATTTATTAGTGAATGAGGCCCACTGAGTCTATGGGTAGGATACCAGGAGATAAGTTGTGGACATTAAACATTGTTGTGTAATTGGAATTAAAAAATATTTTTTTAAGTATATTGTTAAGGCATAATGAATCAATGTAATTCTTGTCTCATTTCAGTTTGTACTTAGGGGAGAAAGCAAAGAGTGGCATTCCAACAGAAAAGACACATTCTTAGGTTACAAAATTGGCTCCCAAGATAAATTATTGAAGATTCAGTAATGCTTTTAACTTTACATCTTTAGCTTTGGCATCGAGTTTTCAACAAACAAACAATAAAGGATACTTCAGCATGTATTGTCTTCAGCATTGGCTTGCGGTTCACAAAAGCAAAGGCTTGAGAGACTTCAAAAACAGTAGATGCTTTTCATTAGTTCATGAAGGGTTCTTCTGAAATTCCTGTAAGTTCTGCAAGATAGCAATGTCTGCATCAGCAGGGAAAACAGCAACCACGTGAGGCGGGAATCAGGCCGTTTTGAGTGGGGCCGTGTGGTTCAGTGTAGCAAAGATGCATGATCTGATGACGACTGATACGAGTGATGCATAAACGGGTGTTCTAGAAACCCATCCATTTTCTGTACCGCTTATACTCACTAGGTTTGCGGGTGTGCTGGTGCCAATCTCAGCTGACTCTGGGCGAGAGGCACGGAATGCCGTGAACCGGTCGCCAGCAAATAGCAGGGCACATAAAGACAAACAATCATTTACACTCACATTCACACCTACAGACAATTTAGAGTCTTCAATATAGAGAATATGCAAACTCCAAACAGGCGAGGCCGGATTTGAACCTGGGTCCTCAGAACTGTGAGGAAGATGTGCTAACCACTCCCCACCGTGCCACTACAAATAGCATAAAAAGTGGTATGAATCTAAGAAACTATAAGTGCAGGAATGCTGTTTATGTCCAGAGGTGATGAAAGAGAACAAGAAAAGTATTTAGTACTTATTCATTGCTGTCTGGATATGTTCCAAGGACTGAGGGAGGAAACTGCTCAGATGTGCTTTATGTTGAGCACGCAAAGGACAATAATGTAAGACCCCCACCGTCCCATCATCTACAATAGCAGGGTGTTTTTCTTTGGCGATAAATACACCAAAAAGATAAGCAAAATGGAAAAAAAAGGACATTCTGGTTTCATAGCATTCCGGCTGAACTGACAGACTGTTCAAGAAGGGAGAAACTTAAACTCATGATCACTAGACTGCATTTGGATGTTTCTAAGAAAGGGTTTAACACTAGGAACCCTCTAGCATGTGTATTTATGTTTGTCTTTTATAGCCTCAAGTGTTCCAATGTTGTGGCGATAACAAAATGTGAACATTGGTGTGGCATGCTTGGCACCTTCCTTGGCTGACCAGGTACTCTAAATGGTACCTCATAGTACCTGGGAGTACCTGCTCCACCAATGGAAAGTAAGGAATGGTGAGGCGAGCCGTGGTGAGTAGGTATTGTGCAAAATAAAAGGGACAACATACATACACACACATACATACACATACCTATGTGTGTCAACTCCTATTTAACATGGAGATGAATGCGATTATTTAATTATAAACCACATCCCCAGTTATAAGAAGTTATGCACACTTGTGCAACCACATTATCTCAGTTGTTTATTTTTACTTCCTTTTTTTAATTTTGTTGTACAGAATACAGGTCACAGTCATGGCGGAAAATGTATTTATCTTGGCATTTAAACAGGGGTGTGTAGACTTTATATTCTCCAGACAGACAGACCGACAGACCGACCGATAGATAGATCGATCGCTAGATAGATCGATGGATAGTTAATGTGTGTATGTGGAATAAAACCAGTTAGCTGGATAGGGTTATTTAATCCAACATTAGCATGATCCCACTGTGGTTGTGTGTACACATTTATGTATCTACAGTGGGTACGGAAAGTTTTCCGACCCCTTAAATTTTTCACTCTTTGTTATAATGCAGCCATTTGTTAAAATCATTTAAGTTCATATTTTTCCTCATTAATGTAAACACAGCACCCCATATTGACAAAAGAAAAACATAATTGTTGAAATTTATGCTGATTTATTAAAAAAGAAAAACTGAAATATCACACAGCCATGAGTATTCAGACCCTTTGCTGTGACACTCATATTTAACTCGGGTGCTGTCCATTTCTTCTGATCATCCTTAAGATGGTTCTAGACCTTCATTGGAGTCCAGCTGTGTTTGATTATACTGACTGGACTTGATTAGGAAAGCCAGACACCTGTATATATAAGACCTTACGCTCACAATGCATGTCAGACCAAATGAGAATCATGAGGGCAAAGGAACTGCCTGAAGAGCTCAGAGACAGAATTGTGGCAAGGCACAGATCTGGCCAAGGTTACAAAAACATTTCTGCTACACTTAAGGTTCCTAAGAGCCCAGTGGCCTCCATAATCCTGAAATGGAAGACGTTTGGGACGATCAGAATCCTTCCGAGAGCTGGCCGTCTGGCCAAACTGAGCAACTAGGGGAGAAGAGCCTTGGTGAGAGAGGTAAAGAAGAACCCAAAGATCCCTGTGGCTGAGCTCCAGAGATGCATTCGGGAGATGGGCGAAAGTTCTAGAAAGTCAACCATCACTGCAGCCCTCCACCAGTCAGGGCTTTATGGCAGAGTGGCCCGACGGAAGCCTCTCCTCAGTGCAAGATACATGAAGGCCCGCATAGAGTTTTGTAAGAAAAACACCTGAAGGACTCCAAGATGGTGAGAAATAAGATTCTCTGGTCTGATGAGACCAAGATAGAAATTGTTGGACTTAATTCTAAGTGGCATGTGTGGAGAAAACCAGGCACTGCTCATCACCTGTCCAATACAGTCCCAGCAGTGAAGCATATTGGTGGTGGCAGCATCATGCTGTGGGGGTGTTTTTCAGCTGCAGGGACAGGGAGGCTGGTTGCAATCGAAGGAAAGATGAATGTGGCCAAGTACAGGGATATCCTGGACCAAAACCTTCTCCAGAGTGCTCAGAACCTCAGACTGGGCCAAAGGTTCACATTCAAAAAATACAATGACCCTAAGCACACAGCTAAAATACCGAAGGAGTGGCTTCACACAACTCCGTGACTGTTTTTGAATGGCCCAGACAGAGCCCTGACTTAAACCCAATTGAATATCTCTGGAAAGACCTGAAAATGGCTGCCCACCAACGTTCATCATCCAACCTGACAGAACTGGAGAGGATCTGCAAGGAGGAATGGCAGATGATCCCCAAATCCAGGTATGAAAAACTTCATTCCCAAGTTGCATCATTCCCAAAAAGACTCATGGCTGTATTAGCTCAAAAGGGTGCTTCTACTAAATACTGAGCAAAGGGTCTGAATACTTATGGCTGTGTGATATTTCAGTTTCTCTTTTTTAATAAATCTGCAAACATTTCAACAATTCCCTTTTTTTTCTGTCAATATGGGGTGCTGTGTGTTCATTAATGTAGAAAAAAAATAACAAATGATTTGAGCAAATGGCTGCAATATAAAAAAGAGTGAAACATTTAAGGGGGTCTGAATACTTTCCATACCCACTGTATATTTTTTCTTGCAACCTTAAAAGTATGTCTATTTTACATGACATTACCACAATTTAGAGACCAGACAGATACAATGGGCAAGGTACAATCAAATGCAACCATGTCAACATGCAAACACTTTTGCTACACATTGTTGCTTTTACAGTCGAGAAAGAAAATCTTTCCTTTTTTTCCACCCCCTCACTGCTCGTTTTTGTACTGAACCAAGTCTATCACGATATGCGTACATATGAGTCTGCACTGGTTGGCCTGATGTGCCGTGCTTTTACTTGTCCCCTGAGTCGCTGGCTCCGTTTCCTTTGCAGGCAGAGAGACAGAGGGCACGTCTCACTCCGTTCACCTGAGTCGATACCCGATCTCACAATCGACCTCCCCTATAAGACGCTGTCTGCCCTAACACAATTCCAACCTTCATGATTTAATCTGGAGTTTTCACGCCAATTTTGCCAAAACCGATTGAAGGGACAGCAAATTCAGCTGCTACTGATCTCAAAAGATTAAGTTTCCAAAGGGCCCATTTTAGACTGCCACAGTTATTGCTTTGAGAAGTTGGACGGTTAGGGTGCATGGACTGAACAGGCAAGGTGAGTTGTTATGACTGGCTGTCAATTAGCAGTTGATTCAAACAGGAGGGTCAGTAAGGGATGGAAAAATGGGAGGGGGCGGTATAGTTTCATAACAAAGGAAGGGCAGCGAGATGTGTACTGGCTAAGAAACTGTGCTGAAGATGAGATGAGACAACAGTGTTTCCTATAAAGATGCAAGCCTGCCAAAATAGAAAAGGAGATGGCTGCACAGGGATGGTTATTTATTATTGTACTCAGGAGCAAAAAGGGCAAATGAGAACAGAGCTAAGCAGGATGGGAAAAGGTTGTAGGGGAAATGCAATCTCGTCCTCAGAGAGTGTTAATGGCCAGGTTAACTGGTTAAGAGCAGACCTCTGAGGAACGTCAGCTCCCACATTTACAGAAAATAGTTTGGAAAGAGGCAGAAATCAAAGCAAACATCAGCTTCAGCTTCTCTTATTCTCCCTATGTCATGTCAGTGTTTTTTTTTCCTTCGGCTACATTCTCCATCCGTTCGTGCTCAAGCTTCCAGTCTGTTACCGGCTGCACTCATTATTTTTGTTGGCCATAAAAGGTCGCTGCGACACATCACTGTCTTGGAAAGTTTCAAGTGAGACATTTTACCTCTCAGAGACAATAATGAAACACTCATCACAAGGAGAAGCACTTCTGGAGACAGCTCACTTGAAACATACCGTACACAGAAATTGATCCAGATTCAGGTCCAAATCTTATATGTGCTTCTGATATTTAGCTGACACTGTGACAAAAAAGATAAACTGAAACAGCGTATGAGACCAACTGAGCTTCCAAACTTTGACAGTCTAACATTTTCTAGCAGTACATGAAGAGGCAAAGACGAGAAAACAATGTTGCATTATTTAACTAGAGGTGACACCTTAGAAGTTAGTCGCTCATATACTGGACATACTTGGAGTACTTTGACATACTCGTAACAATGGGACAACCTTGAAACACACACTATTTATGTGTGGTTGCATGGCGAATGTGCACACAAAAAAGAAGCTTCACAGAAGTGCTGGCCGCTTCTAACTGCTCTCCTAACCCACTGACAAACCAAAGCAGCTACCGACCAATGTGTTTCGTGTCTACTGTAAATCCATGTCTCACCGCAGTTCGTGCTGGCTGGCAATGTACTCTGCTTTATAATTAGGTGCTGTAATAGTGAAGCTGTGCGTGACTGCAGCCTATGTGCATATTTGAGCCTTTAAACACAGACACGCAATACAGAGATTGAAGACAACACACTGCACTGTACGAATTTCATGAAGGAAAGACATTAAAGCACCAGATCCATTTTTTTCTAATCTTTATGCATAACGTAGGTGAAAATGTGTCTGTGAAATGGTTCAAGGTTCGTCCTCTGAATGCCTTTGAACACCAAAACCACTTACAAAAGACATGATTTTAAATCGCTGACAGTGTGACATAGTTTTGGTAAGTATATTCATCTATTCATTTATTATACTGGACCACTTCATGGGTTTTTCCCGCCCACACAACTCAGCTGAACGGCAACACAGCATTTCTGGTCCAGTCTCAGCCGCTACAGAGCCATGAATATAAAATCTCTAAAGTATACATACGTTGTGTTTTACAACGGCACGGTGGAAGACTGGTTAGCATATCTGCCTCACAGTTCTGAGGACCGGGGTTCAAATCCCGGCCCTGCCTGTGTGGAGTTTGCATGTTCTCCCCGTGCTTGTGTGGGTTTTCTCCGGGCACCCCGGTTTCCTCCCACATCCCAAAAACATGCGTGGTAGGTTGATTGAAGACTCTAAATTGCCCGTAAGTGTGAACGTGAGTGCGAATGGCTGTTTGTTTCTATGTGCCCTGCGATTGGCTGGCAACCAGTTTAGGGTGTATCTCCCGAAAACTGTCAAAAAAAAAAAAGAAAACAGAGAATGCATCGTACCAAATCTATTTAAAATTATGATACACACACCCATTATATGTCACATTTAACATTCATGTCTTGGAATGTCAATGGCATTCGATCACAGGCAAAGAGAATTAAGGTTATGGATTATACCACTAAACTTAAAACAGACCTCCTCCTATTACAAGAAATGCACCTTACTAAGTCAGAAGAAAAATGCCAGTCAGGTTATCTCGGCCTTTTATAACTGCAGACAAAGAGTAGTCTCAATAGTAGTCCATAAAAGACTACTTTTTACAATAAATAGTACAGTAGTAGATCCAGAAGGCCGATATATAATTATACAGGCTACAATATTTAACAAGCTTTATAGAATTGTCAATATATACGCTCCAAATAAAGATGATCTAGCCTTTTAATTAAAGACATCACAGAAGAATATGCAGTTAATCCGATAGATACGCTTAGAATCCAACTTCGAAAGGCAAAACATCAGTTAGACGTTATCAAAAAGAACAGATTTTCTACAATAACAGTTAATTAATTAATTAACAATGACACACTTCTGGAAAAAATGTCATCTGATTTAAGACGCTGGAATAACTTGCCTATATCATAACTGGGAAGAATAGCTACAATAAAAATGAAAACCTTACCTGAAATAAATTTATTTTCAATGATTCCATTTAAGCCCACATTTAAATGGTTTCAAACCTTAGATTCTGGTGTAATACATTTTTATTCCAAAAATAAGAAAAATAGAATCAGTCTATCCAGTCTTCAGAAAAATAAACAGGAGGGAGGCCTAAATGCTCCCAACTTTAAACACTATTATTTAGCTAACCAATTACAATACCTCATCAAATGGTTGCACCACAGTGAGGAGTGTGATTCTTGGCTAGAATTGGAAGAAGAGCTCTCCATGTCTGCTGACCGTAGCTACTGGATACAGATTTGTAACAATACGTTTAGAATGACAAAAAAAAAACACAAATCTACAGCTTATACAATGTAAAGTACTTCATAGAACACACTTTACTCAGTACACTATGCATAAAATGGGCTTCTCTCCATCTAATATATGCGGGCAATGCATCAAAAATCTATTTTCATGCTATATGGGAATGTACACCAATTCAATGCTTTTTGTCTTCGGTTATACAAAAACTCTCGTATATTTTAAACTGCAGGATTCCACTTTCCTCAAGAGTGTGCATACTTGGCGACTTAAGCATAATTGACCTCCTTAATAAATATTCACAATCATTATTTGTCGCGTTAACTACCGCTAAGAAAGCAATTCTATTAAACTGGAAAAACAAACAAGCTATTAACATCAATCAGTGGCTAAATCTCATCATAAAATATATTGCGTTAGAAAAAATATCAGCAGAACGGAGAAATCAATTACACATATATACGAAGATAGCTTGTCACCTTTCCGACCCAGTGAGGGTAAGTGGTACAGAAAATGGATGGATGGATGATTTACAACAATACTTAAACTTAAATACCCTATATTTGTCATTTTTTATGAAACTGTGGTGGATGAAACAGCACGCTAGCACACTAGGGAGGACCGAGTTAGTGGAGGTCCGGCGCCAAAAAGCACTTTGAGTCGCCACAGCGACGCCCGTCCCCCACCGGTTGTCAAAGCATGGTGAGAGTGACGAGGACTTAGGTGGCATGTCAGGTGGCCCGGGTGAGATGAGTGGCTCCGTGTGTATAAATCATTGTGAAGCACAATTCTTTAAGTGTTTGATTGTTGGCCCACTGAAAGAGAATGTGAGCTGGCTGAGATGGGACGTGTGGGTGACATAAAAGAGCGGGCTATTTTGAACTCATGTTTCACTCCCATTCATGTGAATGGAATTGGCCGCGACGCCCATTGCTGGTGACAATGAATGCAAGCTTTGCTATTTCATCCACCGGTTACATTTTTAAAATTACAAATATCGTTAAGTATTGTTATAAAACACAACATATGTATACTTAAGACTGTATTTGAATATTGAATATTGAATATTTGAATATAAATAACTCCCATGATCAAATTCATGCAAGGGATTCGAATCTGAACTAGGCATCAAAGGACCTGACATCCATCTAGCAGACACCATGATATGGACCAATTGGACCCAAGCTGTTTTTTCGATATTTAAATGAGGGAAGGTGAGCAATCCAATTAGAGCAAATCTCATTTACATGTTGCAAAATAACGAGAAATCGGACAGTCTGAAATGTCAGGAGGAAAAGACCAACTGCAATTGCTTGGAAAAGGACATTTTTGCCATTTCCAACCAAAATTACCATGCGAACCAGAGAAAAAGGACATCATAGATGATCAAAATTTTAATGCCAAAATAATAGTGAAAGGAGACCTTTAAGCAAGAGAAGATGAAAAGTATGAAACAAGGGTGTATATAGATAAAAAGACTCATAAGAGATGACAGAAGAGCTATGTAAAAACATGACACGGGGCAATTGTGACCAAGTTATGAGCGACTAAAGGTTTTTGTCATACATATTGACTGTAATTAAGATGTACATTTCATGCAGGGTACCTTTCTCCCCGACCGAACCTGTGTACAACCTTGGTGTGTGCACTTTGAAACGTGCGCTTGTGTGAGTGCTGAAGGAAGTCTAAAGCCCTGTTTCCCATGCGTGTAATCATCCCAGGATGAGGTGGATGATGAAGCCGTGCGGGACTTCCCCCGCACCAGAGGGTATTTTCCTCTTCCACTGTGGTAGAGGCACATGGCTGACCTCGGCTGCATCCGTGTGTGAGCGAAGACCAAAGGGACACGCACTGTTCTGTATCTGTACTCGCGTCTGACAGAGGAAATACTTTGGCAACCTTAGCAACTGGCAGTGTGACGATGTTAATGACAAATGACGAGCTGCACGCAGCTGCTTAGAATTAGGTGACGATTGTATGTTGATGGACAGATGATGGACAAATGTCAAAATAAAATGTACAGCTGTATGCTTACTGGACACTTCATTGCGTACACCTGCACAATCTAATACTATCAAAAACAAGAGAGTAGACAGAAAATTTCTGTCTATAAGAAGACACTGCATGTAAGAGGTTGTGATTGCTGAGACAAGCATTCTTCAGCTTAACTCTTAAAGGTCCCATAGCATACCTTTTTTTTTTTCCTTTTTAAAAAAAAAAAATCTTTGATGTCCTTTCTACAGGGTTGCAAGATAATTTGTGTTGGAAATGCCCAGGATGCCCTTTGTTTAAGCTATTCGAGTTGGTCTAAAATGCCTCTCAGGTCAGATGGCTGGATTTCTCATTAATATTCCATATTTAAATAAGCTTTGCTCTGATTGGATCGCTGTTCTCCTTAATTTTAATATAGAAAGCAGTTTTCGTCTGCTTGTTAGGAGGCTATATCTTGGCCGCAATCATCATTATAGCTGGGCTTTAAGCAGGAGATGTCAAAAAGTTACCACGAGATAACTGGCT
The DNA here is from genome assembly GCF_024500385.1 of Phyllopteryx taeniolatus. NCBI lineage: Eukaryota > Metazoa > Chordata > Actinopteri > Syngnathiformes > Syngnathidae > Phyllopteryx > Phyllopteryx taeniolatus. The sequence goes on from NC_084507.1 coordinate 2,994,902, forward strand.
TGTGGTGGCCGAGTGTTCATAGCAATGTCGCTTTTTGATCCTTTGCTGTTGGCTATGCCTATCATTGTGATACAGAATTTACCAATCATTGGACTGTTTTAAAGCCCAAATCTGATCGGATACAGAGTGTAGGTCGATCTAGCTGCAAACGTTACATTGACTGTTTAGGCTAGCGTCGGTCAGCCATTTTCCAAAGATGAGTTGAGTGGGTGGGTACTTCATTAATAAGTATTGTAACTATATCACTATGACGCCTTAAACTCAGCTCATTTTCCTGCCTTTTTCCTTTTATCACCTATTGCATACAATCGACAAACCGCATATATGTCAAACTTCAACCAGATCACAGATTCATTGTGACTTACTGTAATTTCTCGTGTATAATACGCACCCCCCCCCAAAAAAATGTAAAAGTCAATGGTGCGCATTATACATAGGTATAGGGGAAAATGAAAAAAAACTTTCCCATTTTATAAATGTATGCCTCCATCTAGAGGTTATGAAAAAGCGGTACATTTCAATATGTCACCCCCACCTAGAGTTTACGAGAAAGGTGTACACTTTCATTCTAATATGCCAGCGCCACCTAAAGGCTATGAAAAAGATGTAGCCTACACTTTCATTCCAATATGACTTCGTAATATGTACAGTTGTGCTCATAAGTTTACATACCCTGGCAGAATTTGTGAAATATTGTTTTTATTTATTTATTTTTTTAATACAACTGATGACTGAACAACAACCATCATTAATTTATTCATGGTTATGTTTTGTTTGATGATAATACTTTTCTGAAATGCTGGACACTTTAATTTGAAAGCCATAAAAAAAATAAAAAAAAGTGTTTCGCCTGGCCTTTCATGTTTTCTTGAAAGAATTGTACCCATCTTACAAATTCTGCCCAGGTAATCAAACATATGAGCACAAATGTGTGTTTTCTCATTTACTAAATAAAAGTAGGACTGTGAATTTCAAAAGAAGAACAAGTAAATAAAAAGAAAGTATTACGTGTTCAAATGAAGTGCTGAACTTCTGAATAATTCTTTGAAAAAACAAACAAAATACAGATAATGCTTCATGTTTTGATCATATAGGTAGACACAAAATCATGCATTGTAAAAATGCATTATATACATAGGTAGAAGGGGTTTCCAGAATTTTGAGGTCAACTTTGGGGGTGCGTATTATACATGGGTGCACATTATACATGAGAAATTACGGTATGTTATGCATAAAACAGTGGATTTTAATGGCATGGAACCTTTAAGTTACTCTGCATTTTAAAAAATAATTTACTAAAACAAGGGCACCAAAAATCTTAACGCATCTTGGTATGATACAGTAAAGCTGCAAACCACTGCAGAGTATCACCACAATAAGAACTATCTGACTGTGTCAACCAAAACTGATAATTATTATCTTTGAAAGAGGAGAACTTGTATTGTATATCATTGTGAAGGTGTGACGAATTAGTGAGATGAGAATTGAGTGTCAATTTGTCCCACGTTGTAGGTGTCTCTACTTCTCTTTCAGTAAAAGAGCAGAGCAGACAGACAAAATACACACTTGAGCAGGATTTCAGTAATCTCCCTCACACTGTGATAATGTTAGCATGTAGAGAATGTGGGAACCATATGTATGTATATGCATATGTGCGCGAGTGAGGATAGACACTTCTGTGTTGTGACACTGCCAAAGTCCAAGAAATCACTCGATCACCTATTCATATGTGCTTCACTGAATCATCGCCTGCTGCTGAAAGCTGCCTGACAAAAGCCCAGCTTCACTTCTTCATGATTAATATAAACCATCTTATGTCGCAAGTCCTCCAGGAAGAACAACGAAAAGTGTGTAAAACAATCTGCCCGAAATGTTATGAGTTCACCCTTGACCAATGCGATACCATGTAAATAAAGGTGTGGGTGATGGCATTATAGTGCTATAGCTAGAGAAACAATAACATAGCAGATAAATGTAGTGGGTGATAAATAATGAGTAAATTGGATGTGCCTATATTTTACTTCAATCAGTCTGCATAAACCTTGTGATTTAAGTATGGATAAAAGGCCATATTATACAACAGCATAAAATGCAACAGATTATGGGGAAAATCACAGCATATGACAATACGCAACTTTCTCACACACACACAGCTCAATGAATTGAAATGAGTGAAGTCCCATACAAGGCTTCCATGGAAGGCATGTGTGCACACATTGCCCACATGCCTGCTTCGCCTCACCACTGCCAGGGAACCCAAAAGCCTCTACAAAACAAATTCATTAACCCGGACAATAAAACACAGCTGTGAGGGATGATGGGAACTGTTTGAAATCAGTGCGCGGGATTGGGGGGGAATCTGTTCAAGTCAAACAGCATGTTCTCAAAATGAGTGGGAAAGAAAGGCAAGGAAAAAAAAAGACTTAGAAGTAAGGGACATTGAGAGAGGAGCAGTGTTTAATCTAAACTGCTGAGTGAGAGCAGAGTTGCTTTTTAGGCTTTCCTAAAACACAATAAGGAACCGTTTTTAATAGAGCGTTAATAGAATGTTATGAACAGGATGTATAAATGAAGTACAAACACAACTGTCAAATACTATAAATATCACTCATGAAATGTACTTGTAATGTACAAATATAACGGTTCCAAATATATATACATACATTTTTTTTATATCTTGGAAACTGGCAAATGGAAATGCATTTTATCTTGATGACTTCTTTGTATGCCGTTAACACAGGACCAGCATCTATTGTGTTCTGTTCTCAATACATCAAAAACTCTTGCGAATTCCACCAGCAAACAATGTCAGAGTACATGCGACTGATACGATTGTTTTGTTGTGGTGGGCCTAATGCATTAGCTGGGGGGAGACAGATTTTTGGCACAGCAGATTGGTAAGTGAGAAGACTCAGCCTTTGAGTTGGGGGGGGGATACTGAGATAAAACACACCACTAGAGGGACTCGTAGCTTGCACAATGGGCTCCTGCTTAATGACCAACCCATGCTGGAATATTGTGGAATTCTCTCCTACTAGCCTGGGCCAAGAAGCGGGAAGAGGCAGTTCACAAAGGACTCACACCCCTGACACAGATGGAGCTACAGATAGTTAAAACAAGATGAGCCAGACCATATTTATTGTGATTAACCTCCATGCATGCAAGATTATTCTTGAAAAAGAATTACAAGGTGATAAAAGTTGACGGCAATAGAAGCATTTACCAACATAGGTGGACACACTTTGCGTTCAGTAACCTTTAAAGGAGCCATATTATGCATTTCCTCCAATTTAAACCAGTTCCAAGCTGTCTTATTAATGATACGTCTGTGACGTGCTTTCATTATGACATGACACTCTGGCTAACAAGTCATAAATGGAGAATGGACACATTGCTCATAGACACATTTTCGGAAACTGATCATTTATGTTGGCCATAAAACCAAGTATTTACTTGTTTGTGTAATTTCACACTTGATCGGTGGGCAGGAAATCAATATATCCAACTATTTGTATGCTAGCAGTTAAAAAGCCAATTTTCCATATACCATGGCACTTCAGGTTATGGACATAATTGGTTCCATGACCATTTGTAACCCGAAACGTTCTTAATCCGAGGTAATGTTTCCCATTAAAATGAATGGAAATGCAATTAATCTGCTCCAGCCCCAAAATGTTATTATACTTACCTTTGTTTTATCAGGATGTGGTTAAAAATAGAGTGCAATATAGAAATAAGTGAAAACACACTATTTTAAAGAAATAAAACACTAAATAAATATGATTGCAGTTTATTGCTCATTAACTTTAACTAAGGATGGGAATGGGGAGGAGGAATACAGCTCCTCATTGAAGAAGAGCGTTCTTCCATCAAAACACGGGGAAATTCTGATTCAGGTGTTTCTTTTCTAATTTATTGGTTGATTATGGCACAGCAAACTGATCCAGGGAAACTTTTCTGTTGTCATGCTGCACATTTCTTATGATCATTTCTTTTATTGCCAAACGCTATCACCAGCGAGTGCTTTCTTATTTTTGTCAGGTTAATAAAGAGCAAACAACAAAGCTACAGAGTGTGTGTACCTTTTCAGTTGTAGTGTGTGACACACAGTAAATGACGGTTTCACAATGCGCACATCTTTCTGCTCATCAAAAGTGCTTCCTAACACTAACTTTAGCAGTTTCCCTTTTTATCCTGGGTGCCATTCTGACTGTTTAGCCCTTTGTTTACTTTTTTAGAAAAAGTTCCACGCGACAATAGCACACCTCCTTCCTTCTTTATTCATAACGTGGCGGCTGCTGTTCGCATTTGGATTAGCTGAATGTGTGTAGAGGCGGAGCTTTGCCAAGCTAACACCTCCGTGAAGGGCTATGTTGACATGATTAAGCCAACATTCACCATTCGTTGTTTTAATTAAGGAGACGCAACAATTCAATAAATAACATACTGTGCATACTGTAAATAGTATTTTTTTTGATGAAAATAAATGATTTTCGGACTTTTTTTTTTACGTCAAATCACAAAAGATGATCGATGATGTTGAGGAGGAACGTCCGCCTAGAACAGATTTCCGCCTTACGCTGCAAAGCAAAAAACTGGTTTTCACGTTACATCCAAGCGTTATGCAGAGTCGATGATTGTGACGCAGTGCAAGTAGAAGCACAAAAGATCCTTCCATTTGTTCATACCAAGACCGTTCACAAACCGAAAGTAACGTAACTAGAGGTCAGTTTTCTACAAAAGTTTGGTACGTAACCCAAAGTGTTCGTAACCACAGTCATTCATAACCCGGGATTCCACTGTATATCATACCAGGTCAAACGTAATATATAAAGTTGGTATATTTGGTTGCGTATCATGTTCTGCTATAGTTCTAGAGTGACACCAACTGCTGGCCAAAAAAAAAAAACCTTTTGTGTTTCTGATTCTGCTCATGCATTGGCTAATGGATAAACAACTATCCTATGTAATCTTTTTGTAGACCTCCCAGAGGAGTTGCTGATCTTTCCCATCTTGCCTTGAACTTGGATGAACCTTCTTCTAGCCATTAGCTGACCCTCAGCAGAATCATGCCATGAATCATTACCAGTCAAAGGTGAGGCCTTCAAGACCAAATCAAGAGCAGATGTAAAGCTAGCACTTACCTACATAGGTCTAGCTGTCTAAGTAACAAAAGGGCTTCACAAGTGACTGGTCAAGAATTGTTTTAACACAATATTCTAAAATATACTACATATGTTAATTACCTTTATTCTTTCCAGAGAAGCTAATGTCACTTGTGATATCTTTGATAGAATTCACGCTACTTGATTAAACAAGCAGAAAAGAACTACAGGTGGAGGAACAGAATTACTCCATGCCTGTCAAGTCACTTCTTTTCATTTCATTGCACAGTCTCTTCTTTTCGCTGTCCATTGCTCATCGCTATGACTCTCATCCTCACCACAGCTGGTAAATATTTTTATATTGTGTTCCATTAGCAAGTTTTATTGAGCGGTCAGACTGGGCAAATGGCGCCTGGGAGCTCCCTGTCCTGTAAACAATAGGAAAAGGCCCTGAAAGCTGCAGCTGAGCACAGTGCAGTAAACTAAAGCCACATTAGAGAACCACTGTGTGCTGAGTAAATATTTCAATGTGTTGGATGCACCCCAGTATAGGCACCAGTTTAGAGAAAATATATCAAGAAAACATTTGCGATAGGATTTTTGACCAAAGTCGACAGAGGTCAATGGATAACTCAACTTTATATAATAACATACAGTGGTATGAAAAAGTGTTTGCCCCCTTCCTTATTTTTTTTGCATGTTTGTCACACATAAACGTTTTCTATCATCATACATTAAATATTTGTCAAAGACAAGTAAACACAAAATGCAGTTTTTAAATGTTTTTTATTATCAAGGGAGGAAAAAAAAATCCTACATGGCCCTTTGTAAAAAAGTGATTGGCCCCCCCCCCATGTTAAAACATAACTGTGGTTTTTCATACCGGAGTTGAATTTTTTCTAGCCACGTCCAGGTCTGATACAGCCTCACCGGTTCTCAATCGAAAAATCACTTGAATAGGACCTGCCTGACAAAGTGAAGTAGAACCAAATATCTGCAAAAGCCATACATCGTGCAGAGATCTAAAGAAATTCAGCCACAACTGAGAAAGATAGTTCAAATCTATCAGTGTGGAAAAGGTTATAAAGTCATTTCTAAAGCTTTGGGACTCCAACGAACCACAGTGAGACCCATTATCCACAAATGGCGAAAATACAGAACTGTGTTAAACCTTCCCAGGACTGTCCGGTGGACCAAAATTACCCTAAGACTGCAGCGATGACTCATCCAAGAGGTCACAAAATACCCCACAACAACATCCAAAGAACTGCAGACCTCACTGGCCTCAATTAAGGTCAGTGTTCATGACTCCATCATAAGAAGAGAATGGGCAAAAATGGCCTGCATGACAAGAGTTCCAAGACGAAAACCACTGCTGAGCAAAATGAACATTAAAGGCTTCTTTATACTCGCACGGGCGACGACCACGCTGAAGTCACTGCGGCTAACCCGCACGCAGTTTGCCTTTATACTTGAGTTCAACCCACACGCGCAGTTTTGAAAATGTACTGCAGTTGTCCTCCAAGTCGGAGGTGTCGCTACGGCTGGTATTGGCTAGGACGCCACAGGGTGGAGTTTCCTCTGCATTGTTTGGCCATTTCCGGTAGCCATTTTTACTTTCCTTTCTGTAACAAGGAACAAAGCAACAACAATGGCGACCGTGGAAGTGTCTGCTAGAACAAATGGACCTAGATGACCAGATGATGTTTAATTATGCTGCAAAATCGATCAAGAAGGCGGCGGGCGGTATGTAGAAACAAGGGGAACGCCGAGTACGTCATCACAGCATGTGACTAAAACAGACCAATCACGAGAGGTGATCTTCGCGGCATTCTACGCGCAGCAACAATTTTTGCCGTGTGCGCGTCAAGTGACGCAGAGGCGCCGTGTGGGCCAATGCGTCAGTCACGTGATGCAGTGCGGGCGCTGGCGGTCACGCGGGAGTATGAAGAGGCCTTAAGGCTCATCTCAATTTTGCCAGAAGACATCTTGACTCTTGAAGACTTGGGAAAATACTCTGTGGTCTGACGAGACAAAATTTGAACTTGTTGGAAGGTGTGTGTCTCATTAAATCTGGCGTAAAAGTAACATTTCATTAAAAGAACATCATACCAACAGTAAAATATGGTGGTGGTGGTGGTCTAGGGCTGTCTTACTGCTTCAGGACCTAGAAGATCTGCTGTGATAAATGGAACAATTAATTCTGCTGTCTACCAAAAAATCCTAAAGGAGAATGTCCGGCCATCTGTTCGTGAACTCAAGCTGAAACGAACTGGTTCTGCAGCAGGACAATGATCCAAAACATACCAGCAAGTCCACCTCTGAATGGCTGAAGAAAAACAAAATGAAGACTTTGGAGTGGCCCAGTCAAAGTCCTTAACTGAATCCTTTTAAGATGCTGTGGAATGACCTTAAAAAGGCAGTTCCTGCTGGGAAATCCTCAAATGTGGCTGAATTCTGCAATGATGAGTGGGCCAGAATTCCTCCACAGCGCTGAAAGAGACTCATTGCAAGTGCGATAGCAAACCCTTGATTGCAGTTGTTGCTGCCAAGGGTGGCCCAACAAGTTATTAGGTTAAGGGGGCAATCAGTTTTCCCACACAGGGCCATGTAGGTTTGGATTTTCTTCCCCTCCCTTAATAATAAAAACCTTCATTTAAAACATGCATTTTGTGTTTACTTGTCTTGTCCGTATTGATTAATATTCAAATTTGCTCGCTGATGGGAAAGAATTGAGTGTTGCAAACATGGAAAAAAAGAAAGAAATCAAGAAGGGGGCAAACCCTTTTTCACACCACTGTATATGAATAACATATATAGTATAAGTATATGGATGTATTATGTTGAAGCACCATCTTCAAGTTAACAGTGTCAACTAAACAAAAGTTAAAGATTACGTTAAAGGACAGTGACCGTGAGTGCCAAGTTAGGATGGGGAATTGCAATTACTGTACAGGTCTTTACCTCAGTGCCTTGCACAGGAGTGTCCATGCCCCTGATGTTGTCTCTGAGAAGCTGTTGAAGGAGGTGCACCTGCGCAACGCTGAGGTAAAAATCCAGACTGCTGGTCACATTCACTTCAAGAGAATGGCCACACACCACAAAGTCCTAAAAAGAAAGGGCAGTTCAAATAGCAAATCAATCATTGAAGCAGAATAGGAGAAAATTCATTTAAAAAATGTAAAGTACTGTAACAGTGTTTCATGTATTCTAATATATGAGTCATATCAGATATATTATAATCCCTACTTGTTAGTTATGTTTTCCAAATCCTTGGGAGCCGCACATCATATTTTGCATACCCTGTGTGTACATGTCAGTGCAGATTATGAATTAGTTGTTATGCATTGTCAAGGGGAATGTTTGTGCGGAGAGAGTAGGCATCAAAGAGGCAGGAAGTTGGAGCGAGCTGGGCCAGAAAACATCAGCTGTACAAGCAGAGGTTTGAACTCTGCAGGTCAAAAGTCTCCATTACATGGTTTTCTGTCTGTGGGATTCCTAATGAGGGACTTACTGTATGTAAAGAGGCAAAAGTTGAATACATCTGGCATCACCCGAAATCAAGAACATAGAACCAGTTCTGCAGTCCCCATTCTAAGAACGTCAAGGTCCAAGGACAGGGGACAATAAGGTGGCACTAGTGGTCAAACGTTTACTCAATATTGAATCAAACTTTCCATGATGGGAACTTAAAAAAAAAAAATGCTTTGACACTGTACAAGCTGTGCTCAGTCCACTGACCTCTGCTTGTCCAGTATCAAGGGAGAGATTCTTGCTGAAGATGATGGCGGGGGCAGCAGTCACTCGGACAGAGAAGTCAGTCACAATGGGTGTCAGGATGGCCCGACGCTCCTGGTGCCTCCTGATACTACACAAATACATATAAAATCAAACAATGGTTAAGTGCATGCATTTTAGGAAGGTTCTGGAAAAAAACAACATTCATTTCATCAGAGGCATCAATCTTTAATGATCATGTTTGGAAATAAGGTTCACTGTTTATGCCTGCCTGTGAATATTCTCATTCATCCAGGTCATTTCATTCGCAGGGCATTGAACTGATCACCCCACATACCTTTTTATGGTTTCATTTTCTATTGTTTAATATTGATGTATCGGTTTGTATGGAGGCAACATAACGTCAGTCGAACGACGTAGCCCAGGCAAGGCGTATTGTCGCGCCGTTGTAAGCCCATATCGAAATGTTTTGGCTTTAAAAATACAGCTGACGTCAAAAGACAATTCCTGCAGTTATTTGCGTCTTGTAGCTGCAACAGCTAAGTTGCATATTCAGTATCTTTGTGGAACAAAGACGCAACTTACACAGCTTTAAAACACTGTATATGAGTCTTATATGGTATAATGGCAGACATGGGTGTTACCAGTTATATATCTTTGTTTAGTTTGCAAAGTTGCAAATTACAGAATGGTAAAATGCTCGAATACCCTCTCTAAAACATGCCTGACAAAAGCGCTATCAGTCTGTGTACACGTGGCCGCCGGCCAGCGTGTGATCGGCGGAAGGGTGTGTGCGCGCGCGCGTGTTTGCTTGTGCGCCCGTGCATATGTGTGTGGACTCAAGGCAGAGTGAATGAGACAGAGGAGTAGAGTGGTCGAATTTACGTGTACTGCGTGCAGTACAAAAAAAATGAATACAATTCAACCCGCCAAAGTGGCAAGTGGGAGTGGCCGTGCTCCCCGCCATGGTGGAAACTGACCCGCAAATTGCGGCTTGGCGGGTGTTCATGTAAAGCCCTGCTCCTGGGAAACAATTTCAAAGGAGAAGGACAAAATATTACAGCGGGTTCCAAGTATCATCAGTGCAGTCCTACATGTTTGCAAACTAAAACCACACGTCCATCAAATTGGATTATTAGTTTTACATTTGTAAAGGCAGAATTCATTGGAGTTCATTTGACCAATTGAGCTAAAATGTCATGATACACTAGGGGAAAAAAAGTATTCACATTTGAATCATTGTTATGTCTCAAGTTGACAACCAGAGACACATTTCATACACTTGCATTGCCATGTCACATTTAAAGGAAAATAAAAGTTCCAACTATCAGTGATTTATTTTTCTTATATGCTGGACATAATAGTATCGTGAATAGACGATTCAAATTCCTGGCTAAACACATTTTAGCTGGAAGCACAAACAAAGTTAGAGACATAGTGAGACATTATTTGACAAGTCCCAGTTGGGAACAACCTTAATTGTATACACAAGATCAAACTGAGACCTTCTCACATCAGCTTTCTTCATTCCACTAATGTGCATTCCCACAATCAGGTCATATTTGTGGGAACATTTGTTAGCAGTAAAACAAATATACAAGCCAGCTTTATAAGGTGGTGTTAATTGCCACATCTGCTGCTATTAAAACAATCATGCTGTATGGCTTACAATATTTATAGTTGGCCGGGATTATAAAAAGCCCTGTCTCTAGGTGGCCTGGAGTACAGTACTCAGCCCGAACCACTATCATTTTCACTTCTCCAATACAAATGTGCATTACTGCTGCCCTCAGGCTATTATTTTCTGACACATTTCTTTGAATAGCCAGCAAAAGAGGTTTCATTTAGAGGTGAAATGATCTATGAGGGCAATTGGTGTTAGCTAATCTCTCCTCAGACAGGGATTGAAACAGTAAGTGTCTCGTTGCAGTGGACAGGTGCTATCATTCACCAGAAAGGCAAAAATGCATAGGGCTCAGTTTACCAGTAATATATGGGGGGCCTCTGACATCGAGCTGAGTGTGTGTCTCTATACACCTTTGAGTGGATGTGGTGGAAACAACAACACACGGGAAGTGTGGCTTATATTTTGTGCAAAACGAAACAGCAGCAATATCAATGGCATGTGCAAAATGAGGAAGGCTTGACAAGCTGAGAGATGGAGAAAGTTCACAGAGCCCTGACAAAGGGTCTTTCCTATCCAGCAACTACACAGTGGGATGAGGACAGATCCTGTCAGTGGATCCGTGGTGCTGGAATTTCCTCACAAAACCTCAGGAAACTGACTGAGGCCACTGCTGATCCAAAACTACTGGAATTGTAGTGAACCCAAAAAGCTGTGGAGAGAACATGCCTAGTGTCTCCAAAACAGGAGAGAGTGTGAGGGTATCGATGTAGAAAACAAGTGGAAGGTGAGAACTCTGGAAGTGGTGTGCGTCAAATCTTGTTAAAATGGAGGGGGTTGCATTTTTGTGTGATTACAGGAGACAAGTAAAACTGTGAACTCAACTCTTTGTCTTAAGTGCTGTTTTTTTTTCTGTTTATATTTGGTATGAAAACGAAAAGTGAGGGAGTCATCGCTGCCATGTGTAAAACCTATATATTCATACATACAAATGACAAATTCAATTAGGATTGAAATAGTTATCTCATCGAGAGATAATTGGAGAAATACATAAACACATTTAGCTAATTCATTTGTAATATGTGCCGCAAAAAAAGAAACACCTCTTAAGTCACCTAAAACGCAGGAGGTCAAACCAAAGCCATGCATGACTTCATGCTCAACAAAATGAGCATAATAAACTCCACAAGTCTGCTTGCCTTGCGACTCAAGTGTATTTGTGTCTATTTTTTTTTAAGAACAATGTCAAATGTGTATTAAGGGTCATTGAGATATCATTTGATCAATAATGGCAAATACAGTTGTAAAATAAATAAATAAATACATATTTGCAATTCTTTTATGCCGCCTTGGTTTAAAATGGGTAAATGTCTCCCATGCTGTAACAGCCAGACTTAAAGTCCTACTTTCTAAACGTTATTGATGATTTAAAAATGTATGCATTCATAGTAAAGGCAATGCTTATTGACAGAGGAAAGGGTGGTGGCCCACTGGAATACACTTCTTTTTATAAATAAATTAAAAAAACACACAAAAGTGCATAAAAATTGTGTGTGTGAGTTGCACAATTTTCACATGTTGCACCTTAAAACTCTGCGGTTACAAGTGCGGTACTCAGTAAATTATTCTTGTTTTTATACAACCGCAATAACGGTAAAGACATGCAATAGTTCCGCCAATTTCACAAATGCTTACATATTTATTCATATCTCAGAAATAACACCATTTATTTTAATGTGGGCTTTTTTGTGTGAATGCAAAAGGACTTCCTCATCCTGGCATTTCCGCTCACAGATCCCTCTGGTGTATTGCAGAAACATAATGAGTCTCTCTCGAGTGGCATTAACGGTAAAGACAGCTTGAGTGACAAAGAAGGACCGTTTGTAAAAGAACCAACGTACAGTACTGAGCTCTGAAGACACGAACATGCTTTTGTGTTAATTTTCATGGAAAACTTAGATTAAGCAATAGGAGAAAAATGTGATTTATCTAAAAATGTAATTACCAGCCTCAGAAAATATGTTACAAATCATGTACCTTCATTTTGAAAAAACATTACTTTAGAATAGATTTTTTCTTAGAAACAATTAAGACTTTTTGATGGATAACGACCACCAATAGTTCAGATACTCATGTCATCAATTTCAAAGCTTTTTCCACCATTAATGAGACCTAAAACCAGTAACGAAAATATTTTAGAGAGCAGAAGTAAAAATAAACAATAGAGATCATGTGGTTGCACAAGTGTGCACACCCTCTTATACAGTAACTGGGGATGTGTCTGTGTTCAGAAGAACATCTGAACGTCATTGATAATTAGTCAGAGACACTTCAAATGGTGGCAGGTGTGTCGTTTGTTAACTCCTATTTAACATGAGTTTGAATGTTATTGGTTAACTCTAAACACAGCCACATTTGTCATTATTATCCTCCCAAAAAAGGGATTTCATTTTGCGTTCAGCTGAGTTGCACAGGTTACAGGTTACATTATTGGTGAAAAATGCTTTTAAATCACTCATCTCGGTCTCATTTCTTACATCACCAAAACCTGGGATTTGAACAGGGGCGTGTATACTTCTTCTAGCCACTGTACAAACAAAATTGGTGCTGGCCTCTCCCAGAGCAGTTTGTCGGGTGTGCTGTCCCAAATTTGAAATGCTATTCTACATAGGCTTGGCACAAACATCCAACTGCCATGCGCTCGGGCGAGTTAAATCAAACAAAACAGATCTTTTATGGATTATGGGAGCGATCTATTTCTTTTCTGTAACTCAGTAATGTTTGTTTGCCTCCTCCCCTAACACTTCCAATGCCATCATTTCAAACTTCATTTTACGCTTGCGATGCTCTCCCAAATTTTCAATCGGGAAAGCCATCAGTTACCTAAGGCGCGCTTTTAGATGGACTCCGTCGACAGTATATCCTGATGATCAGAGAGAAATCAGGCCCAGGTTGATTTTGCACTCCACTCTTGCACGCTTGTTTTTAGTTAACAGAGAACAAAACTGAATTCTTAGCCCATGAGTCTGTGAATTTTGGGTTTGATTCCTCAGAAAACATGAGTGGAAAAATGGATGTGAGGCCAAACAGGCTGTAACACTCATGCTTGTTTAAGCTCCCGAGCCCTTAAAAAAAAGCATCAAAAGTGTGAAATTACGTGTTCAAAGAGGCTCCATTAAAGGGAAAGCTACCTCAATGACTACATCCTGCTCCCACATCAATACTTTGGAGATAAATTACGTGACATTCATTCAGACAAGACATATATCAGCTAACAAATATTATTAGAATAAATCAATACAAAGCAGAATTAAAAAATGAATTCAATTGTTCCCCAAAATGTTCATGCATTCATGAGTGACGTCCATCGCAGGGATCTATATCGATAGGTTTCAGATTTGTACATTGATCTACAGTCAGTAAAAATGTTAACACTTGTTGGTAAGACAAACAATATTTAGACTTATCGAACACAACTTTAAGTGCACCTGTATTATCGAATAAAAAGTGGTGTAGAATGGAGCGTTTCCTCACCATCAAAACCTCTTGAAACTACCATTTAAGCCTTTCGCCAGACTAAATGTCACAATACCGTCAGAGGACATCTGTGACTCACAATTAACAACAGTCTCAAGTATCTTTCATGTATCCAAGGCCAGACATGGTGTCCCTCTGACAAGTAAACAGATTTACTGAACAGTAAGTCCAATGATAACTTAGCTTTTCACCACTGGTTGAGTTGCCAAGTCATAAAATGATCTGGCTCCGTTTGGTGTGTTAAATGTTCAACTTCACCTCTCACTCGGTTTCTTTGGCTAACACATACTCTGTGCATCTTACATATGTGTTTGTGACAGCCGCCATTACGAATGAGTCCAGCAGACATTAGTTTGATGAAAAAGGTGGGGTAAAGTGTGACGACTTCCTTACAAATGATGATGGAGTTAAGCTGTCTGTACACAATAAAGAAATAATAATTCTCCTGACCTGCTGGCCATGTTCCATTCCAGGGCCGGGTTCTGGGAGTTCCTCTCAACGTCGGAGGATACACCTCCTTTTATTCCCTCCTTCTCTGGCTTGAGTTGCTCCCATTGAGCAGTGCCAATGTTGATGGACTGAAGGTCGACCTGATACTGACGATCCTCAACCTCTGAACCTGGGTCACGCAGGATACCAAGGTTTAATGCATGTCTAAAAGAGGGGGAAGAAAGATGGAATTGTTACCTTGGCGCATAATGGGACAGAAACCTATTATACTAGTGCACAAATATATTTCATTGTGGTAAACGTCACACTGAATCACTTTTCATGAATTCCACTTAGGTGGGGTGTCACGGTAGGCCGTGGATTTAAGGTCCCAGTTGGGTTCATATTTGATAGGGAACAAAATTCAAAACATACGGAATAAATTGAAACACATGGCAAAAAAAATAAATGAAACCTGAAAAAAAATGCTAACTTCCTACAATCAAATGAAAGAATGTGTCCAATAAAACGGAAAATAAATACATAACATAAAACAGCTTTTCTTTTTAGGAAAGTGGTATATCAATTGTCTCCTTTTCAGGAAAATGAACAATGCAAGAAGTTGTGTTTGCACTGCGGTAGTATGATGAATGAGAATATGAACAGGCATGTCTCACAATCTTTTCCTTTGCCCACTAAATAGTTCAGTATTTTTACAGGACGATTGGGAAGGGGAAAAAAAACAGTAGTACTCCTAAGACCAACAACCCTGCCAGCTTATCATTGGCAGTAAACACTGCAAATGTTCACTGCCTGTCTGGCAAGACAGCACCATAGTTTTCAGATAGTGGCCTGGGTACACCGCTCTTTCTTTTTTCGTGATCTCTGTAGTAGAGGACATGGACACAAACACAAATCTGGGAAGAGATGGAGAGATACATCAGGCATGGGTATGGCTGGCTTCAGTAGTTGAACTGCGACAAACACTATTCTATCAGTGCCAAGAAAAGATGATGCATTCTAAAGACAAGATACGCATGAATTCGCAAAGCAAAAAGGAACAATCACAATCGAGCATCTGCTTATGACATCAGAGCTTTTGGTTTGTTATGATATGTTTATTTGTGCTGGTGAATTCAAATGAATGCTTAAATGGAATAAATAAGAGTTTAAAATGACTACAGATGTAGTGGCAGGCTGAGTAGTTTTATTTAGTTCGGCAACGTCAATGCTAATTTTCATTCAGTTTTCCTCGCTTAGCCGCACTAGAAAAAAAACCTCCACAAGTGCGTTATGTTATGACATAAGCATCAAATACAAAAACAACAGTGATGGGAGATCAGAAGTGCATAACCAGAGTTAGCTGGATTTGTTGACACACAAACAAGCGAAACTGATCCTTAATCAACATTTGGAACTACATTTATCAACATAGTTAGATTTGAATCAAGCCAAAAGCCCAACTATGATTTCGGTGGGACGTGTCAGTCTAGATTCATTAGGTTTTTTTGTAACACTACCTCCATCTCCTGCCCATCCTCAAACTCTATCTTTCACATTAAACAAACCTAAGTTAGCTCATATGCTTTCCAAATTGTCTCTCCACTTGAGCCCATTTAGCAGAGCCTCTTACTCATAATCAACATAACATGACCGCCTGCAGCCAAGTTTCTACATTGTTGAGCTGCAGGGTCACCCCCCCAGTGATATAAGTATAAATGATAAACATTTTTCTTGGTCATGCAGCCAATGGAAACCTGTGTGATTTAATATCAAACGGCATATTTCAGCCAATCAGAGGAAACAAGAGAGCTTCATTTCTGACAAATAAGGAGGGGAGGAATTTTGGGAGCTTCCCTTGGGGTGCAATAATAATTGAAGCCAGAGCTCTTGCTGTACATGTGTGTTTGGGGGTGGGGGGCACTGGCGGTTTGACATATTTGATTGGTCATGTGAGGACCACACTGCGTGGCCAAGAGGAGACAGAGAAGGCCTTGGGAAAGCACAGCACTCCACCTACTCATGTGCACATGTATGACCTAAAACATGTAAGGCAGGTGGAACACACCATTTATTCTCACAAGCTTTTATCACACATCTGCGAGCCACTACCACGTGGAGAATAGTGAGGAAAATGAAAACAACAACTAATAATTGACACCCTTTTCCAGATGAGGAAGGCATGACGGGAGGGAGAGTATTTGAGGATTAGGGGGCACGTAGTACCTTAATTTGCCCTTGTTCCTGAGCCAAACTTATTTAATAGCTGGGAAATATCAGTGAATGACAAAATGCTGCAATTTATGTATGGGGAAAACAAAAAAAAGAAAAAAAAAAAAAGATCAAAAGCACCATAAATGCTGTAAGTGCACTGTATCTTGCATTCATGGTCATTATTTCAGGAGGCAGTTCAACTTCTTTCGAAACACACCATTTATGTCTGAGGAGCCAGAAATCTTTTGGATTGGAGTTCAAATAAGACCGCTTGTTCCAAATGATTTTGGCAGAAAAGTCAAACACTACCAATTTGAGCACTGGCAATATGCTGAATGTAGACCTGCAAATTCACAGGTGCGTCATGACAGGAACATACTGTACATACTGTATATCGCTAGCCCAAATTCCCTTGAAAATAAGACATGAGAAAATATTTCAAAGCAAAAATGGAAAATTAATTACACCCTACATTGTAGTGTTTGAAAGTCTTTGAGTCTGCGTGTTTTTGACAGAACATTAATCTTGATTTGTCTCAATGGGAAGACTTCTGGGAGTATTGGTGATAGAGGTGTTGCAGATTAGGGATCATGTGGCGACAGAATTAAAGGAGGGGCCTTATAGATAGATGCAGGCAAACTCTGCTGTTTCATGATGTAGCACATCAAAGTGGAAGCCTAAACTGTGGAGAAAAAAAAACAACTTTCAAAAATCAAATCTAGACATGGACTATATATTTGCATTACAGTGGAGAAATAATTGCTAGAAAAGTAAAGTTGAATACCTTGAGAATATTGCAGCAAATTGTATTGTAAATAAGTAAAAGGGCTTGTTAAAAGTAGAATCCTGGGACGGACTGATTACCATGCTGAGGTTTTGAAGGCTAACTGAGGTTCAAGGTTGTAAAATAAACCACAGTGGGATCTGGTTGAGGCTGCTGGCCTGATGGTTGGAGTGTGGGAGCAGTGAGCTGTGTTAAAACACTCCAACCGGGGTGATCCGGCAGGGCAACATACACACGTGTGCATACACGCGAAAGCGCACAAACACTTCTCTTGCAACTTCCATCCAGACCCCTTTCCCAAACTCCTGCCTCCGGCTAGTGGTACAGGAAGCGCCAGTGTAATACTAAGCCCTGCCAGCTTCTGGGTCTTGTCACTCCAAAACCCACAACCTGAACCCACAACCCCAAACCTGTTTTTCACTCTATTTCCCCAACAATCACTTGCAATACATGTATCGTTGCACTTAGATTAGGAGATTAGGTCCTCTGTTTTTGTAGTAATTCAGCAAAGTGAAGTTCAAATAGAGATGTACTGATTCAAGAGTGCTCCATATACATTAGAACTTCTAAAGTTAAATGCCCCTGAAGTCATAGAATTATTAATTATACTGAAATGTCCGCGAACATATGCCTCTTAAGACCTCTGCGTACCTCATTTCACCATGCATCAAAGGAATAATGCTAGGTGCGTTTTGTGCTCTCTCTTTGACTTATTGTGGCTGTTCAAAACATTTTCTGAAAGGAGGCAAAGATTGTTCAGAAAGTGAGAAGAAAAAAATACACCTATTAACATAAGGTCAACTGATTCACACTCACAAGGAGTAGGTTTGGTGTGGCAATACGTTTAAATGCTGTTGTCACTTGTTATCACGGCTAAGGTAGAGTGTAGTATTTACATGGGTAACTTCATTCTACACTTGTTTGGCAAGTGTAAAAACTGGAATGGACTGTTTTTGACGTGAGATGTTCCTCCACATTTTGTGTTCAGCGATTTGAGGCTCCACTGTTTCAGGTTCTGGTGTTGCTCCCTCGTAGCTCCAAGTGTAGCCAGCAAGTCCTTATTTGCATCCAGGAGTCCTGTAAAAGCATTAGGCTGCACAGTGGCTTCTCAATCAGTTTGCTTTGACTCCCACTTGGCAAGTGTGAATGTTGAGAGGGAATTCATAAGCAGTATGATTCATAAAAGTTGCAATTAGTAAGTAGGTTAATCCCCCTCCCTGTCTATAGTGATCTGTTCTGACTAGCCAGACATTCTGCAACTTGTGAGTGGCGGATTTATGACTCCAGTCAACAAATCAAATAGCTTTTAATCTGCAACCACCAATTATTGTAATTAAATCATTGAAATTACAATGCTTGCCAAGCCTCAGAATGAGGGGGTAAAATGATGCTGTGGAATATATACAGTAAGCAAAATATAAAACCCTGTCAGTTACAGTTTCTCCCAAACTAATTTTCGATGACTTCAACAAGGATGAAACTCAGTCACGAAGAAAACACCATTTTAAAGACGGCAGCAACAAGCTACTCCAAATGTGTGTATGAAAGGAACTTAATTGTTCGCATTCTAAGTGTGTTTTTCCTTTAAATGGGCTGACACATGATAAAGAGAAAGTGCAGCATTCCTGCTCTGTGATTTAAAGTTCATACATTGGCTCATGTTCACGACAATCATGCTCAGCATGACTCATCTTAACAGTTGTGCCCAAAATTCTAATGTATGCCACCCTCACGAAAGTCATACATGATACCAAACAATGAGGCCCTCTATTTACACTGCATCTTTATACAACACAAAATCAGTGTTTGCAGATTTATTTCAACATAAGTAATCTATCGCCCTCGCAATTTACATGTCAGGGAAGTGATATTTTTCTATATACAGTTGGTATCGGATGTGTGTGTTACTCTAAACACTGGCTAATGTGCTCTCAATGATGGGCCGCTTAACATGTCTGAACCATCTAGCACATTCACGTGGCAAAAAATCCATGTATAACGACCACATATTTAATTTGGCCTCAGCCATTGCGTATTTTAGGTAATTCAAATATAGAAGTGAACTTAAAAGTCGTACAGTTTGAAAACTAAACAACATCTCCTGGATGCATCAAGAGTCACATGTTGAGCACCGCACATTGAGCGACGCAATGCAATGGGGAAAAACTGCAACCCTGTACGGGGTTTTGAGGATCCACATAAAATATACTGTACTGTATAATTTTTTTTGAATCATGAACAAAATGGAGCGATTGTCAAGAAAGAAGCGGGTGGCCACAAAAAAAGAGGAAACTGGCAAGAATAGGGAGAAAGTGTGGATATCTTGAGAGGCTGTTGGCAATGATGGATCGCCCCATTTTCTGACAGACTACTACGTGCTCTGGTTTCTAGCCACAGGTACTCTCGCTCTCGCTCTCTCGCTCTCTCTCTCTCTCTCTCTCGCTCTCACTCTCTCTCTCTCTATATATATACCGTATTTTCATGACCATAAGGTGCACCATATTAAAAGACGCAGTCTCAGTTACGGGGTCGCTTTCTGTATTTAACATACATAAGGCGCACCGTATTATTGGGCGCAGGCATGGTAAAACATACGCTAGCTTAAAACATATGGTAGCATGCCTGCACGCTAAAACAATGTTTTTAAAAAGGCAGCGGGAGCAAAACTGAGTTCGGTTGTACTTTATTGAAGTATTTAACAATGTACTCACGTTATATTTTGATCAATCCTCATCCACAAATCCATCAGTCCTCATCTTCTATATCCGAAATGAAAAGCTGGCCAAGTTCTCAATCAAACACGTCAGGTTCCCTCTCGTACTTGTCAGAGTCAGTCTCGTTTCCGTGCGGCTCCTCAGAAATGATGCCGGCTTTTACGAAAGCTCGAACAACAGTGCAAGCAGACACGTTAGCCCAATCCATTCACAAATTGTGGCATAACTCGCCTGGCGCTGCCTCCTAGTCTTAGTAAAGCTGTGTTCGCCATCTGTCATCCATGGCTCCCACGCCGCTTACTTCACTTTGAACACCCCGTTTACACGGATGTCCAGTGGTTCGTCAAGCCTTCCGGAATGACGCCAACCTTCCTCACTTGCTGCACATGGCAGAGTTATTGCACTCAGTCGAATGGTGACTTGAGACACTTCTCCCGGCTGTTCTTTGCTCAATCCATTGCTCGAGTTGGTCTTCCAACTCGGGCCACCTCGCCTTGTTTCTGCGTTTTCTTTTTCTTTTTTTTTCGCGGAAACTCAGCTTCATCTTCTTGAGTTGGCGAAGCTCATTTTCCTGCTTCCTCCACTTCCGAACCATGGATTTGTTGATCTTGAATTCTCTCACGGCTGCTCGAGTCCCATGTTTCTCCGCGTAACTGATAGCTTGCTGTTTAAACTGTGCTTCGTAAGCGTGTCTCTTCGAGGTGCCATTTTCGGGGGTCCTTAGCCAAACCGATGCTGTTTTGCACAATGCACACCGGCGCTATATACCTACTGGGGGCGTGGCTTTAGCGTCCTACTTCACGCACCCTTTACGTCCGCATGCTGTCCTCAACCACGTCCGCTTTTCTTCTGTATAAGCAGTGTGTCGGCAGGAAATGCTCCCCGTCAGTCAAGCGGTCAAAAAAAAAAGTCAAGCGGAGCGCTCATCACACAACATTTATAGATGTTGGAACTCGGTGCACACATAAGGTGCACCGCATTATAAGGCGCCCTGTCCATTTTGGAGAAAATTTAAGACTTTTAAGTGCACCTTATGGTCGTGAAAATACATTATATATTATATATATATGTATATATCACACAGTTGAACGGTGGAGGCTGGTTAGCACATCTGCCTCACAGTTCTGAGGACAGGGGTTCAAATCCCGGCCTCGCCTGTGTGGAGTTTGCATGTGCTCCCCGTGCCTGCGTGGGTTTTTTCCGGGAACTTTGGTTACCTCCCACATCCCAAAAATTATACATGGTAGGTTGATTGAAGACTCTAAATTGCCCGTAGTTGTGAATGTGTGCGCGAATGGTTGTTTGTTTACATGTGCCCTTGGCTGGCGACCAGTTCAGGGTGTATCGTGCCTCTCGCCCAGTGATAGCTGGGATAGGCTCCAACACGCCTGTGACCCTTGTGAGGATAAATGGGTACAGAAAATGGATGGATGGATATATCACACACACACACGCGCACACACACACACACACACACACACACACACACACACACACACACACACACACACACAGTATATCCACCTCCTTGAGCCGTTACGTTCACGTGATGGAGGTGTTTGTGCTAAGTTGTCGGGGGCGTTATGCCCCTGGTAGGGTTACGCAGGGTAAACCTATGGTCCTATGTGGGGGACCAGACAAAGAACTCTCAAAGACCCTCTCGCCTGGACGCGGGTCACAGGGGCCCCTCTCAGGAGCCAGGCCTGGTTGGTGCAGGCCCGGCCGGGCAAAGCCCGAAGAGCAACGTGGGTCCCCCTTCCTATGGCCTCACCACCTTTGGTAGGAGGGGCGAAGGGGGTCGGGTGCATAGAGAACTGGGCAGCAGCCAAAGGCTAGGACTTTGGCGATCCGATCCCCGGGTAGAGAACCTGGCTCTAGGGACGTGGAATGTTGCCTTCCTCCACCTTCGGGTCATGAGTGTTGTTTGTGTCTATGCACCGAACAGCAGTTCAGAGTACCTGCCCTTCTTGGAGTCCTTGGTGGGGGTGCTACAGAGCGCCCCTGTTGAGGACTCCCTCGTTCTTCAGGGGGACTTCAACCCTCATGTGGGCAATGACAGTGAGTGGTCTGCTGGGAACGTCTGGCAGAATCCCCTATCAGAACTTTGACCACGTCCCGGAGGAGGCGGAGGATATTAGTCCAAGTGGACCATGTTCTGTGCCTCCATTGTTGAGGCCGTTGACCAGAGCTGTGTCCGTAAGGCGCTCGGTGCCTGTTGTGGCGCCAATCCCTGAACCTGTTGGTGGACACCAGCGATAACGGATGCCGTCAAGCTGAAGAAAGTGTCCTATGGAGCCTTTTTGGTCAGTGAGATTCCAGAGGCAGCTTATGGGTACTGGCTGGCCAAGCGGAACGCAGCTTTGGTGGTCGCTGAGGCAAAAGCTCAGGCATGGGAGGAGTTTGGAGCCATAGAGAATGGACTGATAGCTTTGAGGAAATTCTGGTTCACAATCCGGCATCTCAGGAGAAGGAAGCAGTGCACCGTCAACACTGTGTATAGTGGGGACAGGGTGCTATTGACCTCAACTCGTGATGCTGTGAGTCGTGGGGTGAATATTTTGAAGTCCTCCTCAATTCCACCAACACGCCTTTCTATGAGGAAGGAGTCTGGGGACTCTGAGGTGGGTTCTCCCATCTCTGGGGTTGAAGCCTCCTCGGTGGCAGGGCCCCAGTGGTGGATGAGATTCGCCCGGAGTTCCTAAAGGCTCTGGATGTTGTAGGGCTGTCCTGGTTGACACAGGTTATATTAAGATATCAACTCACTGGTTCTTACAGGTGTTTAGACACTATAAAAAGCATCCCACCATACCATTCATCAATAGGACTGCCTTGCTCATCCAACATCCTTTTCTGTCCTCTTTCATCTTGTTCTATTGGTTAGTTGTTGCATGTCCTCACCAGATAACCTGGGGTGTCCCCACCCTCACCCATCCACAAATAAGAACACGATTTGACTGTTCTAACGTTACTTGTGGTCAAATATCTAGACCGTTTAGCTGTGCCTCACACCCCTAGTCCCCTTGCCTGTTCTGTCCCTCTGTCTATCCCTAAAACATCAGAATAATTAAAAATAAAAAAATAAGCAGAGGGACTAGTTCAAATTCCCCAGCTGCACAGCAAAACTGTTCCATCAGAAAAGACAGAGATCCACCATTCTGCACGGCCATGCAGCTGAACAGGGCAGGTTTATATATATAAAAAAAAAAAAAAGGTAGCTGAGGATTTAGCAGCAACGCGAAATTAGCAACATTTCTGATGGACAGTTAAGTTTAAGGTAATTTTTGTTAAACTGATTGTAAATGCCCCAAAAAATAAAAAATAAAACATCAAAGCAATAACATTTAGCGTTATACTAACACTCAATTACAAATAAGTCATGCTACCAATGCAGCAGCTGTGGTTAATGTCAGCTTGTTTACAGTGGACGTTGCGTACAGTGCACGTCTCGCGCACATTCACGTTAGGAAGGGGCTTTGTTCAGAAATTTAAGGGGGGGGGGGGGGGGGGGGGGAGATTAGTGAAGTGTGGCTACATTAAAATCTAATCTAATAATTTTAAAACACCACATGCCCAGGGTTTAACTCATAACACTTTTTTAACTAAGGCCAGATTTGTATTACCCCCTCCTTAATAATTATAAGGTGGAGATTTTACATTTACTTGGGTTATCTGTGAGATATGTTCTAGTGGATGACTAAAATTTTATCCAATAGTTACTCTTTTAACCACTTACATGTTACACACAATGTCCAGACTTCCTTTTCCAGTATTTCGAACATGAAAATATTACGACTGGTTTTTAAAAACAAAGAATGGAGTGTGAAGGCCACAACTAAACCATCCATGGAAGCCTATGTGAAAATGACTCAAAGCTACGGCAAAACTCTCTAAACACAGTTCAATTTCACTTGAGCTAACAGGGAAAGTCAAAATATGATTGGTCAATGTGTAATATGAGTCTTGACTCATGATTTGGCAGAGGGCGCTTTATAGAGTTGTAAAATTAGGATTGCTTAATAGCTTAAACAACATGAGCATTTTTTTCCCCACTTAAAATTGATTAGGAGGTTGTGTATTGCCAGTCTGGTTCACATTACAGACACGCCTGTAAAGAGTATTTCTGAAGATAATCCTTTTTATCTGTCAAAGAGGGCTTCTGGCAAAGCACTTTTAAGTAAATTACACATTGTTAACAACAAATATTGAATCCTGACTACGCCTGTCACGACAATTAATAATAATGACTATATCGACTTATCGTTCGACAAATAAAATGGACACGATAGTTTCGACTCAATAAATGGTCATTGTTGTGGTGAGCTGGCGTGGGGATCACACAATGAGCCAACAGAGTTGGACGGCTGTGTCATTAGCCGCTATTGGGACGCCGGCAGATGGGTACACTCTTGCAGGTGGTGAACCTGTCCAGTTCTCCACAGCATTGCCCCATGTGCGCCACGTAGATTTACACAACATAGAAACTTAAGGGAAAGTTATCTGTTTGTTTGCGAGCTCACAAGCTGGCTCACCGGCAAATGAGCTAGCAAGTTAAGTTGGTAAACAACTCGCTGCACGGCAGCAATGTCGTTTAAAATATCAGCTCTTCACTCCGTGTTTTTGTGTATGTTAGACCCCAGTTAACACCAATTTGGGAATATGATCTGTTTATTAAGCATGACCTCAGTGCCACACGTTATTCAGCCAGTAGTTGACGACAGCAAACGTCAACATATATTTGATTGACAGATGAAGGGCTCATCTTTATAGGACGGCAGTAGCCGGGTTTACGTGGAGATGTTTTTGTCATTCCGATTGAAATTATTCCAAGTGAAGATCTCTGGTCAACTGTTCACATGTGACGTGATCTATTGCGATCAGGTGTATACATTATTGTGCACTAGATTTCATTGGAACAGCCGTGTGGCATGCGCACTGAACGTCACGTCATTTATCAAGATGCCGGTCCATCGTCTATTCAGAAAAGTGGGATTGTTTTTATAGATTTATTTTAAAAACGCTTGATAAAAACAACTTATAAGTAGTTAAAAACAAGACCTCCGTCATATACGAGTTCCGTTGGGAACCGCCATATTTACGTCGTGCGTAAAACGATGACGACACCGCACATTAACGGTGAGACGAAGCATGGTGAAAATGTACTTTAGCAAAAGGAATATTCCACCCCAATGAAGTTGAATGAAATTCCATTCGGGTTTAGCCTGTTCATTACGACTAAGGTGCTTATATGGAGCATTTTCATTCGGTTTGTGCTTATAAACCGATTATAATTGGAATAGAAGGCCTAGTCTTGCAGCTCTTTATTCTTTATTTCAGACTCAGGGGGATCCATATCATAGATACAATAAAATCGCATAGAGAAACAAGAAATGATATTATAATAAAAACAACAATAATAATACCAACAAAACTGTTTAAAAGCAAAAATAATAATAATAATAATAATAAGGTTGGGCCTTATTTTGCATGATTTCAGAGGCATAAAAATAGCAATATTATTATTACTGTGTTATTGTTTTTGGGGAATATATTCTATTTGAGTCATTCCACTGAGGTGGTACACAATTTGTAACGGAAGAAAAATTTAAGAACTTGAATCATTTTGTTGAAAATATGTTTTTCAAAAAAAAAGAAACATTTCTTTGAAGTATACCAGTTCCATTTAGGGGTTCATGGGATAATAACATACATAGTTTACTTAATATGACCATTATTTGACCAGTGGTCACTTGTAACACTGACTCTAGATATGAACATGGAAAGCTGTTTATTGTATGAATTTTTCACACAAATACTAGGGCTAGAGTAGGTTCACAAACCAATTTATGTCCAACTTGTTAATGCACCGCAAAGTATTGAGTAAAAAATGTACTCAGGGCAAATATAGATGTGTGTAGCATTGACTAAAAATACAACATGGAAAATGAAGGACCTGAATACTAACAGGTATAAGTGAATGAATTCAGTGGATATCAGAACTTAATAGGACTAGTTAATTTTTTAATATCAGTTTCCTTACTTGGTATGATACCCTTCACATTAGACCATCAACTTGAAGCTTGAACGTTGACATGTTCCCTCACTTGCCATTTTTAACTTCCAATTCAATCATTTGACCAACTATGTTTATCTAATTGTTTGTACATGATAAACAATGTAAAGTCAACATTTAAGATCAGAGCGAACATTAAGGTTGTTTATATTTTTATTTTAATTCAGGTTTAACTATTGCCATTTTTTACTGCTCAAACCCTAGATGTACCTTTTCAGTATTATGCTTTGTCAGTTGGAAGTACACACAAAATTGTTTATGAAGAACAGCATGTATGTTACTTTGACTGGGCTTTATGCCAGTCAAACACATTTCCAGTTACACACACCATGGCATTCCAGAGTTTCAACATGTATTCCAAATACCAATCTTTGACTGAACAATACTATGATTTCAAAACGTTGACACATAGTTCTGAACACAATGTCTCTACAGAAGTCAGTGTTAGTAAACGATAATACAGCCATTTAGACCTGTGCGTAATTTTGACACCAGCGGTCTTTGCCAGTGGCCATGTCATGTTACAAGCACCAGTAACAATCCACAGTGCACCACACATCATCGACATTTTTATCAACAAAGTGAATCATATGTTTTGATCAAAGATAGTTAAAAACGTTTGACAGGAGGCCTTTATAATCGGAACCGAATCCAAGTTTAATAATAAGGATTAAAGTATGAGCGTAATCATGACCACATCCTCAACACTGCTGTGACCCGTCAAAATTACCAGCGAGTCAGCAGTGCCGTTAGGAGACACAGAAAACAGCCTGTGCACTAGCGATAGAGAACGGTCGAAATTCACCAATCATTTCTCCTTCAACGAATCAAACAAGAAACCATCTAATTCTATACAAACTCGCTTTTCATCATTGCTAGTAACTTGACCGTTTTGAGATCGAAGCTTGTAACATTTTGACATCATTTTCTTGAAAACACTTACCAGGTTCTACCGGCCCCTCCATGTTCCCATCAAGCTCAAATGCTGCCGTATGCTGGTCGTATGAAAGCCGAAAATGGTTCTGGGTGATCGATGTCGCAAAATAGTCGACCAGTTTTGTTATTTTGTCCAAAGTATGACCGACACTTAAAAATGTAAGTCAATATTGTCTCCTACTCCTTCTGAAGCATTTGATTGATCCTTCTATGATTATTTTTGGAGATTATTGCATCAATTCCAAATAGCCGTCGTAAAATGATCGTTGTTTGTTTACAGTTATGAAATTGAGTGGCCGCTTGCTCGTAACGCGTTTTGACCGACAAAGTTACGAGCATGACGCCTATTTCTGATAAGTGCCTCTAAGAAATCTCGCCGTGAAATGTCATTAACTTCTGTTGAGTGGTGGGCGCACCCTTTTAGCAGATATTGGCGAAGTGGTTGCATGATTTTGCCGATATTTTTCACACTGTGCCTATTTCCGTTGATGACTGCTAAAATGTCACACTTCGGTGCTGGTCAAAAACCACAAAAATGCGTTTGACATGGTTTATTGCAAAATAATTGGAGGTGGAATATTCTTGATACAATATTATTTTCTATCTACGTGTTGATACCTGATTACTGACGATACTGTTGTGTGTTAATATTTGATGCCTTTGAATGTATTTTGCCGTTAATAATTGCTCGTAACATTTCACCACATCTGTGGAATGACCCATATATATATATATGTGTGTGTGTGTTATCGTGACAGGCCTAATCCTGACAGATGTTTAAAGAGGTATGATTACATAAAGTTCTTATCCTTCTTTGGATAGAGGCAGATTTTTTTTCCCCCAAACAAAAATCAGGGGAATAATGGCCATATTTGATGAGTATAATGTATGGGCAAGCTGAACAATGTAACATGTAATTTGATAGCTAAAACAGTAGGTCCTTCGTGCTGACGTCTGCCACAAGCTTTAACAACATTTTGTTTGTCTTCAAATTTAAATACAGCAATGACGATGAAACTAAATACAATGACTTGTCGCTAAAATATATAATTAAAAACGGCAGCTCTTTTATATTAGCATTTAGTCATGCAAAACAATGCAAAAGAATTACAATTATCCAAGGCACACATGCTTCCTAAATCAGTTAATTCTTCCTCTTCACTAAAAGGCTGCAGCGTAAGTCTTGGTAATTCTGAGGTGGATCTGGCATTTGTGCAGACCTTTGAGTGTATTTATATTCACTGACATCTCTACGAGGGAGATTTCCATTTCCCTTCTGTCGCTCTCCGAAGAAAACACACCAAGAGAATTAAGTCACATACACCAAGAGTTAAGTCAGCAGATACTTCTTTTTTTGCAATTAGAGATTGTTAATTTTGGAACAAAAAAGAAGAGCAATATAAAAAAAAAGAGAGAGACTTTAAGGATTAAACCGACCACAGCAGATTGTGAAGTACCAGTACAAATCATGTTTTCAAAAAAAAAAAGACAGTAAATGATTGATTCAGCACTCCCACCACCCCCTAAAAAAAACCCCCAAAAAACAAAACAAAACAGCAGGCCCCAAAAAGAAAAGCTTCCAGCTCATTCGAATTGACTATGAAAAACTAAATAGTAAAAATACAGAACACATGTGAGTAAAAATAAAGTGGCCCCTAACGACATTTAAATCTGCATGTACTGGGAACTTTTAATGGACACAATAATTCATTAAAATATCAGTCATGATACATCTGACACTCCAGTGCCTCAGTCTTTATGTAGACACAAATCAATTACACTGTAAGTACTGTATGCCACACCAAGGATGAAGCCTCAGTGATATGATGCAATGGAAATTAACCTTACCTGAAAAGCCTTATCTTAAATGGCACTAAACATGAGTGGATATTGCACAGCAAGAGGCTGCAGTTAGAGCAACGACAACTTTGTAGGAGTGGGTGGGAAGGGAGGATGTAATGTAAGCGCTTCTGTTGAACATAAAATGTGTGTAGAGCACATTCCAGGTGGAAAGCATTAGAGGAGATGGCACATCAAACAGGGCCATTTTTCCCCTCTTTCCTGCAGCCATGGTGGCAGGAAATGCTCAACAGCATCCTGTGATCTGACCAAAAAGTGACAGCATATAGGAGTCTAAATAAAACGGGAGGTTAAGAACATGTAGAAGATGTTCAAGAGCATCCTGCAGAGAAGGGGGTGTAGGGGGTGGTCACATAAGATGCATAATAATGACTGCGCCAACTACAGCAATACAAAGCAGGCATCCGAAGGTGAACTTGGCTTGCTTTAGTTGGACAGAGAATAAAAGAAATTAATTGAGGAAGAAAAAAAAAGATGTATGGATTTTAAAATAACACTTGGACAGATTTTACATTAAAAAGTGTTCCCAGATGTTCAGAGAATGTCTGTGTGTTCATATGTAGAATACTGTGCAATACAAGTCTGCCGACCAGTCACAACTTTATGATAACTTGCACAATAAAACATGTTCCATTACAAGATTTCTAAGAATGGTTAGATTTGCTTGGCACATTTGCAAAATTTGTTCTTCCTCACACCCTCACTCCGTTTAATGGATCTGTCATACTAATTTCTCAATAACAGAACTGTTGCTCATACTGCACAGCTAACTCACTCACACGCATGCACACACTGTACTGTATATACAGGCATATTATGTCACTGCCAGTTTTCATGGTGATATCCTGGTTTAAGCACCACCGCTACGAATACTACTACTACTAGGGGTCCACTGTGACTGTAAAAATGTGTGCTATTTTGTGTTTGAGGTGCATGTCGGTACTTTAATGTAACTGGTCAGACGATGTCTGAGCCTGTGCTCCCTGTCACCTGCTCTCTCTCGCATACATCAAACCAGGCATCCGAAATGTATAATGTCGTTTTATGATACCAATGATCTCACAACCAGCCACACATATGGAGAGACCGGACCAAAGAAAAAAAAAAAAAAAAACACCAGGCACTGACTGCCTTGAGAGTTGTTCAATGATGAGATGGAAGTAGTAAATTGAAAAGCATGATACTTTAAACCGTCCATTCATCATTACTGAGGATGGATGGAAATTGAGCCAACAACCTGACATTTTATTACAACATGAATGTACCGTATGTAGCAAAGCATTTTGCTTGAGTTAATAATTTTTCCCCTGATTACATGTGTGAAACTGGAGCTGGGCAGTAATAAATTGAGGGGGGTTGGGCGCTGACTTGGCGGGCTGCTGTGTATGGGTGCATGTGTGTACTGTTATGTGCGCCGGGTACGCTATGGAGAGAAGAAAGAGGACCACCACAGTAGACCTGTCCATGTGGTGGCTTCACATTTCCCTCTGTGGTTAATTCAAATCTACATTTGGCACACACACGCGCGCATGCACGCACGCACACACACACACACACACACACACACACGTTGATGTACAGTAGTTCAGCCACACACTGGATATAAAAGGTTTACACACCCCTGTTTAAATGGCCGTTTTTTGTGATAAAAAAAATTAATAAAATAAAATACACCAAGCTATATGATTTCAAAAACTTATTCCACCATGAATGTGATCTCTAACCTTTACAACTCAACTGAAAAATAGAAATATTTTCGCGTTGGTAACTAAAAATAAACAACTGAGACAATGTGGTTGCACAAGTGTGAAGACCCTCTTTGGACTGGGAAAGTGGCACCCAATTACATTGTAACTCACGTTAAATTGGCGTCACCACACACCTGCCACCATTTAATGGTCTCGAATTAATCCCAAATTAAGTTCAGATGTTCTCGTAGTCTTTTACTGACATTTTGCAGTCACATTTTACAGTGCAAAACATGGTCCCCGGAGTACTACCACAGCATCACAGGTATCACATTTGTAGCGTATATGAGTTGAATAAAGTAATGAATTTAGGAGAAAAGAATAAGATGGAAGCGATGCCTGCCTTACTTCCGGTTTAGCGTAATTTTAAATCAAGCTATTTTATCTAGTAAAGGGGCACCGCGTCACTTTTTAAACGTATAAAACTTCAGGACAAAGTGACGACAAACCTTTTTTCTTCAGTCTCGTAATTTTAAGGTTGCTACATGAATTAAATAAGAGTTCGAGACGGCCAGAGTTTTTTTTTTCCTCAAACCCAAACACACACAACAATGCAGGTAGTGAATTTTATGGAAAATTTAATGATATCTAAAATGGGGAATCTACAGGGAACCAATACAGAGAAAAAAAAAAACAAAGGACGGACGAACATTGGCAAAGGAAACTGACTTGTGATGTGAGGTTGGGATGACAATGCATATAGCTGAGATTCCTGTTCTCAGTTTAAAACCCAAATATGCACTAATCTGTACTTTTAATAGACTGCAAGTTTGACTTACATGTGTTGATCAATTCAGGGAGGCGGGTCGACCTTCCGGGGGTTGGCAACAGCGCTCAAAAGGGATGGTTTGAAGAAAAAGGAAGGAAAGAGAAAAAGATGCTGGCAGTTGCAATGCTTGCCACGCAGTCAGGGAAAACCTCGCACCGCAATTACTTCCCAACGGAGCCTTGTCCGTAAACTGTCCCACACCCAAAAGGGTAGTTTCGGGGAGTTGGCAGGAGCTTCCTGCGGGAAGTTCGGTGTCTCCCAGCCTCTGCCACCTCGTCCCGATAGTGATGCCGCTTGGTCTGGAGTTTTGGGGTCACAGTGCCATCGGGCGAGAGCATGTCCGTTACACATTGTTCAAGGTATCAATCAGGAGAAGATTATAAAAGACTTTCCAAGACATTAATGATACCATGGAACACACTGAAGACAGTCATTATCGAGTGTAAAAAATATGGCACAACAATGACATTACCAAGAACAGGACATCCCTCCAAAATTGATGAAAAGATGGTAAGAAAACTGATCAGGGAGGCAGCCAAGAGGGTGACAGCAACTTGAAGGAGCTGCAGAAATTTCTCGCAAGTACTGGCCTTGACATGTGACCACCATCTCCCATCTTCATATGTGTCCAAACGTAAGCCTAATTTTACAAAGAAAAACATCCAAGTCCAGCTACATTTTGCAAAAACACACTTGAAATATCCCAAACACATGTGGGAAAATGTGTTATTGTCTGATGAAACTAAGGTTGAAACTTTTGGTGATAATTCCAAAAGGTATATTGGACCAAAACAACACTATACCAACAGTGAAGCATGGTGGTGGCGGCATCATGTGTTGGGGCTGTTTTTCTTCAGCTGTAAATGTGGCCTTAGTCAAGGTGAGAGGAATAGTGAAGAGTTCCAGTTCCAAAAATGTGTCAGTTTTAGCACAAAACTTTCAGGCTTCTGCTAGAAAGCCAAAAAAGAAGTCAGGAAAAGCCTACTAGAACAGCTGAACTTTATTTGGGGTTAATCCAAGGCACTTTAAATGAGTGCAGGGGTGTGCTGACTCCCATTTCACATGAGTTTGAGTGTGATTGGTGAATTCTGAACACAACCACATTCCCATGGGGGAGGTGCACACTATCGAAACACATTACCTCAGTTGTTTATTTTCACTTTCCCGATCGAAAAGATTTTATTATTTTATATTGAGTTGCACATGTCAGAGAGAGCGGCACGGTGCTCGACTGGTTAGAACATCTGCCTCACAGTTCTGAGGACCGGGGTTCAAATCCCAGCCCCACCTGTGTGGAGTTTGCATGTTCTCCCCGTGCCTGCGTGGGTCTCTGGTTTCCTCCCACATCCCAAAAACATGCATGGTAGGTTAATTGAAAACTCTAAATTGCCCATAGGTGTGAATGTGAGTGCAAATTGTTGTTTGATGATATGTGCCCTGTGATTGGCTGGCGACCAGTTCAGGGTGTACCTGCCTCTCGCCAGAAGATAGCTGGGATAGGCTCCACCATGCCCGCGACCGTAGTGAGGATAAGCGGAACGGAAGATGAATGAATGTCAGAGATCATTTTACACTTGACTATGTCAGTCCCAGGATACACATGTCTGGAAACAATGAATCCCAGCCCCCGGAACAATGAGTCCCTTCAATTTATCATCACGGAGTACAGATAAAGTAATCCTCGGCAATACGACAGTTGTTGCTTTGTATTATGTATAATGCGATTAGTGGCTATGCCCCACAGGTAGGATGTGACCGAGAGGTGAAAGAGAAATTCTGGAAGGAGCTGGACGAAGTAGTTCTGAGCATCCCAGACAGAGAGAGTCGTGATTGGCGCAGATTGTAATGGACATGTTGGTGAAGGAAACAGGGGTAATGAAGAAATGAAGGGTCAGTTCGGCATCCAGGTAAGGAACCTTGAGGGACAGATGGTGGTAGACTTTGCAAAGAGGATGGAAATGTCTGTACTGAAGACATATTCCAGGAGAGGCAGGAACATAGGGTGACCTTTAAGAGTGGAGGTAGACGCACATAGGTGGATTACATTTTGTGATGACAATGTAATCTGAAGGAGGTTACTGACTGCAGGGTAGTGGTCGGGGAGAATGTGGCTAGACAGCATAGGATGGTGGTGTGTAAGATCACTCTGGTGGTGGGTGAGGAAGATTAAGAAGACAAAACCGGAGCAGCGAACCATGTGGCGGAAGCTGAGAAAGGAAGAGTGTTGTCCGGCTTTTCGGGATGATGTGAGACAGGCTCTCGGTGGACAGAAGGAGCTTCCAGAAGACTGGACCACTACAGCCAAGGTGATCAGAGAGACAGGCAGGAGAGTACTTGGTGTATCTTCTGGTAGGAAAATGGAGAGGCAGACTTATCCAAGGACAGAGGTTAGCTAAGAAGAAGTGGGACACTGAGAGGGCCGAGGAGAGGAGAAAGGAATATGTGGAGATGCGAAGTAGGGCGAAGATGGAGGCGGCAAAGGTCAAACAAGAGGCATATGATGACATGCATGCCAGGTTGGACACGAAAGAAGGAGAAAAAGATCTATACACGTTGGCCAGACAGAGGGATAGAGATGGGAAGGATGAGCAGCAGGTTAGGGTTATGAAGGATAGAGATGGAAATTTGTTGACAGGTGCCAGCAGTGTGCTGGACAGATGGGAAGAATACTTTGAGGACTTGATGAATGAGGACAATCAGAGAGAAAGAAGAGTAGAAGAGGCCAGTGTGGTGGACCAGGAAGTAGCAAAGCTTAGTAAGGGGGAAGTTAGAAAGCCACTTAAGAGGATGAAAAATGGAAAGACAGTTGGACCTGATGAAATACCTTGGAGCTTCTAGGAGAGGTGGCTGTGGAGTTTTTTTCATGTTTGTTCAACATAATTCTCGCTGGTGAGAATATGGAATGGTGGAAAAGTGTTCTGGTGCCCGTTTTTAAGAACAAAGGTGATGTGCAGAGCTGTGGGAACTATAGAGGAACTAAGTTGATGAGCCACACAATTAAGTTATGGGAAAGAGTGGTGGAGGCTTGACCCAGGACAGAAGTGAGTGTCTGCGAGCAACAGTATGGTGTCATGCCTAGAAAGAGTACCACAGATGCATTAGTTGCCTTGAGGGTGTTGATGGAGAAGTACAGAGAAGGTCAGAAGGAGCTACATTGTGTCTTTGTAGAGCTCGAAAAAGCCTATGACAAGAGTACCCAGAGAGGAACTGTGGTACTGCATCCGGACGTCTGGAGTGGCAGAGAACTATGTTAGAATAGTACGGGACATATGTGTGGGCAGCAGAACACTGGTGAGGTGTTCTGTAGGTGTGGCAGAGGAGTTTAAGGTGGAGGTGGGACTGCATCAGGGATCAGCCCTAAGCCCCTTCCTGTTTGCAGTGGTGATGGATAGGCTGACAGATGAGATTAGACTGGAGTCCCCGTGGACCATGATGTTCACAGATGACGTGATCTGCAGTGAAACCAGGGTGCAGGTGGAGGAATAGTTAGAAAGGTGGAGGCATGCACTGGAAAGGAGAGGAATGAAGATTAGCCGAAGTAAGACAGAATATATGTGTATGAATGAGAGGGGTGGAGGGGGAAGAGTGAGGCTACAGGGAGAAGAGATAGCGAGGGTGGAGGACTTTAAATACTTGGGGTCAACAGTCCAGAGCAAGTGGTAAGGAAGTGAAGAAACAGGTCCAAGCAGGTTGGAACGGGTGGCGGAAGGTGTCAGGTGTGTTATGTGACAGAAGAGTCTCTGCTAGGATGAAGGGCAAAGTCTGTAAGACAGTGGTGAGGCTAGCCATGATGTACGGATTAGAGACAGTGGCACTGAAGAGACAACAGGAAGCAGAGCTGGAGGTGGCGGAAATGAAGATGTTGAGATTCTCTCTAGTAGTGACCAGGTTGGATAAAATTAGAAATGAGCTCATCAGAGGGATGGCCAAGGTTAGATGTTTTGAAGACAACGTTAGAGAGAGCATACTTCGATGGTTTGGACATGTCCAGAGGAGAGAGAGTGAGTATATTGGTAGAAGGATGATGAGGATGGAGCTGCCAGGCAAGAGAACTTGAGCAAGACCAAAGAAAAGGTTGATGGATGTCGTGAGAGAAGACATGAGGGGAGTTGGTGTTAGAGAGGAGGATGCAGGAGATAGACTCGCATGGAAAAGGATGACACACAGTGGCGACCCCTAACGGGACAAGCCGAAAGGTAAAGAAGAGGAAACAAGAACAAAAATTGGAAAATGGAATGGAGGAAAAAAAATGAAACACCTCACAGAAGAATATGCAATTAATCAGATAGATATGCTTAGAAACCAACTTCAAAAGGCAAAACATCAGTTAGACGTTATTGTATCAAAAATAACAGATTTTCTACAACAGTTAAGCTACACTAACTTTGAGTACAATAATAAATGGGGAAAATTCCTTGCCAACCAACTTCAGCGCAATAAAGGAAAGTCATTAATTACAGCCATTCAAGATTCAAACAGCAACTGTAGACAGTCACCGCTAGAAATGACATTTTTTACAATTTTTATAGCATTTTATACGCATCTTCAAACAACCCAGATCAAAAAGAAATGTAAACTTTTATTAAGGATCTAAACATCCCTCAATTAAATACACAAATTAAAGACAGCCTTGATGTTCCTCATCAAATGGTTGCACCACAGTGAGGAGTGTGATTCTTGGCTAGAATTGGAACAAACAGACTGCAACAACATCAAACTACCAAAACTCCCATTATTTCTACTCGTCTTAAACGCCATAAATGTTTCACGTATCCAATAATCGCATCCACCTTAACGGCTTGGTGGCAAAGTTTAGAATCGACAGGATCTCAATTAGCTCCCAGTATGCTCTCCCCAATCTGGCATAATACAGATTTCGAAATTAATAATATACCCCTTCATTTTAGTATATGGGAACAACGTGGAATTAACCACCGACAACAACTATTTAACAATAATGTTTTTAGGACACATGATGAACTGTTCCAAGAATTCCAAATAACAGCCAGAAACTTTCTTCAATACAATAAATTAAAAGCAGCAATTAAAAAAAAAATTTAAAAAAAAGAATACCAACACTCCGGAGCACCCTCGAACTGCCGGAGTTTGTCAAGCAAATAATGAAGCTTCTCCCGCAAAGCAAAAGAAATCTCTCAAAAGTTTATAAATTAATTTCATGTACTAAATCAATGCACTTATCAATCACCAAATGGGAAGAAGAGCTCTCCATGTCTCCTGACCGTAGCTACTGGATACAGCTTTGTAACAATATGTTTAGAATGACAAAAAACACAAATCTACAGCTTATACAATATAAAGTGCTCCATAGAACACACTTTACTCAGTACATTATGCATAAAATGGGCTTCTCTCCATCTAATATATGCGTGCAATGCACCAAAAATACCCCAGACACCTGTTTTCATGCTATATGGGAATGTACACCAATTCAACGCTTTTGGTCTTCGGTGATACAAAAACTCTTGTTTAAACTGCAGGATTCCACTTTCCCCAAGATTGTGCATACTTGGCGACTTAAGCATAATTGTATATTCACAATCATTACTTGTCGCGTTAGCTACCGCTAAGAAAACAATTCTATTAAACTGGAAAAACAAACAAGCTATTAACATCAATCAGTGGCTAAATCTCATCATAGAATATATTGCGTTAGAAAAAATATCAGCAGAACTAAAAAAATCAACTACATACACATATACGTAGATAGCTGGTCACCTTTCCGCAACATGCTTAATCTAGACTCTTGATTCCTTTGCCTGAGTAGGGAGCCATTTGACAATAGCAAGACTATTTTCATAAGTGTAAAAAGTAAAAAATGGAATTCTATATTCTTTGTTGTCGAGGTTGTTGTTTTATTATTATTCTATTTTTCCTTTTCTTTTTATTTTCACACATTTTAGATCAGTTTGCATGGTGAAAAGACACATGCATGTTGTGTGGATCTTCTCCTCTTTTCCCTGTCTTTGCTGTTCCGGAGTCTGTGCTTTTTTCACTCCTTCCTGATCTCGGGGGTGGGGGGGAACTCCTGGGGAGTAATGGTGGTGTGATGGTGACTTGCCCATGTTCCGAGGGTCCACCTCCCACGGTCAGGGGCTGGTAGAGAGCACTGGCGGGAATGTGTGTGTGTGTGGGGGGGGGGGGGTTGGTGCTGCGGGTCTGGGTGGGATGGCCCTCTTTGTCGGTGGTTGTACGGCCTAATTGGCCCGACCTGCAGGAGCCATGCTTCTTAATCACTCACTTAGCACACACTCACACCATTCACTGTATATATTTTTCTCACTAATCGCATCTGGGCATATACACATATCAAAGGGTTCCTGGGGGACTGGTATGGAATCGGGAGGGTGTTGGTGTCGGATCGGGTATCAGCACGTCTGTGCTGTTTCCCGTTCCGTGCGCCCTGCCCCTCCCCCTGCCTGCCCCCCCTGGATATTAAATGCATCACACACACTCCCCATGTTTTAATGCACCACATACACTCATCACTGGAGGGCTGTGGGTCATGGGTGGGTGGCTGTTAGGCAGTAGTGCCTGGCAGCCCTGCCCCCACCCCTCGGCTCACGGACCTCTCCAGATTTTAATGCACCCACACCACTCGGGTGTGTGTGTGTGTGTGTGGGGGGGTCACTGATACACGGGGTAGGGCCAATAGCTGCCAGTCGGGGACCTGGCAGTCATAGTAACAGGGGGGGAGGTGGGTCTCACTCCTGAGGCCGGGTCCCCCGGGCTGGATGACTGCTTGATGTTGGGGCTGACCTATCATGGCCCGCGGGTGCTCCTTGGGTCCCCCTCTTATCGTTCCCTTGTCGGGTGCCCCTATCCGCCCTCCTTTCCAACAAACAAGGGACACTCTCGCACCCTCGGGCTGGGCGGGGACTGGCTGCATCACGGGGCCTGCGGGTTGGGGGCGTCTGGCTCTCCTGGAGGTGGAGTGGGTGGTGGGGGGTTTGGCTGGCAGGCTGGCATTGGGTCCCTGCGGCCCCCGCAGTTGTCGGGGCGCCTTGGTGGGGCCTGCCGACCGCCCTGGGTCCCTCGGTGCGGGACGTGTCCCGTCCGCCGGGCTGCTCTCGGGCGGCCCCCTGGGCCTGATCCCGCCCCTTGATTGATTGGGTGGGTCCTCAGCTGCCGCTGTGCGGCCACAGCAATTACAGGACACTTCTGTCAGTCTTTGTGTATGTAAAACGGTGTCAATTCACGTCCATGTATCTGCAGACACACACCCCTAGGACTCTTTCATTGAGTGGGGGGGTCACGCACTTACTGCGACAAATAACTCATGAATATGCAAATCGCTTGTGTATCCCCTCACTTATACTCTCGTCCTGTAGACTTTTATAATTTATATAATGTATGCGACCACACTTCAGTTATACAGCCAGGTTCACGACCCTTGTCCTCCATACTTCTTCTCCTGACCTTGTCCTGTTCTATCTTGTCCTGTCCTTCCCTCACAGGGTGTAGCACTACAGCCCCATGCAACACTCATAATTAATGTTTCATTGTTGTAGATAATGTAATGATTTACTTCTCTCATCCTGTTTACAATTAATGCTTTGTCATTTCTTTTTTTCTCTCTCACTTCTAAAAACATTGTTCTGTTGGACTGTCTGATTATCAATAAACCTCAATTACAATACCACAGCGGAAGCTTAAAAACTCCACTGTGACACAGTAAAACTGTTCCGGCACAAAAGGGATAGAGATTTTCCATTCTGCTTAACCTAACAGCCGAACAGGACAAACAAAAAAGAAAAGTTTTATTTGTGGCAATTTATATTACATTATTATATTGAGTTAAACATTGAGCACTGTTCCTGTGTGATACATTAAATACTCATGTGTAATACATAAAATACAATAAATGTTTTTTTTATTATTTCCAAACTATTCTTCAAAATACGTAGCTCGACCAAATCATTACAATCCCCCCTTTATTATTTTCAAATTGTGTGTGTGTTTTTTTTCTTCCAAATTATGCATTGAAACACATTATATAAACAGTGGAGTGGATTTTGAATTGTTGTTTGTTCTGTTCACTGGATCAAGTACAAATAGCTGTCAAGTTGACTTACAGAACATGTCTGTAAAATAATGTATCAGTCATTAAAACAATTAGTAGATTTGCCTGGAAGATGGGTATCAACAATATAACAATAGCCCTTTTATACAAAAGTGATCAAGTCTCACATTACAATGGCATTTACAAAGCACAGTCGTGATTTCAGTTCTAATTGAGTGGTTCCAAAAACAACACTTTTTTGTGAAGCCATTTTTTTTGTTGAGGTGGACATATGCTTTGGATCATTGTCACACTAATAGGTGCAATTCCTCATCATCTTCACTTTCCCAGCCACACTCTTAAGTTTTTGAGCCAAAACTGGTATTTGAAACTGTTAGTGAAGTCCTTCCATGTTGTCAAACGATCCAATTCTAGCTGAAGACAAACAATCCGCAAGCACGATCCTCCCACCAACATGTTTCATTTGGGTATGCACTTTTGGTTCTGTGCCAGTTTCTCTTATTTTTCGTCAAACATACTGTTTGGAATTAAAAATCCAAACTCCAGTGTTGTTGACGGCCTGCCCATATGTTCCCTTGGCCATAAAGGTCTACAGTGTGTCATGGTCTGTGTTTTGTTTCATGTTTTCCTGTGTTCAATCTTTTTCATGTCTTGTGAAAAGTCATCTGCTTTGACTGTTGTCCGAACTTTCGCGAAAGCCGGCATCATTGCCGAACAGCTACCCAGCAACGAGACTGACTCAAACAAGTACGAGAGGGAACCCGGCATGTTTGATGGCGAAATTGCCCAGCTGTTGAATTCAGACACAGAAGATGAGGACTTCGATGGATTTGTGACAAAAGATTGATCAAAAAATAACATAAATGTATTTTTAAATGCGTAGTAGAATAAAGTTCAACCAAACTCACTGTTTTGCTTCCGTTACCTAATTTTAGCATGTGCCGAATAATACGGTGCGCCTTATGTATGGCTTAAGAAATAGACCCTGTAATTGAGAATGCGTCTTACAATTCGGTGCGCCTTATGGTGCGGAAAATATGGTAGTTATTGTGTCCACCTGTTCTTATCAACCTTCTACCTTGTGTCGACCAATCAGCTCCCTCCAGCTACTCGTGTCTTGTCCAGGTGTTCCTCATTATCTTGTCAATCTGTTTGTATTTAATTTCCTGGTTTCTTTCAGTTCTTGTTGGTTCATTGTCATTGTCCCTGTCTGTGTCACGTCATAGTCGTCTGTAGTCATGTCTTGTTTCCAGTTTTAGGTTTATTCAAATGTTTCTTTCTTTGGTTATCAGTTGTGGGACTTCGTTTAGTTTGCTTTTCCATGTTCCTTGTTTGCCTTTTTTGGAAATTAAATATCATTTTTTGATACTTCTGCACTACTGCGTTGCCTCCCTGCTTCCCTGCACATGGGCCCACCACGTTTTTGCCTTGCCTTCAAAAACCAAATGTTGCACAGTGCAGAACATGTGACACCCAATGCATTGGATTCCCCCCCCCCCCCCCCCCCCCCCAATCTCTGATTTGTCCGCAATTCTTTTCTATTACACTTGTAAATAAGCCTTGTTTTTTTCACATCTAGGATTTGATAATTTAATTGGCACTTTACCAAGTGATTTTTATTATAGGCGCTTTATATATGTTATAATTAACTTTACATTGTGATTTAAATTATTTTATTGCCATTTTATGTAGGAATTAATTGAACTTTACATTGTAATTTTTATTACGGTTTTGTATTTCGATATATTACGGAGTCTGTATTACATTTTGGTATATTTTATGAGTTAGTTGTTATGTACTCCAATATGTTTGTTTATTTTATGGTCGGGACTACAGATAAAAATTTGCTTTCTGCTAAATCGGGTGCAATTGTCTTTTTATGCCTTTGATTTAGATTAAAGTATGTGCACATTGTCTATACATGTAATTAAAGAAAAATCTAGATAATGACTTATACCTCTGCTTCAGGTTTTTACTGTATATTGTATATACACCTGGCTTGAAATTTTAATTAAATGAAACCAAAATGAACCTGTGTGCAATGCAGTAATTATTCCAGCCAGACTGCCATGGTCTCTATGACAAATATACTACTGTAGAAAGGAAGTGAGCCACAGACAGTGTAAACGTCCTATACCCCCCTCAAGGACTTGGATCTCCAAAAAAAGTTCTGAGCACAGCTTCTGGTTCTTTAGAGTTTGGTATGACCTCCTGGGGTTATAATATGCCTCTCATTACACAAGCATTAGACAATTACCACTGGATTCTCATGGGTTTCCCAGAGCTATGCTTGTGGCTTCACACATGGGCATTTAAAAGCATCTGCACATTCCTTCTTTCTTGAGGTTGAAGTCTTTTTTTTCCTACTTCAGCCCTCCAATTGTCTTTTCTTTGATGTGATGTTCTACTGTGTAGATGGCAGGTAACTACTGACCACACGCACACTTTCAAGCTTAAACAAGAATGTTTCCATGTGAACACTTCTGAACTGTCCTTGCTTTGTATATTGATGAATTGCTCAGTTTCTGATATTTCATGGTAAATCTTCCGAAAAAGAAATTAGCGACGACATACTGCCGACCACCTGGTGTGTGATATGCTGTGTGGTTGACCAGTCAGAGGTTCCCTGACAGCTTCAAACCAACCACAGGATGCCAGAATATCAACATGTCATGCGTAGCATGAAAAAGAACAAAAACACCATCATAATGTGCAAGGCTGGGGTTTGACAACACACACTGACACACAAGCACACAAAAAAATATGCACATTCTATTTCCGCTGTGTGTGCACACATCACACACTGACAGGAGAATGTGTGTATCACAGTTTTCAGTTGGGTTTCCTAGTTTGTGATAGGGTGTATTCTTAGAGCCTCATATCCTGCTTCAGGATGAAGTTGATACACTTGCACATACAGCTGAGGCCACTGAGGTCACAGTCCAGTGGCCAAGCATTCAACCCCTGGATCAGATCCTTTTATGAGAGCAGCACAGCTGAGTGGTCAACCCACTGACATCTGTCAACATGCATCCCGACCTGACTGACAGCAGCATGCCAAAACACAAGAGTGGTTTCCGGGAAGCTCGCAGATAAGGTCTGTCACCTTGCACATGCCCTAAACAAGAATTAGAGGAGGCCTTGTTTCATACTGTATAACAGTGAGGTGGACAAAAGAAGAAGAAGCTATGCTGTGAATGGCACATGGATTGCAGATGAGCTGAATAATAAATAAATAAATAGCATTTAAAGTATCTTGTAGTACGACCAGTTTTCAAGAAATGCAATAAAGTGCAGATAATTAAAATAAATACAATAATAAAGTGCTTCAAGTCACATGCAAGTATGCCAACTACCATTTAACCAGTAAAAATGCTCATGGGGGTTATGAACCTGAATTTTTGTTTTAAGGACTCACCCTGCTTGGGTTCTTCAGGTCCGTCAATCTGACAAAATGACTGCGTTCTTCACAAGATCACTCAAGACAATGGAAATTTTGCTGAACAAGGTGAGTCGTATCATTTAAGCAAATTTGTCCACATCAATACTTGTGTTCAATATGGACCAATAGCCTAATGCGAAGCCAAACAGTACAAATGTTGGATTGAACATTAAGTAGCTGATCTGCCAAGAGTAAAGTTTAAACAACCATTCTATGTGCTTGATCTATGAGTAAGAGTACAAAGTTGGGAGTATATTATATTATTATATGATTTTTACACCATTTTTATGGCTAAATTGGAGACTAAAATTCAAGTCGATGGGCGTGGTCTTCTCCAATTTCTCCGTCCTTTAGACACGCCCTCAGGGTATTTAACCTTTGACTCCCGCCTCTTCTCCGTCTCGTGTTTTTCTGTCTTGTGTCCGGCTTCTCTGCTGTTCTGGCTGTTTAATCTCTCCAGCCACAGGGTGGCTTCGGCCAAGCCCCTCCCCCTTCCTTTGTCCTCCGGTGCCACCATGTGCGCGCGCGACCCCCACAAGCTGACGGCGACGCTTTCAATCGAAGAAGCCAGCCATGCGGCTTCAATCGCTTGTCCCAGCCGTGATCGGTTAGCGGAGCCTCAGCAAGCAACTACCAGCATTCCGTACCGGTCACCTATATTTGAGAGCAAGAACGGCCACAAGTTCAATTGGCAGGAAAGTTATGAGCGCACCCCGATGGGACAACAATTTTCCTTTTTCTGCCTGTTTTTGTTTTATTTTGGTGCATCCTTTTTCTTCAACCAAACCTGCTTCGTTTTCCTTCTGAGATGCGAAGAGAAAGACCATCCCCAACGACCAACTGATATACGGTCATGAGTACAGCACAACAAGCGTTGCTCGAATGTATAAGATTATAATGCCTACTAATTTTGGGGTAAAATACCAGCTTCACACAAGTTCCAACGTTGTACTCTTTCGCTCTGACTCAACGCATTAAATGCTCACATTTTGATTTTTAGCCCAGCAAAACACGATGTCCTATTTCGCTTCTCGTACGCCTATTTTTCTTTCTTTCACCATTATTCGTGTTTCCTTTTTGTACTTAGACCCCTCTGTGTTTCCCTATAGATCCCTGCTCGATCCATTAAATATTCTAGAAAATTCCACTCCTTGTGTTTTGTGTGTGTTTTGAGTTTAATAATGAGACCTCTGTAATCTAGAATTTGTATTTCCTAAATGTTGCAACCTTCAGATTATGAGACTGATGGTTTTTCATCACTTTCCCCCCAATTTCATACATATAAAAAGAGACGTGGTGCCCTTTACGAGACAAAAATAGTTTGATTGTGACGTTAAAACGTAAATCGAACTAACCTGGAAGTGAACGCAGGCGTTCACCTTCGACGAATTAATTTCTTAAATAAATTACGTTCATCCAAATCCAATGTACGCTACAACTGATTAACATGACACTGGAGAGATGACACATATGCTGAGCAGGGGCTCACTGAATTTTGGTGCATATTTAGAAATAAAAGGCAGATCAAGCAATGTATCTTCTCTTTTTGCACTCTGAGTTACAATGGAACACGTCTCCCTATGCCAGACTGCAAATGGTTAACCCCCCCTACCCCCACCCCCCTTGCAACCTTTCCGATGAACCATAATGTATCCTGCTAACAAATATCCTGCGTAAAGAAACTAACAACATAGGGCACTGGATGAGTTTTTAACTTTTCTACATTTC
The DNA here is from genome assembly GCF_024500385.1 of Phyllopteryx taeniolatus. Taxonomy (NCBI): domain Eukaryota; kingdom Metazoa; phylum Chordata; class Actinopteri; order Syngnathiformes; family Syngnathidae; genus Phyllopteryx; species Phyllopteryx taeniolatus. Next base: position 3,039,641 of record NC_084507.1, read on the forward strand.
TACCTAACCCACAAGTGAGAGGTGTTTTCCCAGCCAAAAACTTAAAATAAATAAATAAATAAAATAAAATACAATTTAATGATTCTACTGAACTACAATGCAAAAGCAATGTCTGATTTTAGTTGGTTAATTTTCAGTATATATTTTTTCATTATTAGTCAGTGTCCATTGTGGGTTTTGTGTTCAATTAACTGCCTGGTTGCAGGACAGAAACCCCGGTGGTTTGCTTTTTGTGTGTGGGTTAACAATAAAGAACACTGCTATCGTTATTGGGAGAGCGCACGTCGCTGACTACACAAACTGTAGCTTGCCACAATGTGATTGGACAAACAAATATAAATGTAGGGCTCTATAATGTTTGTCTTTTGTTATAGTTCAACCTTGACGGAAGGCTGTTCTCCTGACTGTTATTCTAGTTTTAGATGTTTGAAAACATTTTCAGTCGAATCATTATCTCAAGAAAACTTCTGCGAACCCCCAGTGTGATTACAGAAAAGATCAGCATGTCATAAGGATGACAAGAATCAATCTTCTTTGGTCGGTAAAAAATTACATAAATACTCAGTCTGACAAAGGTAATTAGGAGACCACAGGCTGGGTAAAAACGTTGGACCAAGCTCCAAGACCAACAGCTCCTACAAAAAAGAATGAAAACAAATGTACTAGTTTAATGTGGTTTATTTGTTTGATTCGCCTGTGGTGAGCTCCAATATCCAAGCATTCCATGTTTCTTCACAGAATCCATGAAAATTCTTTAAATAATATTACTATATAATGTAAAGTGGGACCCTAGCAAGGGAGGTTCTTCTTGCCTAATCTCCCCAACTATCTAAACTCCAGTGGGGGAATACAAGTGTTGTGTTGCAACCATGTCATTGAGCTAAAGAGCCTGAGAATAACATCAGAGAGGCCACAGATATTTAAGGAATGAACCACAAGCTGTACACAGAAGTCAGCAGACACCACAACACAAGACCCTGTATACAGCTCCCTGCTTGCGTAAAGACTGTTGGTTGAACACAATGAGGAGCTGCGGGACAACTTTAGGATGACGGTTAAGTGGATTTAGAGGAATAATGAAAGATGACTACAACATAGTATGATGAATAAGTCTGAGTTTGTTTGATAACAATGCATTGCCAAGTTTTTTAGGTCTTAATATTACTTTGAAGCAAATCTCTTTTAAGTTACTAAACAGAAAGAGGTATGACTACTGGTCAGTCTAGAGAGTGTGGAGTACACCCTTAAAAGAATGATAGCCTCATTCTGAGTGGTTGACTTCATTAAATAAAGTGGAAAGGTACTGTAGTTCACAGATCAAAGATCAAAACCACTAACATTTTTCTGGTTTCCTCTGTTCTTCTCTCATAGAATTAAGCTCCACAAACAAAGTTCTCGGAAAGCACTCTTAGTGAATGCCATTGTTTCCATTTGCTGATATCAGTTTACACACTATATAACATGCTCGCTATATCTTCTGGGAAATTAGGAAATCCATCAATCAAACCCCCATTTCTTAAAGAGAAGAATAACAGATATAGATCTACTAAAACTGTAAAACAAATTTATAAAAAAAAGTAAAGATAAGAACCTGGATCAAAGACATCTGAATAATGAGTTGAGTCTATACTTCCTCTTGTAGTCACTAAATCTCTAAAGCCCCTTATACACATCCCCTTTGCTTCTTCCTGGCTCACCGTGCTCTGTGCATGGTACCAGAGCAGTATGGAGGCTTGAAGTTGACCCAGGAATTTACTATCAGAGGTGGAACACTGTCAGCTGCGACCACAGTGTGAAGTTTAACACCCGAGATTCACTGCCCATGCCCCTTTGTGTTGAAATCAATTGTGTTCATGATGGGAATCCATGACCCCAGGCAGTATTTGTAAGATGTGTACCATTCTTTAAAGAAAACATGGCATTCAAATTACACTATACTATAAGGCATTTTACAGTAGCGCAATCATTAAACAAAACAGCCACAAAGAAAATAATGAGATGGTTATTATAATTATTATTATTAATTATCAAAAGGTTTATAAATAGTATTGAATTCATTTGATTAGACTGATGCAGAAGTGGCTACAACTATGAGGCTACTTAAATATACATAAGACTAAATAATGTCACATTATGATCTTCCGGACATTTGCTTCAAGAAATCTTCTGGACTGAACCCCTTTCAACACCATACACATACAGTATTGTACATGCAGTGTGTCAAGCCAAAAAAACTCTACCTATAAAAGAGCTTACAGTAATCATTAGATTTCTCAGTAGACCGGAAATATTTTAAAACAACTCCAAAATTAATGTATATAAGCGCAGGTCCAGTTTGGCACTGTGTGTGGCCTAAAAGTGCTTTTCCACTGCAGCAGTGTAGCAGAGTTGACACACTTTTTGCTGGTGTAAACAAACAGGGAAATTTGGCACTTGGCAACAGACTAAAGTGATGAAGCAAGTGTGCACTGAAGCATCTAATGAATCATTTTCTGGGAATTCTGGGTTTTATGAGGAAAAGAAAGATGAGGAGTGTGGACACGGGGTTGGCAGCTGAGAGCTTAAAAAAAAACAACGGCATTCCATTAAAAACTAAAGGAAACAACATTTGTGGTTGTCACACAGACAATTGAGACAATTTTACTGCATCTTTCTGACTCAGTGAGGAGACAACAGATCTGTCTAAACACTTACAAGTGCCCAATTCCTATATCTGATTTTAAAATGAATAATTGCTAGCAACTAATATCCCTTACAGATGTGTTTATGTTCACGGAACCTAAGAAACAATCCACATGCATAGATGTCCAAATCACATCTAAGTAACTCCACAAGTCTCAACACCTGGAAGTGACAACACGGAAGTAAACTACAACCCCAATTGCAATGAAGTTGGGACGTTGTGTTAAACATAAACTCGGACAGGTGGCAAAAAAGACTGAGAAAGTTGAGGAATGCTCATCAAACACCTGTTTGGAACATCCCACAGGTGAACAGGCTAATTGGGAACAGGTGGGTGCAATGATTGGGTATAAAAGGAGCTTCCCTGAATTGCTCAGTCATTCACAAGCAAAGATGGGGTGAGGTTCACCTCTTTGTGAACAAGTGCGTGAGAAAATAGGCGAACAGTTTAAGGACAATGTTCCTCAACGTACAATTGCAAGGAATTTTGGGATTTCATCATCTACGGTCCATAATATCATCAAAAGGTTCAGATAATCTGGAGAAATCACTGCAACATTGAATACCCGTGACCTTCGATCCCTCAGGCGGCCCTGCATCAAAAACCGACATCAATGTGTAAAGGATATCACTACATGGGCTCAGGAACACTTCAGAAAACCAATGTCAGTAAATACAGTTCGGCGCTACATCCGTAAGTGCAACTTGAAACTCTACGATGCAAAGCAAAAGCCATTTATCAACAACACCCAGAAACACCACCGGCTTCTCTGGGCCCGAGCTCATCTAAGATGGACTGATGCAAAGTGGAAAAGTGTTCTGTGTTCCGACAAGTCCACATTTCAAATTGTTTTGGGAAAATGTGGACGTCGTGTCCTCCGGGCCAAAGAGGAAAAGAACCATCCATCATAAAGAACTGTTATGGACGCAGTTCAAAAGCCAGCATCTGTGATGGTATGGGGCTGTGTTCGTGCCAATGGCATGGGTAACTTACACATCTGTGAAGGCACCATCAATGCTGAAAGGTACATAGAGGTTTTGGAGAAACATATGCTGCCATCCAAGCAACATATTTTTCATGGACGCCCCTGCTTATTTCAGCAAGACAATGCCAAACCCCATTGTGTTACAACAGCGTGGCTTCGTAGTAAAAGAGTGTGGGTACTAGACTGGCCTGCCTGCAGTCCAGACCTGTCTCCCATTGAAAATGTGTGACGCATTATGAAGCGTAAACTACGACAACGGAGACCCTGGACTGTTGAACAGCTGAAGCTGTACATCAAGCAAGAATGGGAAAGAATTCCACCTACAAAGCTTCAACAATTAAGTGTCCTCAGTTCCCAAACGTTTATTGAATGTTGTTAAAAGAAACGGTGATGTAACACAGTGGTAAATATGACTCTGTCCCATCTTTTTTGGAACATGTTGCAGCCATAAAATTCCAAGTTAATGATTATTTGCTAAAACAATAAAGTTTATCAGTTTGAACATTAAATATCTTGTCTTTGTAGTGTATTCAATTAAATATAGGTCAAACATGATTTGCAAATCATTGTATTCTGTTTGTATTTATGTTTAACACAATGTCCCAACTTCATTGGAATTGGGGTTGCATAATAAATAATAAAAATAATAAACCTTACGTATGGTTTAGTATGCCTAGAATGTACAGTGTAATGAGTGAAACACCACAAATTAAAGCAAGAGGCCACAAAAGGGCCATGTTGATAACTAATTATCTGGTCAGTATAGAATAATTTTCTAGGCCAATGATTCTCAAAGTGTAGTACCAGTACCACTAGTGGTTTCCGGGATCCCTCTGGTGGTACGCCATATAATCACTGCCTATATATTCTATTGTATTGAACTTATTAGTACATTTGAAGTGAATATTTAAGAACTGTTTTTTTTAAAAAACATATTTAGGTAAAATTTTATATAACTGCGATACATTTGAATCAAATGATTTTAGTAGAGGTTTTTTTTTCCTCTCCCTATATTTGAACAGTGTTAATGTTCAAACTGTGCATAATAGAGATAACATTCATGCATTCATCTTCCATTCCGCTTATCCTCACTAGGGTCGCGGGCGTGCTGGAGCCTATCCCAGCTATCTTCGGGCGAAAGGCAGGGTACACCCTGAACTGGTCGCCAGCTAATCGCAGGGTACATAGAAACAAACAACCATTCGCACTCACATTCACACCTATGGGCAATTTAGAATCTTCAGTTAATGCATGTTTTAGGGATGTGGGAGAAAACCCACACAGGCACGGGGAGAACATGCAAACTCCACACAGGTGGGGCCGGGATTTTGAACCCCGGTCCTCTGAACTGTTATGCAGATGTGCTAACCAGTCGCCCACCGTGCCGCCCACAGATAACATACAGTGGCTTATAAAATGAAAAACACTTTTTAGGAATAAATCATCTATCTTGTTTTTAATGACCACTATAGCCTGTTTTGTTACTGTATTGTAATGTTGGTCACTATGGCAGTACTTGGGAGAGCCAAGTTTTTTTTTGCGGGTATGTGGGGAAAAAGCTTTGAGAACCACTGATCTCGGGAACTCCACTTCAAGGTGACGTCACAAGCAATTTAATGTCCTGCTTGAGCATGTACAACCGTTCCATTTGTTTGAATTAACCATTCACATACAAACTCAGGTTAAATGGGAGTCCAAACCTCCCGTCTTTGAAAGACCCAGTGATTAACCCCCCAAAAGTTCAGCAGTTCTTGTATGCTTTTCCTGACATTTTTGTAGTCACATATACAGCAAAACCCATCGTCCACAGAGAGCTTGCACGGCATCAGTGGGGTCTCATTCTTCAAAAGAATTTCCAAGGCATTATTAAATATACCTTGGAACACAGTCATCATCGAGTGGAGAAAATATGGCACAACAGTGACATTACCAAGAACTGAAAGCCTCTCCAAAATTGATGAAAATACGAGAAGGAAACTAGTCAGGGAGGCTGCCAAGAGACTGACAGCAATATTGAAGGAGCTTCAGAAATGTCTGGCATTTACTGGCTGTTTAGTAAAGGTGACAACAAACTAACGTCTTCTTCATATGTCTGGGCTAAGGGGTAAATTGGCAAGAAAATAGATAAAATTATTTAGTTTTTTTTTTTTTTCTCCAATTGTTTTCTACAGGTTATAGGTCACAATGGTGGAAAATGTTTTGAAATGGTTTATCTTGGGGTAATCTTTTTTACTTGTATCTATATCACAATAGATACATTATATCACAAAAAAAATTTTTTTTTGTGTGTGTGATATAGATATTTTTGTGATATAGATACAGTGATTTTCCCTACATTGGAAAGATGGGGAAAAGGAAAACACAAATTCACATGGAGACATAGAAAGAAAACATTAGTAAGACCTTTAAGAGTGACCGGGCATGGAAAAATAGACAAGTGAAATATAATGTGGATAGACACTTTTTTTTTTTAAGACATGGAGCATGTGGGAAAAAAAGGAAAAGGCGAATAACAATAAAAATGATGGGTAACAGTGAGCATGTGAAAGAAATTACAAAAAGTGACAGTTCAATTTAACTTACAAAAATCAAGCTTCAAGCAGGAGTGGTCAAAGAAGAAAAAATAACTAATGTTAAGGAGACAAGCGTTGTATAATAGAGGTAATAAATTAAAGTTATTGAACTATCAAAATTGGCTGGAGTGCCATAAATGTCAGGAAACTAATACAGAATGGGAGAATCTTATACCGACGAATAAAATATAAAAGGGGAGACTGAAATAACATCTATAGATACTGTTCACCCTTTTAGCTTTGCTCGCTCTCTCTTACTACTGACACAGCAGGATCAGCCTTCCCCTCTGTTACCATAGAAATGCAGACCTGCACCAATCAAAACAAAATAACAAAACATATTTTGAGGCACTGCGGGATGCTCCCTTGGTCTCTCTCAGACAGACCATGAGGTAACGGGTATGTGATGGAATCTAGGGCTGTGTCATTTAGGAGTTGTCGGGAAATGTGCAGGACGCTAAAGACACAAATACAAACACAAATCCAGGACTCAACATAAACGAGTACACCCTAAAATATTTGTTAGAAAACTTTGGGTTTCCTTTGAAAATCAATGTCTTCTATGAAATATACTATGAAATAAACTTTCCACTGGTGTATGATATTTAAAATGTTAAGCTAAACACTGCTTGGACAGGTAATAAAGATTTTATAGTGGTTACAGTTTGAACATCGAACAGATTGAATTTCATTTCTCGAAACTAAAGCAAATTGTCAGCTGTCCAGCTTCTCAGAACAAATATTGTTCGGAATTAAACATTCCACTATCAATGATCAAAAATCACTGTACAGAAAATAGAAACACAAACTGGGTTTAAACTCCTTCACATTGCATTTTGTATGTGATTCTACATGTAACATGGTGTACCTGAAAAGGTGCAGCCATCTTTAGGGTACTTGTAATCCCCTTCACACAAACTTGTGACCCAACAAGAAGCTTTCAATTGGGTGTTCCATATGGAGCAAAAATAAAAAATAAAAAACTGACTGAAAAAAGAAAAAAAAATGCACATAAGTGGTGAGTAAAAGATCTGTATGATTTTAGAAAGGGCCCAAACCACAAGAAAGTCAGGGTTGAATGCATGCTGGACGTTCCTCGGACCAGCACTCATGCACACAATTTTTCAAGACAGGAAAATGATTTCAGCTGTGTAAATTGACAGCGGCCTTGTAAGCTCAAGATGGAGAGGGAAGAAAAGGGGAAGCCTTGAGGCCTGTGTAATAATTCCTGCTTAGCAGAGAAGCCGCTGGGGACCTCCTCTTTTATGGAAACTAAATTCAATGTCACATGATCAAATGAAACTGTAAACTGCTACCAAATGAACCTCGTAGTGGATATCAACTTGGGTCTGAAGTCTTACAGGCACTGGTTTATTTAGCCTTCTTTGAAGAGGCAAAGTGATGACCATGCACACAGTACACTTAAAATGTTCAGGATCAAATGGAAGTTGGAGATAGCGTTTCGAGGAAACCTCATCTAGATATGCTCCGTCAGAATGTTTACGCCGGCTCGCTGCTTAGCCTTGGCCGGCCTCTCGTCTCCCAGGGTGGCATTCAAATCAAACCTCGTGTTAGACATTCTAACCAATTCCATGTACAGGAGACAATAACACCATAGCTGTAGCTCGGATTAGTCATTCAGTTAGGTCCACGGATGTAATTAGAGGTGGACTTTATACAGAGTTACAGCAAATGGCTACTGGCACATATTGCGTTTGCAGCCACATATGGTTATAGTTTGTAAACACACATATGTTTACAGGATCACAGCCCATCGACTGTGACTTACGTTATATGACTTGGGGGATCAAATACAGCATGATTAAGCACAGATAAAACACATGCATTCTTCGGAATAAAATGTCAACGATCGTATTTAATTGATGTTCAGACATGATCTAGGAAGGTAGTGAGGAAGATAATGCCTGGTTAGGACAAGAAAAATGTTCACACAAAGTAGTTTGGCATTGGTTCCACTCAGAAAGGGAAGTGGTGACTCCAAATGTGGTTTGTTTCCACACATGCACAAACACATGCTTACTGGTCGTGGTATTGGTAAGAGTGAGTGCAAACATGCATCTTGAATATGTACAGCATGTGGTGTATGTATTACATATATGCACAACCTTATGAATGTTATGTGCACTTTACTGAGTTCATCGTACATTTACTAGAAGTGCATGGAGCAGCCTTGAGTCAATGTAGTGTGTTTGGGTCAGGGTGTAGCTTTCTATGAGCCCATCATTCTTGAGGAGATGTGGCGCCACAGAGCCTCAAACTACCAGAAGCAGACCTTTTCAGGCCCTTCGTAGGGTGAAATTGCACGTTTTGGGGGAAGAAAGTCTTATTTTCGCAAAGGATTTCTTCCATATTTACAAGATCATCAGTCATCATCTGACAAGATAACAACATGGTCAACACAATTCCATGGAACCGAAGTATATGCCGAACAAACATTTACCATAAACAAACATAAAACATAAGAGTGCCCCTTGTGAAACTGGGTTGAATTTAAAAAAAAGAAGGAACATGACAAGAGGCAGTAAAACAGTAGCTATGGTAACTGATCAATAGCATGCGTGCTGTTCTCTATATCTGTTTCAGGTTGGCGGGTATACCCCTGAGCATAGACCATCTCTGCCTGCCTGCCTGCCTGCCTGCCGCTTGCATTTTCCCCCTTTTAAGACATTCCCGCTGGCTGAAGCAAGTGTTGTCATCCATCCTTTTTTTCTTCCACATTACGTCGTGTGTCAGCACACATCTTACTTGCAGCTGCACAAAGCATTAGGCATCACTTTTATCCCCCCATTACATATGTTTGCCAGCAACATATCTGCCCATTCAAACAAATGCTTTCTCACAGATACAATGTGGGGCTGTGGTTTCCAGGCAGCTGTGACACAATCCAGAACCTCAGCGCTGCCTATAGCAGGGAAATATGTTTTGTGCCGAGATATTCCCCTTAGAAGTTCAGATTTTCCCGACCTAGCAGCTTTCAACCATATGACTCTTTTGTTTGAGCTGGCAGAAGTTGTAGACCCTAAATATGTCGTTTATTGTGCTTTGTCATTGCTGATGCAGCTTGACTGTGCTAGCTGTATTCTTAAATATAACACGCTGTTGAGGGGAAACACTCATGGGACAAATTACTAATCGTAAGGTACCCTGAAAAATATTTGCCTTACTACAGGTTCTATTCTATGTTACAATACTTTTCAATTAATCAGCCAAGTCTGTTGGACTTTGAAATCAATTAAAATATGGCATCGGTGTTTATGCTGCACATTGTAATAATAAAGCAACAATCAGCTCATAGAAGACGTTTCTGAAATAGCTTAGACTTATTAGGGGGCAAAAAAAGGCTCATCTTACTGGTAGAGGTCTTTGCGTAGCACTGTGCGGGTAAGGTGGTTATCAGCCTGAGGTGCCATGCTAAGGGAACCCAACTTAAGTACTAAGGTATCTTCTTTCTTTGCATGGAGATCTGTTGACACAAAATTGACAGCTGTATAAGTCTTATGGAACATCCAAAAGTAGAGTGTCTTCAAACGACTGTTTTGTACCTGGTGTGGTAGTTTTGTCAGGTGCTCGAGGGCAGAAAACCCTGATCAGATTAGTGTTGAGGTAGATGAGAGGCAAACACCGAGAGGTCAAGGTGTGGCTCCTCATTGGCTGGCCTGCTGACTTTCCACGGTCTTTGTAACATCTTGGTACTGTCGTCTAATAATCCAGTCAAAATTTAGATAATTCAAAAGAACGTCAAAATAATTTTCATGGAACAACATATTTGTAAACTTGTACATTCAATTAGTTCCTACCTGAAATATTCCAGCTACAGTAGTTAACAAAGGACAGGACAGCACAACATCAAAGGGCTGAGCTGTCAGCAGGATTTCTCTCAGGTACTGAGGTGAACCATCTGCTAGTGGATCAGCAGTAACTCGCTGACCGGCTGTTGTAGCACTGCGCGTTGGCCGCTCAGGCCGTGTGGTGAGTTTATGACGAACATTTTTGGTGACAGCCTGTGTGTAGGTAATGGACAAGAACCCATGTTGTTGGTGAGAGCCTTCCAAGACCTTGGCTGCCGTCTGGCCAGTGGTGAGAGAGGGGGAAAAAATTATTACTGCAACAGGCACTGTCACCTGAAATCATGTCAAACTCATTACAGTACAACCAATAATAACTAAATACATTGACTGTAAGATCCAATTGAAAATAAATGTGCGTTCATAATGAGACTTACAGGAGACTTTTTTTTTTTTTTTTAAATCTGAAATGGTCAGATATATTTTTTTAACACTGAACTATCTGTACCAGACTTAAAAATGTTTAAACATAAGCTAATGCCTATTAGGACAGAGGCCTGGGCTATGATGCTATATGGTCTAGCAGGGAATAAGGTAAAAGAAAAATACTTTGAGATGACAATGAAATCAGAAAAGTATGTTTTTGTTGTGAAATTGTATACAGTTATACAGTCAATGTTGAATAAGAATGTAAAATATACTCCTAATCAAAAGCGAGAAAACGACAACTTTTCTTAAAACACCAAACTAGTCTTCAAAAACAAACAGTGACAGTTGATATCCATGAAACAAAAAAATTCAATTAAACAAGTGTGAAACATACAATTATGTGCCCTTTGGAAGAGCTTTCTGCAAAAATTGAAGCAAACAAACTTATGATACATTCCTCAAAGTGTCATATCTAAAGATTTACATCCCTTTAGAATCATATGTGACTGATTTAAATAAAGTGGAACGTTTCAAAGTAAAAGTCTCAAAGCACTGGCTGCCAAAAAACATCTCTGAGGAATGCACAGAACCTACACCACTACAGATGAAGCATAGCAGAGAAAGCTACAAAGCAGAAGTGCCATATTCTTACAGGAGGGAAAAAGCCAGAGAATTGGCTGAAAGAATCTTGCTTGCTGACCGGTCGAACCAACACAGTGCGTCTGTTCAGCTTGTCAGTGCAAGAGAGGACCACTCCTCCACAGTTGTGCCGAACACCCTCCTCCGTACTGGAGGTAAGGAAAGAGACAATAGGTGGACAGGAGGACAGAGAGAGCAGGAGAAGGAGAAAATTTTAGTGTGCGTAAACAGAAAGAAACACAGCAAACAATATTACAGAGATGATTGAAGTTCATTGAATTTCATAGAATTGTGTCCTTTACATAATTGGGGGGGAAACGTTAAGAGTTAATCGGTAAAACCAAAGAAAACTGTGCCATCTTGAACCAGCAGAAATACTGTGTAATGGTCATATACTAGAACACAATATGAGTATAATGTCATCACAATATGAATGCAATTGTCAAAGCATTATTTTTTGTGTAGTAAAGTAGATTCATTCCATGATAAACATGATTGGATAATGACTGATTGTTATTATGAAAATAATTTTAGATACAGCATATGTTACAAGTATAAGACCATCTACAGTATTAGCTTGAATCAACAAGAGAATGGAGGCCATGTCACCAGATTCCATCCACTTGATTATGAAGACAATTAGAACCACTGGAGAGACAGGGGATGTCATTTAATGTCAGACTGTTCTTATATTATTAATTTTTTAGGGTGTATCTTAATCCAACATGTCTGGCCACTCTGAGTCACAGCCAGAATCATGAAGTCTTTTCCTGTCTGTCCAGCATGAGGAGATATTAAGAACCCTAATTAAGAGCAGCAGAATGGCAGAGACGCATTATAAGGAGGCCTAATGCTGGCTGCTCTGGGACAGGCAGAGGCCTCACCACAGCGGTCTCCTTGCACCGCAGAAGGAGTCCTTCATAAAGCCCAGAGTGCCAGCCTTGACCTGGCCTGAAGACACACACATGGCCAAGTTTAAATGGGGCATCTGGAATTAATTACATGACTGTGACACAGTTTGATAATATCTCTTTAATGGCAGGAGTTTTGGGATAAACAAAGCCATGGGCTTGGCTGCGTATGTATGTATATACAATTGCAACCGGGATATCATTTTAACAGTAACAGTCTTCGAAGGTATTAACGGAGACAAGATAAACAAATAATAATAAACCCAGATATTCCTTCTGGCATCCAATTAAGGTTGTGGCACACAGAAACAGAGAGCACCTGTAAAGAAAAAATGCACAATGAAGCTATTAAAATTAAGATAAACAGCATTCATCTCACTTGTTTCCATTTAGTATAGCAATCAGGATTTCTCTTTTCAAACCAGGTGGCCTGGTTTTGAATCTGAGTACCGTAATTTCTCGTGTATAATGCGCAAAGTTGACCTAAAAATTCTGGAAAACCCTTCTACCTATGTATAATGCATTTTTACATTGCATGATTTTGATTGCAAAAATGCGCATTATACACGAGACATTAAGGTATGTGAACACATTTGCCGGGGTGGCTAAGACACATGAATCCCTTCTATGACTTTCTCTTCGGACTGTCTCTAATGTCTGTGTGACTGACTAATAAATAAACACCTCACAACTCCCCGAGGGAGCATATTTGCATTTTGTTCAGTCATAACTTTTGAAAGTTGAGAGATGCTGTCAGTGGGTCAAAATGCCAAATAAAGAAATTACCGTAATATCTCGTGTAAAATGCGCACCCATTTATAATATGCACCCCCAAAGTTGACCTAAAAATTCTGGAAAACCCTTCTACCCATGTATAATGCATTTTTACAATGGATCAATTGCATCTACCAATATAATGAAAAGATTAAGTATTATCTGTATTTTGTTAGTTTTTTCAAAGAATTTCTCTGAAGTTGAGCACTTTATTTGAACACGTAATACTTTATTTTTATATACTTGCTCTTATTTTGAAATTCACAAACCTACTTTTATTTAGTTAATGAGAAAACACACAGTTGTGCTCATATGTTTGATTACCCAGGCAGAATTTGATGGGTACAATTCGTTGAAGAAAACATGAAGGGACAGGCGAAACACATTTGGTTTTATTTTAATGGGATTCAAATTAAACTGTTAAGCATTTCAGAAAATCAATATCATAAAACAAAACATAAACATAAAGAAATGAATGATGGTTGTTGTGCTGTCATCAGTCATATTTAAAAATATATATATATTTCACAAATTCTGCCAGGGTATATAAATTTAAGTGTATAGGTGGCATATTGAAATGAATGTGTACCACTTTTTCATAACCTCTAGATGGCGGCATACATTTATAAAATGGGAAAGTTTATTTTTCATTTCCCCCACACCTATGTATAACACGCACCATTGATTTTTGACATTGTTTTTGGGGGGAATGCGCATTATACACAAGAAATTACAGTAATTAAAAATTTAAATACTGGTCATGTAAAGCCATATCATAATTACAATAGACAAGTGCTTGAAGGCGATACAATAGACAACTACTTTATTGCTTTTCTCCCAAATACAGTAATAATTAGATGGGAAAGGCACTGCTATTAATCACACAAAAGTCCACAAAAGTGACAAAACATTGCTTTACTGTCTCCCCTAAAGTCCCTTTCATGCCTTATAATGAAAGCATCTGAAAACGACATCAAAATGTTGCTATTATTCTGAGTTACCTCTCTGTCGTTCTCAATCCTCTACTCTTATATTCCTCATGTTTGATTAAATTTAGAATTCAATGATCTACGTACTTCTAATACTAGACTGACCTAACCATTTTACCATTTTCCAGGAGTGAGACATGATGAGCCAGATGAGACATTTTCTGTGTCAGGCTTAATTTAAACCAAGCCATTGCACACAAATAAACTGGGCTGGGGCAGAAATACCAAACAATTATCTGTTCAGAATTATGAATATAGACTCCAATCCCAGTGGGCTCTCTTGTATATGCGGATGATAGAGATTACAGTGGGCCAGGAGCCCATGGAGCCTCCACTGTGTCCTGAACAGACATGTATGTTACCTGGCTTGGATTGTGGAGAGCCTCTTCCTGCCAAAACTCTGGTCAGTTTAAAGGGCGTTTATTAATGTGTATTAAACAGAAATAACTGGAAAATGTGCAAATAGACCCATTATCTTCTTGGGAAAGCACGGAGGTCTACTAAAAAAGATTGAGCTTGGCCCAGTCCTAGTAGCAATTGGGCACACACCTGTAGAGAGAGGTAAGATTGCATAATCACCCATGACACCTTAACACTGGAAAACTACTTCTCACCACTGACATTGTACTGGCTTGGTGTGGTGGAGCAAACTTAATGGAAAACATTTTGCCTGGTGGAATCAAATTAAAAAACTACAGCAAAAAAAAAAAAATACAAAATAAAAAAAACACCAGGGAGGTCTGCACAAATCTGAGGTTTACTTTTAAAGCCAAGTCAGTTGTTTGAATCACTCTCTTGCCAGTAATTAACACATACGGCTATTACAAACCGAATTGGAACCAGCTAAGGTGATTTCAAAATCTGGCAAATCAGAGTCCTTTTCTGTTATCATTTTGGTGGTTCACGCACTCATTGCCAATGACAGGCTTCAATATAGACTCAGGGCAAGGAGGTTCCATCCCCACTTCACTGTCTGGCTCGATGAGAGGAAGAGGCACTTAAAGCCAAGAACATATTTGCACAGACATGTAAGCACACAGAACTGAACACAGAACACACACAAACACATTACCGTACGGTCTATAGGTTCCAAAGAGCTGGGTTTGTTATCTTCTTAAACTAAGGCAGAGGGAATTGTCTTCCGCTAAGTGGACCTCAGGCAGAAAATACTGGGCACTCTTGAATCACTGAGTCCAACAATGAAAAATGCAAATGGCATGAGCAGGAAAAATTCAAGGAGAAAGTGACTAGGAACATGCATACAGTATGTGGAAAGAAAAACAATAATTACAAATACTGTAATTTAGTCACCATTTCAGTTTGTTTGGCTTTGATAATTTCTGTGGAGAAGCTAAATCATAGCATTCCAAATGCAACTGGACTTGGAGAAAGATTACTATATATTAGGATGTCATGGAACAACGCCAAGTGGTTTTCCTCCAGTGTGTTAATGTTTCTATGAATCAATTCAGACACCAGAGGCGCAAATAAAATGACTGATGGCCTAACTGAACTCATCTGCTCTGTGAGTCAGACTTGGGCCAGCCCATAGCAGAGTCAAATCGTCCATCCAATTTTTTGGTCTCAAGCTGTCTGGAAAGACGATGACGCTGGGGTGATAATCCGAAAAATCCCCCTCACGAAGGTGGAATGGGAACAGAAAAGTGTTATTGGCATTGGTAAAGTGTGTGCATGTGTGTGTGTGAGGGTGTGTGTTTCGGGGGTGTTTTTGTTATTACTTGGGTTTTAAGTGGTGATGGTTACTTTCCCCATGAATATACATGCACAGAGAGAGACGCAATGTGTGTGTGTGTGTGTGTGTGTGTGTGTGCGATTGTGTGTTAACAATACCCCACCTGCATCTGTAGTGGTCAATGTTGAAACTGCCAACTTTACATTTGATCTTAGTGTATACATCCTGGATATCTACTGAGGCGCTCAAGTCTTCTAGTTCACTGACCACGCAGACTTCTGTTGGAAAACGAAAAAAAAAAGGTATTGTTTTTCATATTTTCATATGACGTTTGTAAGTGCTGACATACAAGCATTACAAATGTTTGGCTGCACATGAATCCTTAAGCTGGAACACTGCTAATGATGGGAGGGGCTCTCCTAGTTTTTGTTTCAATGGTCATACGTTCACACTGGCAAAAAGAACCATATTGGAAAATGAGAGAATGAGTAACAAGGTGAAATGACTTGAGTATACAGTACAGCCTCAGCTTGCCAAAATGAGGAACGTGCATGTCACCCAACACTGATTGTTCATAAAGACTGTGCATTTATACAGCCATACTGTACATATACTATGCGCATTACTCACTGCACCTTGTGTGAAAGCTAAATTACCCACAACAGGCAAAATGAGTTTCATGCTCTACAAACTGATGAAGATTGTTGTGAAGCAAGCCTCTGAGCTGAGTGGATCGTTGTCATTGTTTCCACTGAAAAAGTCCCGCAGTCTAAGAGTGGCTTGGGAAAATGGACTTCAAGCATGTTTTTACTGTTGCCTTGTGGTGATTTTGAGAAACACAGAGGTTCCTCGTGGGTTCTTAACTTGAAAAACAAGGCATGTCAGCTTTATTGTGGATATTGTGTGGAAAGAACGCACCCAAGTTGGTACAAGTAGTCGTCAGGAACTCGTAGTCTCCGAACATGATTTAATATTGATGTACGACTTTACTCAGCTCATGCTGAAAATTTGGATAATTGATTTGGGCTTTAAAGTGCGCCAAAACCTAAATCCTTGTTTTGTTTCTAAATACATTAAAGTAAAAAAAAAAAAAAAAAAAGAATGAAACACTTTTTCACGTTCTAAATTTTCCTGATTTTGTTGGCGGGGCTAAAAACTATCCTTGTGACGTCAAGAGGCATCCCCCACTGTATAAACACTCAGCGGCCTTTTTCCATGCAGTGGTCATTCGGCATAATTGACAGTTCTGCCAGTCTAGTGTGCAGTTAGCCATCAAAGTATGCCCACAACTCTAAAAAAAATATATCTGCCCTGAAATCCGATGTGTTTGGGGTTATTTGGGCTAACATGTCTCTGCCGTTTGGCCCCATGTGTTGTGAGGCACCCCGCAGCCCCATGCCAGCCTGACAGCGGTCAGAGTACACGACAAAGGTCCCGCACAACAGCGAAGGGCTTTCAACCACTCGCGGCGTGGACGAGGAAGAGCTGGGGGGAATCTTCCGGCTCCCGCAAAGCGTGCACCACAGAAATCCCCCCCACTCTGCCTTCTCCTCGCAATTCGTCGCAGCTGGCAAGTCCCTCCATCGATTTACGGCCCGCTGAATTTCAACAGAAACAAAGGGGCGGAATGACTCTCTGTGGTCCGTGAAACCATGTGCTATGTGCATCGCTCCTCTCCCCACCAATAGATAGGAGCCGTGATAGAATAAGTATTTGATTGACAGCTGGAGGCGGGACCTTCAGAGCACCCAGCGACACGCCCTCAGCATCTGGAAACTCAAAGAATCTTGACCATTTTGAAGCCTGATTTCACATACTTTGCAACTGAATAACCATTCATTCATTGTTCAGCTTGTTAACATTACTCTCTTCTGTGGTGTGTCAAATTTTTGGGCATTTTTTCTGGCACTTTAGGTTGAGCCAGTGGAGAATAATTTGTGGGTGATCTAGATAGCAGAATGTTGTTTATGTACAGTGGACCCTCACCTATTCACTTATTTATAAAATAAATAAATAAATAAATAAATAAATAAAAAAACGATCCGTTATTCATAGAAAAACTTTTTGTAAATGCAATAAAACTCAGATTTTTTTTTCACCCGTGGCAAAATATTCCCTACAGTATGCGTGATATTTATTGTAATGTAGTGTCTCTTTAATTGAGACAACAAACCGTTATTGTCAGCTGTAACGACCCCCCCCCTAAAAAAATCTATTTGTCTAAATCTATTTGTTTGCAAGTGTTTAAAATGCTAATAAGATGTTTTGGGATCATAGTCTGTGGTATATTAAAGGTTTAAACTATTGATATAGGCAATTATGATTATATTCAGGGGAGCATCAATAATTTGTGGACATTTCATATTCGCTGTCGGGCTCAGTCTCAATCCCATATGAATAGCGGGGGTCCACTGTATTTATCATTGAGATAACTTGGGTGGGTGGAGAATATCAGCACCCGATTAGCTTCAGAAAATGTTGAGTGAATCCAGTACTTGAGCCTCAATTACCATTTGCAGGATGGAAACAATGAGCCAATGCATTTCTATAAGGTATCCCATGAAATGTCATGGATGGGTGTGTTTACCTCATCTAATTAGTATGAGAAGTTTGAGATCTAAACCTAAAATAGTGGTAGTTGTAGTGTGCCATGTGTCTGAATTGTGAGAGAATTATTATTTTTTTTTTTTGCTTGAATCCAAAATCTAGAGATGTGTTTCATTGATGGCAACATATACAGAAATCTTACTCTCCAGCTAGTCGACAGAAGTCCATATTAAACGTACTTCCTCTATGTAACGCACCGCCCCCATTCATTTGAATTGGGAAGAAACAACGCAGTGAAATCAAGGGCAAAGCACTTACTTTCTATTAACACACAAAATGCAAATAACCGTGCAAATCTAACGTAATATTGAGAGCCACTCATTGACCAAGGTGTAATTTCTCTGAACGAAGACTGATGCACTCATGGCAAAACTCGTTGGGAAAATTACCCATTAAGCTGATGCCTCATGATGAATTCATTGTAAAATGATCAATGTAGAAAATTATGAGTTTGGTACTTCGTTCGAACTGTGAAATAAACACACAGTTATTTCCGTTTTTCTTAGAAAGTTATTACACACAACCATTGTTGGTCGCTTAAGTACCTCAAAACAAATGAATACATAAAACATAACGATTGAAAAAGGATTGATTTACATTTTTTGTACTAACCTTACTACCGGAAACATTTTATTTGCATTCGGCTTTTGGGTGAAATTTGGGGATAAACCTAAAATGCACTTTAACCTTTAAAGGTGAACTTAGGTTGACCTTCTCTAATCTTGTCAAGCTGTTCAACCTTTCAGTACGTTTTGCACAACTTGCTGCTCTCTAACAAGGAGCTGAACAGCAAGATTCACAAAAAGTGCTTGATCCATGAAAATCTCCTAGGACATCCAATTCTATGCATTTCCGTAACTCTTCCAGTCTCTGTTGCAACCTGCTGATGACATACTACGCTCAGTGGCCACTTCCCTCTGAGAACATCGTGTTTGAAGCCCCGTAATGGCGAGGTACTGATTATGAATCATTTATAATGCTGTTCACATTATAAATGTGAACAGCATTATGAAGATGACCGTTTTTAAATACCAATTCTAATTGAACCATGAAATGTATTGGTCGATTCATGGCTCAAAGACCTGTTGTGAATTTTGCCATTCAGCTCCTTCTCAGAGAACAGCAAGTTGTGCAGAATGTACTGAAACACTCAACAGTTGGACAAAAGTTTAAAACTGAGTTCAACTGTAAAGGTCATAGGGCATTTTGTGTCAACAAATAAATTTCAACCTGAAAGTAGCCTGTCCCTTAAATAACATTTTGTGTATGTTCAATAAAAAACATTTGTTGTATTTTTTATTTTTTTCTAATCAAATACTGATGAATAAGGAAATGTGACATACATGGATGTCATCGGACCGCGACAACATCGACCCGACATTAGTCAGATCATCGGTCGGTGGATTTGGCTGGAAATAAACCCAGATTTCTTTCATTGTGAACCAAATGATGCATGATTGAAATGTTTTTTTGTTTTTCCAAAACCTCTTCCTCTCTTCAAATGCTCCCCCAAAAAATTCAATGTCCCCACTTAAAGACTGGCCATTTTTAAATCTGGAGGGCAGATGCTCCATATTGGCGGCACCCTTTGAAAGTAAATTAAGATTTTCAGCACGACAATAAATTTAACAGGGACAGGACACAGTTCACTTGGATTCATCACCCAATTATTTAAATGTATTTTCCATCAATGCTCTTCCTCCCCAGCTACTCCCCTCCTCTTACCCTTCAACAGTTAAATGCTAAGACAGCGAAACTCCACAGTTCACATCTCTGTTCCACTATAAAAATTATAGGAGCTCATTTTTATTCATTATAGTCATCATTGTTGCAGAAGCAACGGTGTAATCAAAGCAGCAAAATATGAACTTGCTTTATACACCGTATAACTATCCAGTATGTCTTCTAATTCAGAAAGAGGAAACTGAAGATTGTGAAAAATATTGTCTTTGGGATAACAAAGTATAATTGTGAATATCACATAGAGAAACATACCTGTTTTTATGACTGTTGGGTCAGGAGCAAAGAGTTTAACAATAACCTTGGGTAACATCCACTGCATCCAAAGGCTGACTTTTCCACTAGTTCCACCGATGTTGCTAGTTTTCTGCTCCAGGGTCACTGTGTCAGCAAAAGGACCATCATCACCTCCTGGTACTGAATCTCCCTAGGGAGGCAAAGCAAGGTTAAGTTAAGAGGGTGCCCCCATGTTTATTTTAAAATGTGCAATTACTGTAAGCAAGTGAGTAACAAGATCCAAATGATAATTTCGATTGCATGGCAAGGAGAAAATATTCTTCAATTTCACCGGGATACTTGTATGTAATAACACATAGTTTAAAATGTCGTGTTTTTTTTTTTTTCCCTGTCATCTCTCATCTCAGCACTGAGGTTGGTGAGGTTCTGAGGAGCAGGGCAATGGGGATATTTTTGTGCCGATGTCTTTCTTCCGAGTAAATCTGTTTTCCAAACATATATTTGCATGACTGGAAAGTGAGAGACCTGCAAATAAACAATGTGGTAATTTGAAGCTATAGAAATGTGGGATTTTCTCTTTTTCCACAGCTTCTTCCATCGCTGCCTTGTAATGACAGATTATGTCATGGTTATTGAGCCTGGCTGTGGCTGGTGGGGGAGGTTATCAACCATCTCAATTAGAAACACCACAGCTGCTGGGATGATTACAGCGTCTTTAAGAGGATCCAGATGAGGAAACTATGTCCCCATTCCAATGTTTGGGAAGGATAAGAGCACAACACTAATTTGCAAATTGAATTTAATCGCACAGTTTGGAGTGGCTGACAAGGGCTCAGTGACAATCGTATTAAAAATATATATGGATCGCGCTGATTTAAAAACATATTCAACATTATAGCGTATGGAGACCACAAGACACTGATGAGAAACATGTGCCCCATTAAATATATTTGCTTTTTAAGCAAGAAAAAAAGTTTTAGGCACGTTCTCAGAGTATAAAGTTTTCAAACTGATTAAAACTGAATTTCAAACTGATTAAAATTAAGCAAGGCTTTAGACAAAAGTATGATCAGATGTGACACTGAAGAAGAAAAATTTAACCGAGAGGCATATTATGATTATTATTATTATCATCCATCCATTTTCAGGTCTGCTTAGCCTCACTAGGGTCGCGGGCGTGCTGGAGCCTATCCCAGCTGATTCTGGGCGAGAGGTGGGGTACACCCTGAACTAGTCGCCAGCCAATCGCAAAGCGATTCACACTCACGTTATTATTATTATTATTATTATAATACCATAGTCCATAGCATAAATTACACAACATTACACATGATGCATCAACACCATTAGTCCTGTCAACAGGAGGAATTTAAAGGCTGTAAAGGAATTATATTCTTTGACAAATAATTATTCAGTTATCTTTTAAGTGAAACTTGTTCCAAGAAACTGCCAAAGCACTGCAATAGGTTTCCAGGGAACCAAACAAGATTGTTGTGTGTCAGTCTGCCTATGTAATAACAACGACTGGCAGCGGGTAACATGAGCCCAGCAGTAATGGTGCTCAGTCCGTCTCATAAGATATAATTTCAACTGCCATTTGGGGACTAATTATTGCTGAGCTGGAGTCAAAACATATCCCTCGGTGAGTGCATGTGTGTGTGTGTGTGTGTGGGTACTTGAATGTGTGCGGTTACGAGTGTTTAGTTTACAGTTCTAGCCAGTCAGTGGGATTACACTCTGTAATGTCAAGAGTCCAAGTAGGAGCTGGCCGCTGGCACTGTGGGACTGACCACAGTGTACTGAAGAGTTGTTATGCTGTAACATTGGACACCCAACCACCTCTACTTCCCAACCAGAAAAGCCCTTTGAAACCGCTTTCGCTGCGATACAAAAAAGAGCCTTGAAATTAGGGGTCTAAAGGTACATTTCTCATTTCTGTACGTCCCTTGATTTTAAGGTCACGGTTCGGGTCACATTTGGTACGGTAATGGAACAACATGAAAACTATAGAACTGCGTATCGTTTATGTAAACGGAAAAACAAATAAAAACAAAAGAATGTTTGCAGTAAATTCTCCCAAAAACAATATTATACTAATAAATATTGAATCATTTATAACTAATTCTTTTCGTTCTCTCATTTTCAGAAAATGAGCGATTCACATAAGTGTGACTGTAATAGTTTGTGATAATATTTCAAATGAGTTAACAAGTTTAACATACTGGCAAGAGTATGTCGCTATCCATGGCGTCCGCTAGCCAGAGGCTGAGCTTCACTGTATTTGTTTACGGAGTACCGTGTGACAAGAGCGTGAGGCAGTTACATTTCCCTTACCTAATATGTTCAGTGTGAAAAATTTGAATATGAATACATGTACACCCCTACTTGAAATGAAACTGAACCGATATACATTTTTGCAACATTAATTAAATTCTTAACATCCATAACATTCATCATCATTCAGCTTCCGTTCCGCTTATCCTCACAACGGTCGCCGGCGTGCTGGAACCTATCCCAGCTATCTTCGGGGTAAAGGCGGGGTACACCCTGAACTGGTCGCCCGCCAATCACAGGGCACATAGAAACAAACAGCCAGTCGCACTCACATTCACACCTACGGGCAATTTAGAGTCTTCAATTAATGCATGTTTGCCAGAACATGAACGCTTCAGTTTCCGGTCCCAGCCGGCTCGAACGCTTCTGTTTCCGGTCCGAGCGGGCTGGCTAACGGCGGCAGAGCTCAAAGAACGAAATCATTTCATAAACTAATTCAGTTCATTATGTTTACTGAAAAGATTTGTTCTGTTGAACGAAACGTTGGCGAACGAAACAACACTATATCAGGAGTACTACTTAAAATAACGGGTTTATCGCAAAAGTTAACTTTCACGCACCGAGTTTGCTCTGATATAGATACAGTCGTAGGTTTTTGCTCGACACAGGCAGAACTACTTTTACGGAGTTAAAAGTCTACTCTCAATGAGGAGCTACGGAACTGCAGTCTGGTCTGGCCGCCTACAAAAACTCCGACCCCCACTCCTGCATCGCGCCCACCCTGGACGCGCCATGAATGGCGAAGGAGGAAGCAGAAGCGAGGCAAGTGTGCATATACAAACACACACACACATATATATATAAATATATATATGCACGCCACCACAGCCATTCCATGAGAAAAATGCCGACTCCTAACCGGTCCGCGGTGCAAAGAAGGTTGGGGAACACTGCTGTAGAAGACATCATGTTTCATCCGAGTCCCCAAGAGCCCTCACGAGTCAGACAGAGGACTTCAGACCTGTGGCCCTGACCTCAGACCTTTCTCCACACATGGACTTTCTTGCCATTCTCCCGAGCTACAGAGCCAATCACATTCAGATCCTAGGTATCAGCTGCCCTATTCCCACCTTCGTGCACAGCGAAGAGAAGAATAGTGACAAAAAGAAGTACAGCTTTCAATAAAGATGGATGGATGGATAGATACAATGGATTTTAAGTCTACACACAGGGTCCGAAATATCTGGTATTGCATCGCCAAATGCAACGTAAAAGGAGGTCTTTAACGATGTATTCCTCAATTTCCATCGCTACAATATGCGATGCACGTTTTGAACCTTTTATTTCTCGTCACTCGGCGAAGAGAGCGTGGATTTATCACAGAAATGAAAACTGCGTAGAGGTAAACAGCTCCGTGATTGCTGATTGGTCAAAAGTCAGTTACATTGTTCAATTTGTCGGCACCATGCAAATGTAATTAAATATTGCCAAAATCACTAGTCGAAGTTTGTGGAAGGTGTTACAAAAGGCAGTGGATTTGGATAAAAATCCTTTAACATTATCTGAAATCTATAAAAACTACTATTGGACGGGCGTTGAGCCATGCCTAACACCGAAAAGGAACGGCAAGTAAATTCAATCGATCGGTAGTGTGTTGTACGGTACTACATTATTTGGATGGCAAAAAGCCAAGGATATATGATGCCATCAGGGTGCGTAGAGTCTTGAAGATAGAGACAGCCCAATGACACTGAGCTGATCAGCTTCAAGGTGTTATATTTATTTTCGTACTTACGGGAGACAAGCACAAAAGTTAGGAGTAGTGGCCCCTGAACAGAAAGCCAAACTATATAGTAAAATTTTTTTATCAGTGGTGATTTAAAACATCATTAATGTCTTAGATTTGTGTTGTACTTCTAAAATGTAATTGATTCAAGTATTTTTTCTTCAAAAAACATGTAATCCTATTTATTATAATTTATAGAGAAAGCCAAGACATTTGAATTCAGTGAAAAATGCTAATATTCATTGGCTTATTTCCAGTAATTTTGCATTTGCCGTGTGTAAGGTCTTTCAGTTTAGTAAATACATTAGACATGGTAAGCATAATAAAAATGACTAGTAACCAGAGAAAACAAAATCATGTTTTTTCTAAAAAAACAAACAAAACAAAAAAACAACAACATGATGATGATGTGGCTGCAAAAGTGTGTACACCCTTTTATAACTAGGGATGTGGCTTTGTTCAGAATTAACCAATTAAATTAAAACTCATGTTGAATGAGAGTCAGCACACACCTGCCACTATTGGTATTTGATTGATTATCTGTTTAACCCCAAATAAAGTTCAGATGTTCTAGCTTGCTTTTCCTGACATTATTTTTTTAAAACACTAACCTTCTTTAATGAAAGCGTACCAACAAAGTTGCTATTGTGTAGAGATACTAGACACCTAGATTAAATAAGTATATACAAATTTAAAACGGAACTGAAATAAAGCATTTACAGAAAATTAGCACATTGGCATAACAATTAAATGATAAAACTGTACAAGGACACCATTTAGTTCATGTTTAATCTGTTTAACTAAGCTTACTCCTGCTCCACTCATCAAGGTGATAACTTAAAGAAAACATAGTATAGCCATGTTGCGCAGGGTGAGGCGGGTTCTTTCACATTCCTAAGCTGCCAAGTTGGGGCCCCAAATACACACACACGCAGACACACACGCCCTCTTTTTTTCCCCCCATACCTTCAAAAGCATCCACCCATGCATTCATCCGCGGGGGTGGGGGGCAGTAGCTTTAGCAGGGTAGCCCAGACCTCCCTCTCCCCAGCCACTTCATCCAGCTCTTCTGGGGGAGACCCCGAGATATTCCCAGGCCAGCCGGGAGACATACCGTATTTTCACGACCATAGGGCGCACCGTATTAAAAGGCGCAGTCTCAGTTACGGGTTCTATTTCTGTATTTAATTATTGGCTCAGGCATGATAAAACATACGCTAGCTTAAAACATACGGTAGCATGCATGCACACTAAAACAATGTATTAAAAAGGCAGCAGGAACAAAACTGAGTTTGGTTGTACTTTATTGAAGTATTTAACAATGTACTCACGTCATTTTTTGTTCAATACTCATCCACAAATCCATCAAAGTCCTCATCTTCTGTATCCAAAATGAACAGCTGGGCCAAACACGCCAGGTTCGAGACAGTCTCATTGCCGTGCGAAAGCTCGAACAACAGTGCAAGCAGACACGTTAGCCCCAGCATCCACAATCCATTCACAAATTGTGGCGTAACTCGCCCGCCGCTGCCTCCTAGTCTTAGTAAAACTGTGTTCGCCATCTGTCATCCATGGCTCCCACGCCGCTCACTTCACTTTGAACGCGCTGTTTACACGGATGTCCAGGGGTTCGTCAAGCCTCCCGGAATGATGGCAAGCCCCGAGTTATTGCACTCAGTCGAATGGAGACTGCAGAGACGCTTCTCCCGGCTGTTCTTTGCTCATTAATCCATTGCTGGAGTTGGTCTTCCAACTCCGGCCACCTCGCCTTGTTTCCGCGTTTTGTTTTTCTTTTTTTCCCGCGGAAACTCAGCTTCGTCTTCTTGACTTGGCGAACCTCATTTTCCTGCTTCCTCCACTTGCGAACCATGGATTCGTTGATCTTGAATTCTCTCGCGGCTGCTCGATTCCCATGTTCCTCCGCGTAACTGATAGCTTGCAGTTTAAACTGTGTGTCGTAAGTGTGTCGCTACGTAGGTGACATTTTCGGGGGTCCTTAGACAAACCGATGTTGTTTTGCACAATGCACACCCTGGAAATGCTCCCAGTCAGTCAAGCGGGAAAAAAAAAAAAAAAAAAAACACCCCAGTGCTATATACCTATTGGGGGCGTGGCTTTAGCGTCGTACTTCACGCACCCTTTCCCTGTCCTCAGCCACGTCCGCTTTTCCTCTGTGTAAGCAGTGTGTCGGCAGCAAATGCTTAAAAAAAAAAGTAAAGCACAGCGCTCATCACACAACAACATTTATAGATGTTGGAACTCAGTGCACAAATAAGGCACAGCGCATTATAAGGCGCCCCGTCCATTTAGGAGAAAATTGAAGACTTTAAGTGCGCCTTATGGTCATGAAAATATGGTAGTCTCTCCAGTGTGTCCTGGGTTGTCCCTGGGGTCTCCTCCTGGTGGACATGCCAGGAACACCTCACCAGGGAGGTGTCCAGGAGGTATCCTAATCAGATGCCCGAGCTAGTTACCTAGATACTGAGTACCTCCCGGATGACCGAGCTTCTCACCCTATCTCTAAGGTAGAGCCCGGACACCCTGCGGAGGAAACTCATTTCGGCCGCTTGTGTGCTGGATCTTGTTCTTTTGGTTACGACACACACCTCGTGACTATAGGTGAGGGTAGGAACGTAGATCGACAGGTAAACTGAGAGCTTCGCCGTTTGGCTTAGCTCCTTCTTCACCACAACGGACTGATACAAAGTCCGCATCACTGCAGGCGCTGCAGTAATCTGCCTGTCGATCTCCTGTTCCATTCTTCTCAACCGTGAACAAGACCTCAAGATACTTGAACTCCTCCACTTGGGGCAGGATCTCATCCCCGACCTGGAGAGGGCACGCCACCCTTTTCCTTCAAAATCAGTATACAGTTTAATTTTGGGGCCACAGGGCTATACATGGGCTGAGTATCCCGGTTTATTTTTTCTGCAGAGTTTGTCTTTGCTCATCAAAGAGGCCCAAACACTGGCAAACAACAGGCTGGTAAGTGTCAGAGAATGAAAGAGGGAAGAACTGACAGCTGGGTGGGGGGGGGGGGGGGGGGGGGGGTTAATGCATGCTATTTAAATGTGCCTTTCTAAGAACACAAGGATATCATATAATTAAACAGTAAAATTAAGGTAAAAATATATTAAAAGGTCAAGAAACCAAAGTAAAAAAACAAGACTATACCAGGGCGAGTATGAAATTCTGATTAGGTATGTTTTGAGTTTGGCTTTAAAGAGAGTCTGTGTTATGCAGCAGGTCTTTTGGTATTCAGTTCCAGAGGACGGGAGCAAAGTGACAGAATGGGGTGAAGTTATGGTGGTCTTGAAAGTAAGCAGAAGAATTTTGAAATCAGGGTTCGCGCTGGCCGTTTGCCACCTCGCTAATGGCTAATTGAAACAGGATGAATACTGCCGACGTTCGCCACGCTGGTGAATCAAAACTTAAAAGCCCTTCCTGATAAAAGTTTAAAAGCCTTGTGTGAAGCTGTGAACGGTGTTAAAGGTTTAGTTTCCCCCCCGCTTCATAAAATGCTTAAATCCGCCATCCAACCGATACTGGCTATAAGCATTCAGGCTCACAGGCTTTCCCAACTGCGGGGAGCGGCACCTTGGCGAAGACAAGATTGGATGTCGGTTGGGGCCGAATTGAGGCATGCATATTTATTACTGCTACGTGCGTTTGAAGTGTTGCTAGTCAATGTGTCCTGCAATATCCATATCGTTCAGCCCTACTCCTGATTAATGACTTGATAGATTTAATTGGGCCCACATCGCTAAGGCTTATCGGCTTCCCTCCCAGTGACGAAGAATGGCTAAGTGTGACTAAAGGTTTAGCCACATCATCACACGTGATGTTGTGGCTAACTATACAAGTGTGGCTATGATATTTTTATGATGTTTAGCCCCATTGGCTAAGAGGTTTCATGACCCAGTGCCAACCCTAGAAATGTAATAGAAATTCAACCTACAGCCATTGGAACTTTTTTAAGACGGGTGATGTAGTGAGAAGGATGGGATTCTCATTCTGACTCAGCTGAATTCTGAATCAACTGGAGTTTATGGAAGGATTTGTGACCAAAATGAAGTAAATTGCCATATTCGACCCAGGATGTGACAAGGCAGTGAACATTTTTTACTGCTGATATGCATGTGTGCGGACCGTGTTATATTAACTGCACTATTTTCGCTTGAAATGAAAAGATGCCACTCTCTTAACCTGGGGCAGAGGGAAAAATGGGTTTGAGAAAGCTTGCACTGAATAAGGATTTAAGTTCAGTGAGACAGTGTGTGTGATAAGATGGTGGGGGTGGGGGGGGGGGGGGGGGGGGTGAGGCGTGCTGGAGAGGTAGAGCTGGGTGCCAACCGCGTAGCAGCGAAAATAGATGTTGCGCTTGTGAAATATATTGCAGATTGGAATAAGATGTGACGAAGAGGAGGCGCCAACTGTGGTGACTGGGGGCTGCTGGGAGTTAAATGTTTTAAGTCGAATGAAATGAGTACAGTTAGAAAGGTAGGATTTAAACCAGTTTAAGGGGATTTGGGAGATGCCAATGGAGATTAGTCCATTGAGGAGGATAGTGTAGGATATTGTGTAAAAGGCCGCACAGAGATCAAGGATAAGAAGGATGGTGAGTAAACCAGTCAGTCAGTTGCCAGGAGGAGCTTGTAGGTGATTTTTATTGCGGCTATTTCAGTGCTGTGGAGGGGACAAACAGCAGACTGGAATTACTCAAACAGGTTCTTATGGGTGAGGTAAACTATGGAAGAGTGGATGAAAAAAGTGAACAAGTTAGAATGAATGGATTACTGGCACGGGATTTTTTTTATAGCTTATTTCATGAGTTATTGACACTAACTTAAGGACCTCCGAATGTAAGTTACTGCATCTCCAAATAGATAAGCTAAATCAGCAAATCTGGTTACGTTAAACACTTCATGGCATGCTAGTGTGTTGTGATAGGTGGGTGGAAGGCAGCGCTTTGCATTTGGCACGGTGAGATGTGGGGTGGGTGTGGCGGATTGGGGTTTTTGCACCACTGTGTGACGTTGTGAAATGGAAGATTATTGTGTGGTCAACAATTATTCAATCTCTGTGGAAAAACAACATATGAATGGAAAATATGATTCAACTTTATTACAGAATATCAAGTGATTTCGTATACCATTAGCAATTAATCAATCTGACAAAATATATTCAAACAAGGAGAAGTTTATAGGTTTATAGGATGGTATAATATTGCCATTTATTGGGATGGGTAATGGTTGGGATGTGTTGTGTGTGGTTTGGGTACATTTTAAAAAAAGATAGGGAGTAGGGGGAGGTCATGGGGTGTGCTTCTTGGGGAGAGTGTGCTGCCACTACTGCTGAGACTTATCAAAACAGCTCCTACATTCTTGCTTAATCATCAACCTTCCACAGGACTAAACACTTCTTCCAATGTTTGTACTTAAGTAAACAGTGACAAGTGGGTTGTCAGGGGACTCTAAGGCTGTTATAGACACACACATAAAGCCCTTCCCTGACTAACTAAACTGTTGCCTTGCCACTGGTTCCACAAATGATGCAAGAATAAACACGTTGATGGCTCTAAAATTAATGCCAAAACAGATGTACATAGGCATATGGTATGAAAATACCATGAATACTGACTCACTTTATTGCCTCTCAGATGTCATAACGTTGTTTCTGTGATCCCGGAGGGCCACACATTTCTGACAGGTCCAATGTGGTCAAAGAGTAGTCATTAAATCACTGGCTGGTTGCCACAGTTTAACAACACAAACATTCATCTAGACCATCATTGTAATGGAGCTGGCTTTTCAACCTCACAAAAATCACACAATGCACTAGGGATGGGCAGGGACTTAGGCAGTTAGTGTTACAGTTATCCTTTCTACCATCTCTATGATCACCCTGGCCACTAACAGTGTAAATGCCTTAATACTGCTCACTGCTTCCATCATTACTGCTTAGATAAATACCCTCAAACTGGGATAAACATTCACTACCACTAGGCCTGTCACAATAACAATTTTTTAAAGATATATTTTCCCAAAAACTATCACAATTAACGATAATGTCGTTTTTTTAATGTCTCTGAAATCATGAAAAATACTATTATTTTTGATTATTCTATTTTACTTTTTGCTTTTAATTCAGTATTATTATTATTATCATCATCATCATTATTATTGTTATTATTATAATTAATTAAATTGTTTTTCTTTACTCTGTGATATTGATCCCCCTGGGTCTGAAATAAAGAATAAAGAGCTGCAAGACTAGCCTGGTTTACATGGAGCCTTCTATTTCAATTATAATTGGTTTAGAAGCCCAACCGAATCAAAATGTTACATATAAACACCTTAATCGGAATAAACAGGCCGAATCTGAATGGAATTTCATTCGGTTTCACAGAGATGCGGTGATGTCATCGTTTATGCGCGGGGTAAATATGCCAGCTCCCAGCAGAGCATGTATGCGACGGAGATGTTGTTTTTATTGTGTGTGTTTTTTTTTTTTAAACAAAACATATATAAACAATCCCAACTACTGTGCTGAATAGACAACGGACTTCCATCTTGATAAATGACGTGACGTCCACGACGAAGGGCGCATTTCACATGAATGTTCCGATTAAATTTAGTGGGCACCCGATCGGAGTAGATCACATCACGTAAACAGTTGACCAGAGATCTTCAATCGAAATTATTTCAATCATAATGACAAAAAAGTCTCCATGCAAACCCGGCTACCGTGTGATTGGTCCGCTGAAAGCGAGCCCTTCACCTGTCAATCAAATTCGCTGGAGTCAACTACTGGCTGAATACTGTGTGCCACTGAGGTTATGCTGAATAAACAATTAGTTCCTGTGTTTGTGTTAATTGGGGACACACACAGACACACACAACAACTCTGAGAGGCGCTGACATTTTAAACGACTTCGGCACGGTTGCTCGTTAGATCGCAAGCTAGCTTGTTAGCTTGCAGGCTAGCGAACACAACAAACTGTTCATGTTCCCTTAAGTGTTTATGTTGTATGAATCTACGCGCTGCATATGGAGCAAGGCTATGGAGTATTGGACGGACCGGTCTGCTGGCATTTCATAAGCCCACTAGTGGCTAATGACAGATCTGTCCAACTCTGTCGACTCACTATGTGATCCACAAGCCGGCTCACCACAACAATGACAATTTATCAAGTCTGGAAAACTATCGTGTCCATTTTATTTATCGAACGATAAATGTATATCGTAATTATCGTGACGGGCCTAACTACCCCCAAATGAGAAATAACACACACGCATTTAGTTGTTGTCTTTCCAACACACAACAGTCAATCCAATACCAGTACTGTATCAGAATTTTGCCAATACAAAGACAATAATTTGTCAAAAGTTTGCAAAAGAATGCATGGGTGTTCCACAACACTACTGGCAAACTATTGTGTGAACATATGAACCCAAAGTGGAGTTGTTTGGAAGGAACACAAAACCTGTGTCTGGAGAAAAAAACTGCACCATTGCAACCTCGTCCCAACTGTTTAGTATGGTGGAGTCGGCACCATTTGTTTGAGACTGCTTGACTACCTCAGGGCCTGGACGTATTGCTGTCATAGACAGAAAACATTAAAGACATTTTGAAAGACAACTTAAGACCATCTGTCTGCCAATTGAAGCTTAACAGAAAATGTGTGACACAGAACAAGACAATGACAAAGAAGCAAATCAACAACTGAATGGCTTCAAAAGAGGAAAAGACGCCTTCTGGAGTAGCCCAATCAGAGTCCTGACCTCAACTGGCTTTTGGATGCTTTGGAAAGACCATCAGAGTAATTCACACAAGACATGCCAGGAATATTGCTGAACAGAAACAGTTTCCTAAAAAGGAATAGTCTATAATTATTCCTGATTGTTGTCCAGGTTTGATCTGGAACTACAAGAAATGTTTAGTTGAGGTTATTGCTGCGAAAGGAGGCTAAAACCATGATCAAATCCAAAGGTTCACATACTTTTTCCCACCCTGCATTGTGATGTATAAATGTTGTGTTCAGTAAAAAAAACGGAAAAATATAATTGTTTGTGCGGTATTAGTTCAAGAACATGGTGTTTGTCTATTAGTGTGACTTACATGCTAGGTCAAATCACATTACCAATTTTTGCAGACAACTAAGGATTCACATACTTTTTCTCGTAACTCGATAGTGCATAAACCTGCAGCATTGTATATCAAATGTTTATTTGGAATCCAATCATATACTTAGCTATTCTAAATTTTAAAAAAAACTGTGTGGTTAAATAATAAATCAAGAGCATAAATATGCATAGAACAAAGTCTTATCTAGTATGTTTAAATGCATTGCACATAGCATGGTTTCATTTTGGCAAGATGTATTCACTGAAAGTAATTAAACGTAGGCGATACAAGGTGCTTACAATAAATTGGGGTGCAATGTAAAAGTTGTCTTTGACAGGTACATTTCTAATATACTTGCTTAACAGAGAATCGACCCTTATAAACACTTCAGCTGTACAATTTAAACAAACCTCAGTCGGGGATCCCACATCTGCAGAGGGGCTATAGGTGCTGGTATCGGGCAAAGCTGTTCCAGCGCTGCTGTGTACTGAAGAGGATGGAGCAGCACCAGCAGGGTGCTCTGCGTTACTGGCAGACTGAGGTAAGATGCCATGTTTCTGGAGACGAGCCCATGTAGACAACCAGCTGAGAAGGAGCTTGTACAACAGCTGCACCTGAAGAGTGACCAAAGAAAGTAAGAAAAAAAAGCATACCCAAAAACATGGAGAAAGAATACAAATCAAATACTGTAAAGCCCTGCTATTTGTGTGGGGTAGGGACTGAACCTGATGCAAATAGCAGAAACCCACGACTAATGGACACCCCCCTCTAAATTGTTTCATAACTGCCGATATTAATAGTTTAAACTGTCAATATATCACAAACTATGATCCTAAAACATATAAACATTTCAAGCATGACAGAAAACACCACAAAATTTGTTGAGACCTGCGAATATTTGAATTTTTCAGCAAATAGGTTCCACAGAAAAAAACAATGAATTTGTCAATAGTAAACCGTGACTAGGTAGCAGTTTTCTGGAATTCACACTGTGCTGTTAACATGGTTTTATTATTATGCTGATTAATACATGTTTTTCAAAGCTGCATATGTCTTCAGTACATGCGGAACGCTGTTCCAGTTGAGTAACTTAAAAGATAAACCTACAAAACATACCACACATCTTAACATTTGAAAGCAGATTCAAATGTATTTTGGAAAAAATCTACTCCAACAGCTGCTTTAGGAAGTTCCCATGTCGTTTGAGGCCGTTACCACTGATTTGGCTTGACAGTTTGGTAGTTGCGTGACACTAAATCTTGTCAAACCTTGAAGAGTGAGAGTAAAGAGACAAGCAGCCAGAGATGGACCACAATCCATCCCAATACTCTCTTCAACACTGATTGTTTTTGTCTGACTTGAAATTCCAAAACTCCAATGAAAATCTTGATTTTTCTCAATGTACATTAATTTGAAATGCACCGCATGCTAACACACGTGCCTCACGATTCAGGTTTTTTTCTTTATCTCTAACAACAAAAATCCCAAAGAATTAGCCACAGAGGAAACTTCTGTTGTCTCATAATTTTCCCTTTAAAAAACTCACCACAGTAAGGAAAAACTGAAGGCTTGGCGTCAAAAAGTTCAGAGCAATTTATCATGTGCTCACTTGAGGCCCTAACTTTAAACAACAACAAAGCCAAAAACACGAGTGGAAATCATGACGGGAAAAGCAGGGGGACGTGATGTGATGCTTTCAGTTATTCATGCATTCAGCGAAGACTTATTTAGAGAAGAGGGAGCTCTAAAAAAGCAACCCCCTTTCACCATGAGCTCAGTTGTGGATTTCAAATGTTTCGCTTCTGAAGCCTACCATACACCTCTATAACTCCACACTACTACTGCTGGTCCTTCGAAAGTAGAAGGTGCACAGATATATGAGAACACACAAAATAACTTTAAACAACTCCAAACACAATTTTATTGTTCTCATCTGCTCATTCGCCCACACATGCTGGCCTGTTAGCACATACATTAGAGGGAATTTTTTCTATAAATAAATGAAAATCAGCGCAATTCATTACAGCTGGGTTATTTCAAACATGTCTAGGAAGACCTGCTAACGCTAGTCCAGCAGCCACACAGGGACAGAGCCAACAGCTGTCAGCCATACCCAAGCAAGTGGACTGTGCCTCAGGCAGCAGAGACCTTACACCATGCACCATTGTCTGAGTCTGAGGCCAGTAAATCAAACAAAACACAAGACCTAGAGAAAAGAGCTAGAGAATGGCTGTTCATGGGCAATAAATTACCACTACTCTGAGCAAAGTGTTGACTGTAATCTCTATTTCTACCATGAAAATGTTAGTGCCCCACCTAAAGCCAATTCCCATATTGTACATACCATGTCTTCATATTTTA
Organism: Phyllopteryx taeniolatus; assembly: GCF_024500385.1. Taxonomy (NCBI): domain Eukaryota; kingdom Metazoa; phylum Chordata; class Actinopteri; order Syngnathiformes; family Syngnathidae; genus Phyllopteryx; species Phyllopteryx taeniolatus. The sequence goes on from NC_084507.1 coordinate 3,074,255, forward strand.
GTCATCTCTACACTGTCCATCATCTTTATCTCTTGTCGTTCATCTGTCATTGACTGACTGCCTTAGGTCCCTATCTATCTCCTGGTTATCGTCCCATTTTTGAAGGAGAGTGGGTATTGTTCAGCAACTATTGTCTAACCTACAGGCAGGTTGGGACACAAAGAGACGAGAACACACATGCTAACATGGACTCACAATTAGTGATGCGCAGAAATTTCAACCACCAAAATGTTTTGGTCGAAAATAGACCAAAAGGGCATTTTCAATTTCGGACTGAAAGACTATTTCACCAAAGTAGAACTACCGAAATAACATGTCACATACATGTCACCTGTTGAACACAGTGATTGCCGGCGCACACGTGTGTGCACACCTCAGAGGGAAGAATCATTCACTATTAACAAGCAATGCCCTATAGAGCTTTGCTGACTATCCAGTTGAATTGACTGGGAGGTCACTTTATTACACACACCTTTATGACACACTCACAGTTGGACAATGACATAGTGTCATCGTACCAATCAACCAACCATAAATGTGAAATAAGCATATGTTAAATAACACATTCACTCAACAAACTACTGGTAAGATAAACACATTCCGCTGTCCGGGTGAGGGGAATGCTTGTTGCAAAACACCAAAATATGTGATTGGGTGGTATAGTACACTTATCACATCGGTCTGTCTGAGAGCTGCGTTATAGTGGAGACAAGCCAACTTAGAAGAGTAAAATAGTGGGCAAATTAGGAAGTGTTTATAGAGGTAAATACCCTACTATTTGATGGTAAACAGCCATAACAGCGACTGGAAACAAATTAGTATGTCACCTCTGCAACGTCACTTGAGACTATGAACCTATAATTTAAAAGTACATTAACTAAGTCTAGGGTTTCCCTGCTCAGGAAATGGCTGGCAGTGAATGTTTTAATATAATGAATCTTTAAAATCCAAGACAACCTTTATAAGTCCCACAATTGGGAAATTTGCATCAGTTCAGCAGCAATAGTGGATACAGGAAATACAAAAGGAGCATGCAAAAGAGAAGACATTTGGCTGCAAATGCATCCGGCATTACAAGGTTGATGCAATAAATACTTTAAAATAACAAATAATAAAACCATTTATTAATGATAATAGAGTAATAATTATGTATGCTGTGAAATTGAACAGTATGCCAATAGTATTATTATTTTTAAAATCCTATTACATAGTATATTTGTGCAATAACTGTCCCGTAGTAATGTTCTAGATCCATCCATCTATCCATCCATCCATTTTCTTTCGCTTATCTGAGGTTGGATGACGGGGGCAGTAGCTTTAGCAAGGAAGCCCAGACTTTCCTTTCCCCAGCCACTTCATTCAGCTCTTCCGGGAGAGGGGGTGGGGGGCCCGAGGCATTCCCAGGCCAGCTGGGAGACATAATCTTTCCAGCGTGTCCTGGGTCGTCCCTGGGGTCTCCTCCCGGTGGGACGTGCCGGGAACACCTCACCAGGGAGGAGTCCAGGAGGCATCCTAATCAGATGCCCGTGCCACCTCATCTGGCTACTCTCAATGTGGAGGTGCAGCGGCTCTACTCTGAGCCCCTTGCGGATGACCGAGCTTCTCACCCTATCTCTAAGGGAGAGCCCAGACACCCTGCCGAGAAAACTCATTTCGGCTGCTTGTATCCGGGTTCTTGTTCTTTCGTGACCATAGGTGAGGGTAGGAATGTAGATCGACCTATAAACTCAGAGCTTCGCTTTTTGGCTTAGCTCCTTTCTTCACCACAACGGACCGATACAAAGTCAGCATCACTGCAGACGCTTCACACTCGGCTGCAAACCGCTCCAGTGAGAGTTGGATATCACGGCTTGATGAATTAAACAGAACATCTGCAAATGCAACACGGAGGCCACCAAACCGGGCCTCTCTACCCCTCGGCTGCGCCTTGAAACTCTGTCCATAAAGGTTATGAACAGAATCGGTGACAAAGGGCAGCCTTGGCGGAGTCCAACCCTCACCAGAAACGAGTCCGACTTACTGCCAGCAATGTGGACCAAACTCTGAGACTGGTCGTACAGGGACCGAATAGCCCATATCAGGGGGTTCGGTACCCCATACACCCAAAGCACCCCCCACAGGACTCCCCGAGGGACACGGTCGAACGCCTTCTCCAAGTCCACAAAACACATGTAGACTGGTTGGGCGAACTCTCATGCACCCTCGAAGACCCTGTCAAGGGTGAAGAGTCGGTCCACTGTTCCACGGCCAGGACGAAAATCACACTGCTCCTCCTGAATCTGAGATTCGACTTCCCGCCGGACCCTGCTCTCCAGCACCCCTGAATAGACCCTACCAGGGAGACTGAGGAGTGTGATCCCCCTGTAGTTGGAACACACCCTCCGGTCCCCCTTCTTAAAAAAAGGGGAACCACCACCCCAGTCTGCCAATCCAGAGGCACTGTCCCCGATGTCCACGCAATGTTGCAGAGGCGTGTCAACCAGGACAGCCCAACAACATCCAGAGCCTTTAGGAACTCCGGGCGAATCTCACCCACCCCCGGGGCCTTGTCACCGAGGAGCTTTTTAACCACCTCGGTGACCTCAACCCCGGAGATAGAGCCCGCCTTAGAGAACCCAGACTCTTCCTCATGGGAAGGCGTGTTGGTGGAATTGAGGAGGTCTTCGAAGTATTCTCCCTACCCCGACTCACATCGTGAGTCGAGGTCAGCAGCGCCCCATTCCCACTATACACAGGGTTGATGTTGCACTGCTTCCCCCTCCTGAGACGCCAGCTGGTGGACCAGAATTTCCTCGAAGCCGTCCAGAAGTCGTTTTCCATGGGCTCACGGAACTCCTCCCAAGTTAATGATTATTTGCTAAAAACAATCAAGTTTATCAGTTTGAACATTAAATATCTTGTCTTTGTAGTGTATTCAATTAAATATAGGTTGAACATGATTTGTAAATCATTGTATTCTGTTTTTATTTATGTTTAACACAACGTCCCAACTTCATTGGAATTGGGGTTGTACATATATACAAATATACATATATATGTATATATGTACTGAACAAAAATATAAACGCTTTTGTTTTTGCTCCCATTTTCAAAGATCTAAAACTTTTTCTACATACACAAAAGGCCATTTCCCTCAAATATTGTTCACAAATCTGTCTAAATCTGTGTTAGTGAGCATTTCTCCATTGTCAAGATAATCCATCCCACCTCACAGGTGTGGCATCTCAATATGCTGAATAGACAGCATGATTATTGCACAGGTGTGCCATAGGCTGGCCACAATAAAAGGCCACTCTGAAATATGCAGTTTTGCTTTATTGTGGCGGTCTGGGGTGACAGAAAACCAGTCAGTATCTTGTGTGACCACCATTTGCCTAACGCAGTGCAACACATCCCCTTCGCATAGAGTTGATCAGGTTGTTGATTGTGACCTGTGGAATGTTGGTCCACTCTTCAATGGCTGTGCGAACTTTCTGGATATTGGCAGAAACTGGAACACGCTGTCGTATACGCCCATCCAGAGCATCCCAAATGTGCTCAATGGGTGACATGTCCAGGGAGTATGCTGGCCATGCAAGAACTGGGATGTTTTCAGTTTCCAGGAATTGTTTACAGATCCTTGCAACATGGAACCGTGGATTATCATGCTGCAACATGAGGTGATGGTCGTGGATGAACGGCACAACAATGGGCCTCAGGATCTCGTCACGGTATTTCTGTGCATTCAAAATGCCATCAATAAAATGGACCTGTGTCCGTTGCCCATAACAGACATCTGCCCATACCATAACCCCACCGCCACCATGGGTCACCCGATCCACAACGTTGACATCAGCAAACCGCCCACCCACACAACGCTACACACGCTGTCTGCCATCTGCCCTGAACAGTGAAAACCGGGATTCATCCGTGAAAAGAACACCTTTCCAACGTGCCAGACGCCATCGAATGGGAGCATTCGCCCACTCAAGTCGGTTACGACAACGAACTCCAGTCAGGTCGAGACCCCGATGAGGACGACGAGCATGCAGATGAGCTTCCCTGAGACGGTTTCTGACAGTTTGTACAGAAATTCTGTGGTTATGCAAACCGATTGTTGCAGCAGCTGTCCAGGTGGCTGGTCTCAGACAATCTTGGAGGTGAACATGCTGGATGTGGAGGTCCTGGGCTGGTGTGGTTACACGTGGTCTGCGGTTGTGAGGCCAGTTGGATGTACTGCCAAATTGTCTGAAACGCCTTTGGAGACGGCTTATGGTAGAGAAATGAACATTCAATTCACAGGCAACAGCTCTGGCGGACATTCCTGCAGTCAGCATGCCAACTGCATGCTCCCTCATAACTTGCGACATCTGTGACATTTTGCTGTGTGATAAAACTGCACATTTCAGAATGGCCTTTTATTGTGGCCAGCCTATGGCACACTTGTGCAATAATCATGCTGTCTAATAAGCATCTTGCTATGCCACAACTGTGAGGTGGGTTGGATTATCTCAACAAAGGAGAAAAAATCACTAACATAGATTAACACAGATTTGTGAACAATATTTGAGGGAAATGGCCTTTTGTGTATGTAGAAAATGTTTTAGATCTTGGAATCCAGCTCACGAAAAATGGGAGCAAAAACAAAACTGTTGCATTTATATATTTTTGTTCAGTGTGTGCGTGTATATATATGTACACACATAAACACACACACACAGTGGGGCAAAAAAGTATTTAGTCAGCCACCAATTGTGCAAGTTCTCCCACGTAAAAAGATGAGAGAGGCCTGTAATTTTCAACATAGGTATACCTCACCTACGAGAGACAAAATGAGAGGAAAATTTTTTTTTTAAAGAATTTATTGGTGGAAAATAAGTATTTGGTCAATAATAAAATTTAATCTCAATACTTTGTTATATACCCTTTGTTGGCAATGACAGCGGTCAAACGTTTTTTTACAAGTCTTCACAAGGTTTTCACACACTGTTGCTGGTATTTTGGTCCATTCCTCCATGCAGATGATCTCTAGAGCAGTGATGTTTTGGGGCTGTCGCTGGGCAACACAGACTTTCAACTCCCTCCGAAGTTTTTCTATGGGGTTGAGATCTGGAGAGTGGTTAGGCCACTCCAGGACCTTGAAATGCTTCTTACGAAGCCACTCCTTCATTGCCCGGGCGGTGTGTTTTGGATCATTGTCATGCTGAAAGACCCAGCCACGTTTCATCTTCAATGCCCTTGCTGATGGAAGGAGGTTTTCACCCAAAATCTCAGGATACATGGCCCCATTCATTCTTTCCTTTACAAGGATCAGTGTATGGAAAGTGCATTTGGATAATCCAGAAGAGGATTGTGATACACACGGTGTGTGTGTGTGTGTGTATGTATATATGTTTTCATATAAACATATACATACAAAATGGTTTCACTCTTCCAATACTTTGAGGGGAGTGGGAGGTCTGTTTTGTTTTGAAAGGGTGGGTTTACCCTGGCAGCACTTACAAAGCTGCTGCATGGTTTGACTCATCATTATGAGCAGAGAAAAGAAGTAGGAAAGAGATTCATTGGGTCTTAGTATTAGTAATGACTCAACATATAATCAAAATAGCCGTACCCAGCACTGCCAGATTTAGACACACCATTTCAAAAGGAATTACACATTAAAAGGGCAAAAAGGAAGTTTCCCAGACCAGCTCTTCAAATATCTGGGGAAGTTTTACACCACCAACAACAAATGACGTACTATCATTTGCTTCTGGTACCAATTTTCCCAATATCACCACGGCTCATCACTGCGGTCTGAGACTTTGTGACCACTCAAAAGGTTGCCCCAATAAAGTGTTTACAGAAAGCCTAATTTCATCCAGCTAATTCAATTTGTACCTGTAAATTTGATGAATATAACCATAAACAACACAGTCAACTAACTGGGAGATACCGTAAAAGTGCTCCTTTCTAAAAAAACATGCCCTCACCAAAAGTACAGTATAATAACATCATATTCGATAATGTGCATCACAAATAATCCAATGGATTCCTTAAATCTGACCACAAATGAGGCAAAGTAATTTCATTTTATAATAACAAAAGGGATTAAAAAAAGAAGTCCATCCATCCATCTTCTACCGCTTATCCGAGGTTGGGTTGCGGGGCAGTAGCTTTAGCAAGGACGCTCAGACTTCTCTCTCCCCAGCCACTTCATCCATCTCTCCCGGGGGGATCCCGAGGCGTTCCCAGGCCAGCCGAGAGACGTAGTCTCTCCAGCGTGTCCTGGGTCGTCCCCGGGGTCTCCTCCCGGTGGGACGTGCCCGGAACACCTCACCGGGGAGGTGTCCGGGAGGCATTCGAATCAGCCACCTCATCTGGCTCCTGTCGATGTGAAGGAACAACGGCTCTACTCTGAGATCCTCCCGGATGACCGAGCTTCTCACCCTATCTCTAAGGGAGAGCCCGGACACCCTGCGGAGGAAACTCATTTCGGCCGCTTGTATCCGGGATCTCGTTCTTTCGGTCACGACCCAGAGCTCATGACCATAGGTGAGGGTAGGAACGTAGATCAACCGGTAAATCGAGAGCTTCGCCTTTTGGCTTAGCTCCTTCTTTACCACAACGGATCGATACAAAGTCCGCATCACTGCAGACGCTGTACCGATACGCCTGTCGATCTCCCGTTCCATTCTTCCCTCACTCATGAACAAGATACTTGAACTCCTCCACTTGGGGCAGGATCTCATCCCCGACCTGGAGAAGGCACGCCACCCTTTTCCGACTGAGGACCATGGTCTCAGATTTGGAGGTGCTGATTCTCATCCCAGCCGCTTCACACTCGGCTGCAAACTGCTCCAATGAGAGTTGGAGGTCACGGCTTGATGAAGCCAACAGAACCACATCATCTGCAAAAAGCAGAGATGCAATACTGAGGCCACCAAACCGGACCCCCTCTACGCCTAACAAAAAAATAACTTTCTGGATAAAATCAGATTTAAAAAAGTGAGGAGTGGAGATGAAGTTCACATCAAGATTATTAGTAATATACTTTATTGCTAATAGAAATGCAAACATACAAATAAATGTTGGGTACAAGCACCAAAAACAATGCAACATTTGTTATTCTCACCATAAAAAATTAAATTAGCAACCCTATTTAGTTTTGGACATCAGAAATTGTAAACCGCAACAACCATGCAAGACCCCACAATAAAAACAAATATCAAATATTTAATGGTGGTGGGATTCTTTTAAAACATTAATCAAATTTGAAACTTAATAAATAAATCAAATAAATACTGTATGACACAAATTTTTGTCACTGAAAAGGAACTTCGGGGTGCACCAATAAAACGTACTGTATTTCACACCAAGCACAAGTACTTACATTTGAGTACTCACTGATACCGAATACCAATACTTGATAATGTCATTAGATCTTGCAATTGTGATAAAAATTGGTTTTATTTTAATCAAATATTGTTCAAAGACACGAAACAAACCTTTCTGGAACAAGCCAAATATAACACATTTTAGAGTAACAACTTATTAGTTTTAACATCCAACTGCATGTTTTTTTTTTTTAGTCTTGCTACACATTTCACTTAAATGTAGCCATTAACACAATCTGGGCAAAGCATGGCCCGCTGGATTCATCCGGCCCGTCCACAGTCTCTGACCGGCCCTTGCAGTCTATATGAAGTCAAAATAAAAAGTAAAAACAAAATAATGGAACATTTTATTTTGACAGTGGTGCTTTTATTTTGATTTGCACGTGTCACCAGTACAAGCAAGCAAGAGCAACAACTTGTGTTCAGAATTGCCAACTTAGTGACTTTGTTGCCATTTTTAGCAACCATTTAAAGAAAAAAAAATGACTAGCGACCTTATCAATAGCGCTTCTTGTTGTGCAATGTTAGCAACTTTCCCATTTTGTGAGTCCCCAGTCAAAACAGCTAATATGAGATAGTAGTTTGTAAAAGGCTCTTTTCCACTGCAGGAACCTTTTCTGCAACTTCCCTATCTACCCTGGTACATAGGAAGTTCCCTGTGTTTCTACCGAGAAAAACTACCAGGGTGCCGAACGTTCCCCAAGGATTATTTATTTCCTAGGGTCTTCTTCAGCCTACCAGCAACTCTTGACGGTGTGGTCTGTGCTGACAAACGCTGATTGGTTCACACAGACGTCTGTCATTAGTGTCACATTCTTGTTTACTTTTCACATTCACAAAGCGGCTGGCTTCTTTTCGACTGGAGGCTGGCCTGACCGCAGTCATTGTTCATACAGTGTAGTTCATGCCACTTTGGAGAAAAAAATTGTGCGAGGGATTCACACACTTTATTTCTTGTCCAGTACTTTGATCTGGTAATGTTTTCTGCCATTGTTTCAGATGGTTGAATAGATTAGTTGTATTACCGCAGAGCTGCCAACCGATCAAAATTCACTTCCAGAACTATTTATCCAAATTTGTCTGAATTTCCATATTTTCAAAATTTTACCAAGAACATTTCCGTGCGACAGACACAATCATAATCGGGACTAAATGATAGCTTCAATATTTGTCATTTAAATGTTTTTATTACATTAACCTTTTAATGGTGGACGCAGTTGCAGCCTGAGGCAAAATACTACTATATGAGATTTCGACATTCCATTCTCAAAAATATCTGTCTGTATATAAATTCACCAATTCTGATTTCAACCCTGGTATCAAATAAACTAATAAATAAATAAATGAACAAACGCAAGTCTAATCAAGCACATCAATCAGATCTCAAACGTCAAAATAAAAACTCTGCACTCTATTTTGAAAACAAACAAATAACATGCTGATAGATTGAATTGGATAGTTTATGTATAGACAAGGCGGCACGGTGGCCGACTGGTTAGAGCATCAGCCTCACAGTTCTGAGGACCGGGGTTCAATCTGTGTGGAGTTTGCATGTTCTCCCCGTGCCTGCGTGGGTTTTCTCCGGGCACTCCGGTTTCCTCCCATAACCCAAAAACATGCGAGGTAGGTTAATCGAAAACTCTAAATTGTCCGTAGGTGTGAATGTGAGTGCGAATGGTTGTTTGTTTGTATGTGCCTTGCGATTGGCTGGCAACCAGTTCAGGGTGTACCCCGCCTCCTGCCCGATGATAGCTGGGATAGGCTCCAGCACGCCCACGACCCTAGTGAGGAGAAGCGGCTCAGAAAATGGATGGATGGATGTTTAGACAATAGCTTTGTTTTCTATTTTGTGCAATGTACAGTACTTCTTGTACACGTAAAAGAAGTACATGTAAGAAGAAGAAATGCAATTGTGTCTTCTCTTGCATGCTATTTATATTACATATTTATATTTCCTATATCCACGAATGCCGCTGAAACTATGCAAATTTCCCCATTGTGTGACCAATAAAGGTTATCTTATATTACATATATTTAATAATAATTATATACATTAAACTTGCCCACATTCTTAAGTGACGTGTGCAGTGACATACTAATTCATTTCTGGTTCAGACACAGCGTCCTGTGTGGACTTGTATTATATTATATTTATATCTCTAAACATATTAATTGGTGTGTTATTTTGTTGTTCAAAGTTGGTTACTCTCCGCAAAAACACGGTTCCAGCCAGACCTATGTGACAAGTGTATTGTTTCACCAAACCACTTTTTTTCGATGATTTGCGACTGTTTGTAACGATAGCTTAGCAATTATCCATCCATCCATTTTCTGAGCCGCTTCTCCTCACTAGGGTCGCGGGCGTGCTGGAGCCTATCCCAGCTGTCATCGGGCAGGAGGCGAGGTACACCCTGAACTGGTTGCCAGCCAATCGCAGGGCACATAGAAACAAACAACCATTCGCACTCACAGTCATGCCTACGGGCAATTTAGAGTCTCCAATTAATGCATGTTTTTTTTTTTTGGTATGTGGGAGGAAACCGGAGTGCCCGGAGAAAACCCACGCAGGCACGGGTAGAACATGCAAACTCCACACAGGTGGGGCCGGGAATTGAACCCGGGTCCTCAGAACTGTGAGGCTGACGCTCTAACCAGTCGGCCACTGTGCCGCCAAGCTTAGCAATTAGCATTTAGTCATTAGCAACCCCCTCGTTCCCCCTTCGTGACACTTGTAAGAAGCATGGTAAGATGTGTATATTATTCGCTACTATGGAGTCGATGATCAATGACTTACAATGAATGCATTGACACCGGACGCAAAGAGAACTTTCGCCTCTATGGCTCGGCAGCCAGGGGGTGTAATAAAATAGCGTGCACCAAGCAGCTGTTCAATGTGGACGTGGCAGTAATGTAAGACGCTGTTTTTTCCCCCCCCCCTAATATCCGGAACAATCAGTGTTACGGCCGTAACAAGTCAACGTTCAGTGATTTCCGTAACAAAATACAGACTTTCCGTAACATTTGGCAGCTCTGTTACTGTGTGAGGTAGACAACTCTGCTGCACTCTTTACATCTTGTTTAAGGTAACATGCCTTGAATAAAAACATGTCCAGAAAACATGTTGATCCCTTTTCGAGGCACTAACTCCTCACCATGAAGCTCCTCACCATGAAGCTCCTCACCTTGCTTCTCTCGCCATGACACAAGCTCATAATTCCACGGAGATTGACTGAGGCTACCTCTGCAGAGTGCGCTGGGCGTCGCTCACCTGTTATTTAGGCAGCTTAATAAAGCCTTAACCATGTGTTTGCCACCTGGTGGTTGCCTGACTGCTGGTTGAGAAAGTGATTCAAATTCATATGCAGCATAGGCTGCATGTAAAAATTGCCGACTATCAGGTTAATTTAATCTTAACAGCCAAAATCAAGATCACGATTAAAATGTGATAATTAACTACTAACTAAAATGGAACAATCCATGAACTACATGGAATCGTCCTTAAATGGTTCAGTTCCTAACTGGGGAGGAAGTTATGTTGTAACCATTGGAAGTGCTCAATCTCATCGAATGGCAATGGCCTATGGGGTCCCTCAAGGGTCAGTTCTTGGAACCCTCCTGTTCAGCCTGTATATGCTACCCATGGGTCAAATTATTCAGAACTTTAATTTTGATTATCATAGCTATGCAGATGACACACAGTTATATCTAGCAGTGTCTCCAGATGACTACATTTCAATTGAGGTGTAATAACTGGATGAGCCAAGATTTTCTTCAACTAAACCACAAATTGAGAAAAATTTTTTTGGCAATAAAGAAAAAGGATTGCTGTTAGCAAATACCTGGAGTCCCTCTCTACAAAAACCAAAGACCAAGTCCGAAACCTTGGTGTTCTGCTAGATTCCGACCTGACTTTCAACAATCATATCAAATCAATTACTAAAACTGCCTTCTACCATCTGAAGAACATATCCAGAGTGAAGGCTGCATGTGTCAAGCAGACCAGGAGAAGCTCATCCATGGTTTTATCTCAAGTAGACCTGACTATTGTAATTGTCTTCTGAAGGGACTCCCCAAAAAGAGCATTAAACAGCTGCAGCTCGGGTTCTGACCAGAACAAAGAGGTCAAAGCATATTACTCCAATTCTAAAGTCTTTACACTGGCTTCCAGTCAGCTTTAGAATATATTTTAAAGTTCTGCTACTGGTCTATAAATCACTATATGGTTTAAGTCCTGAATACATGAAAGAAATGCGAATGGAATATAAACCCAGTAGGGCTCAAAGATCGACAGACTCAGGTCAAATCGTGGCGCACAGAGTCCAAAGCAAACATGGTGCAGCAGCATTTAGGTATTATGCTGCACACAAATGGAATAAGTTGCCAACAGAAGTGACGTCAGCCCCAAGGTGTGAATGTTTTTAAGTCTAGAAAAAAACATTCTTCTTTTTTCTCATGCTTTTTAGAGCATTTCTACTTTTAAATGATATTTCTTGCACTGTACGCTATTTTAATTGTACTTTAATTTTTTTTCTCTGTTTTATATGTTTATAAGCTGTTTTTTTTCTTTGTTTTTAAATGCTTTTAATCATGTAAATCTTCTGGAGAATACCACAAATTATAAAATAAAACCGTGACAGGAGAACTGAAATGACACTTTATCATATCATCGCTTACGTCTCTTTACTCGACGTGCCATGCAACAGCCACTTTGTGATGGGACCGCTTTGCAGCCGAGCCAGCGACGGAGTCCGAGAGACTTGGAGCTGCCCGAGCTCATCATACATTTTACAGCGCATAATTTGCAGTTGACTAACAAAGTGTTGTCATCCGTCTTTAACTTAAAGTAGCTCCACACAGCTGACATGGCTACTACTCCACCTGTCTGAAAGTTATATGTCAGGCTGGTAAAGTGGTATTGGTGTTTAAAGTGTTTTTTTCGAGTCTGAGTTCAAGTAAAGGCATATGGTATTGGTGGACCCTATACACATGAAAATAAATGAAAACATTCAATCAAAAAAAAAACATTTCCATCATGCTAAACATACACTAACAGATAATTGTCATTTATATTCATTATTATTTATCATATTAAGCATATTATTACAAGCTGCATTTAGAGCTGATATAATATTTACATGGCTTAAACTCATGAATTTCACATGAGATATATTCAAGCTTTTAAAGGACTTTCTGTCAACTATTAGCTGTTCATGATTGGAGCATCAGCACAGTGTAGCTCTCTCTGTAACCTGAGCACTATAGTCAGGGATACCTGCACTGCAAGATTGAGTAGATATAAACTCTGGTTGTGGTTTTCTCTCAGGATGAACCTTCTTTATTGTTTACATTAAATATGGTAATAATGGTAATTACAACTTGAAAAGATATGAATTGTTAAGCAAACTGTAAACCGTTGTCAGGAGGCAGGCTCATTTTTTCAGTCTTCAGGTAAGATGTACAGTACATATTCAATGGAAATAAAACAAGGGATGTAGCTGGCTAATTCAGAGATTTGTGAGATTTATGACTCACCTGAGGGTTGGAGCACGTGACTCGGACGGGCTGCAGATCAACATGAAGGCAGACAACAAAAGACTGCCTTCCTTCTGAACAGTTTGGCGGCTTATGTGACGTGACTGCCAGCGTGGAGGTACACCCCATTGGTTTGAGAAGGCTCAGACTGCGCTGCTGCCCCAGCAGAGTGTACACACTAAAGTGACTCAGGCTAATTGTCCATGGGAAAGCATCACCTGGTGGGGTTACAAATCAAAGAAAACGTGAACATTTACACAAACAAAGTTAAAACCAGAGATAACCAGATGAAATTTGGTGAAATGTTTTTTTTTTTTTTTTTTTTTTTAAATTATTATTATTATTTTATTTATTTTTAAATCAGACTGCAACAAACAGTTAACACCAATCTCTCTGTCCTCCTAGGTCATCTCCCATAAAGTCCACTTTGGACTCAAGCTGCTTGTAGATGGTCTTACAGCCTTTACCTGTAACGTGCGCGTCTATAATTTTTTTTCTAATCTCCTAAAGCCACTCTCTCCTTCACGTCCTCTGGTCCATGTTTAGTGTGGTACACACCATGTCACCAAACAGCACAGTGATTACTTGTCACCACTTAAATAGGCCGACTGACTGATTACAAGTTTGAAGACACCTGTGACGCTACTTAGAGGACACATCTTGTTTGAACGTCCCTATGATCAAATTATTTTCAATCTTTTCTATGAGTATCATCATTTTTGTCAAGGCCTGTTTTATGTTTTTTATTGGAATAATTCTGTTCATTGACACTGATTAATTTATTATCACTTTTGTCAGATTCAAGTTATTTCTGTGATCATTGTGGGTTTTTCTTTCATGAAGAGAGCAGTACCAACAATGTTATCCACGTGTGTATATCCTTGCTAGGGGAAAAAAGCAAAACATTTGAGTGTGAATTTCAAGCACGCAGTTCTAATTAACTATTGCTGAGATAATCTGTTAACATTCAATGGAACAGGAGTGTTGACGCACATATTTAACGGTAGGAATATATTGCTAAAACCATCCTTTCACCAGCAATATTGCCAAGACTACTGATGTCACTATTTTTGTTGTCATTTCTTCTCCTGGATTTTTAAAATCTGTATGCCTAATTCTGATGTCACTGGGGAGGTATGAAAAAAAGTGGTGTGCCCCCAAGTCTTGTTATTCTAAGAAAAAAAAAACACTGCTGGACTGTCAGGGCTTATGTCAACTTTGCCAGGTGTGCAGACCACGTGCAAGGATCTATCTCTATCTCTCAAAGCCGGTCTACTTAAGTTTGTTTGTCTTTTGTCATGGTAAATGAGTACTATTCAGTCAAAGGTTTGCCTAGTGATGAAAAGGCCATAATGATGATGAATTTCCATATAATATCTCCTTGCTATTATTATCACCAGCCATTTCAATTCTAAATGATATATCTGTAATTATGTTGTGATTTTTTTGGGGTGAAATTTATACCACTATACTAAATTCCTAATCATATCAAACATATCGAACCAATACATGGATTCAGATTCACATCTCAAACTGTTGCTCTTAATATTTATATTGGATTTTTCAAAGTCTAATATTAATTAAACTTACGGTTTAAACTTACGGCATTAACGGTTTTAACAAACTAGATTGTTTTTAAATGCATTTCATAGCATACATTGTGAAAACTTACCTTCTTCCAGGATGGGCTTGGAGACCACAAATGGGAGCTCCTGCACCGGTTCAATGTACTTGTGCCCAGCACTGAGGACACTGATCTGGGGCAGGCAGACCACAAGGGTTCCTGGCATAGATGCTTGGTTGTGGTACCAACTACGCACTGTACCAGGAATGTCACCAAAGATGATAGTGCTTGGGGATGGAAGGCTGTCATTGGGCAGGAACACACAACATGATTGCAGCTCCAACTGGAGAGAAAACACAGTGGAACGCATGGCTCATGATGATCAAGTTAGTAACTTTCAATTAGATAAATGAGAAACATTACTAACAACAATAGCATAAAATATATATCTAAGGGATATGCTAATTAAGTTTTTTGAAAGTTATCAACCAAGTGTAGGTTACAAAGAACATTTTCAAGCCATCGGTCCAAAATAAAGCCCATAACCAACACATGGAAAAACAGAATTGTGAAAGTGCAGATGATTGACTCACTCTGCTTACCCCTCTACCTACTGTATATGAAGGCAAGAGGTTGTTGACTTTGCATGTGTATTTTCAGATGTATGTAATTATATTACAAATGAATTTCACCTCCTAGGAAATTAAATAACTATTCTTAAGCTGTAGACAAGCACAGAATGTCAACAAGTTTGAACATGAACAAGATGGCCATTAATAAAGTTTCCATTTTTATGTGAAAGTTTCCGTTTAAAATTGACGTAGCTATATTTGTCTTAGATAAGTAGGAATGATTGTTATGTTGTAGTTTCCTCAATTTACGACAGACTTTGATTCCTATGGCAGCGACGAAACAACTCGGAACGTAGTCTCACTAAGCTATGCTAACGCAATAGCAAAGTCATAATTACAGTAAGGATTTGCATAAAAAACAATCACAGGCCTTTAATATAAAACTGTTATGGTCTTAAATTGGTGTTGCTGTTCATTTGGTTTAAAGCCCAGCAGGAGCAGAAAGGAATTGTCAGATCATACGGTCCTGCATACTGCCATTGCCTAGTTTGTATTCCTAGTATTCAGAATCTCGAGTTCCCTGCCCACTGTTCAGTGGTACGTCCTACTTGTGCTATTTTTACAATTGTTTTCTGAGTAGTTTTGCTTACATCCTTGTGTAGGATTTATTGTTGTTAGATACTCCATTTCGCTGCGGCTCCATCCACCAGCGCACAGTATAGTTGTTATTGTTTTGAGTAACTCGGCTCACGACGGCCTTTTTCGTCGTTGCTTTTGGTTGAACTTTGTGTCCACGTTTATCGTGCGCCTTTTGTTTATTAAAGTACTAGTAGTATTCATTCGTTCTACGGCTCGTTGTCTGCCTTGGGGTCCTTTTCCATTTACCCGCTCTCCCCTGACAAAAACAATCATATAAAGAACAGCAAGTATGGAGTGAACGTGCCTTCTTATGTAAACTAGCACACTGCTTGCCATTCTTAACCTCAAAATGTTGTAGAGACTGCATGCAAGGTCCATGGCATAGCACATTTCATATACATAACATTAATATAAACAATACTCAGCATAAATTTCATAATTACAAACATCCACACCAACAAATGATAAGACTATACTGCCTTGGGCTGTTATTGTGGTGAGTGTTTATTCATGTGAGAGAAGCACAAAAGCAATTATGTTACATTTTCTGCACACAGAGGCAAGATTGAGACATACAAATTCCACGAGACTGACAGAAGAGCAGACAAAAAGAATGAAATGGGGTAAACATAAGAGAAAACGATAAAGATGGGAAAGATGTTAATCTTACTCTAACGCAGTTTCGTATTCCATTTTCTTTCTTCAAATGTAGTTTTGAGAGCACATAAAGCATCTGCATTTACATCCTCTTAAACGCAGAAAGAAAATACATTTACACTACTGAGACAACTGCAGATGTTAGCAGGGTTACTGTAAATAGTTAACGCAAGCATACTAAAACTGCAAGGTTTAGGATTCTTACTCACGTTGGCCCCTTCAGGCTGCCTGGGGCAAACGCTCATCTGACATAGATTGTATATCGTGCGACATAAAGTACATAATTGTAGTATCGCACCAGCAAATATGGATTTATAGTATTTTGTCCATTGTGTTTACAGCAACAAGGATTTTTTTGGTATGCATGCAACCTAGATCATAGTTTTAGTTTGTCCATGCTCTCATGTTGTGTGTTTACAACGGATCTCAATATTGGTCAAAAATAATTTCCCCTTTGCAATATTCTGGATGCTGAAACTGTAATTAACATCTCGCATTAAACGACAGACATTCAAATTGTACTTGCATCCACATATGCGTTATACTTGTTGAGAAAAGTCGATGAAATGAACAGAGTTGATAGGTAAGAATAACAGTCAATTACATATACATGCTGAGGATCAGAACAAGCAGCTACTGAAAATCTTGAAGTGTGGAATAAGGAAATATTGTTCAACAAATCAAATTTGAAAGACTGAAATGAAAGTCAGTGTCTTGCCAGTGCTTTGATTAATTCAAGTTTTAAGAATGTGGAGATTCCTCAGCAAAACTTAATGTAACCAATACCAACTGCAAAAGGCAACAGTTACTGGCTGAAACTGAATCAAGACAAATATTGCTAAGAAATATGACGAAAATAAAATGACTACGCCAGTTGAGGCTTCTGTAATGGTTGTTTCAATTCCAATTGTATATTTCTATGCATAATGTAAATATTCTGCATTCCTTACCCCAGCAATCCACGTGGAATTGAGGGACAGCATAAGCTAAAATGTCAACTGAACAGTCATGAACCTAATTTTGGAAGCCCGCATAGCTGACTGGCTATCATTCACCCTATTTTCCAAGCTACTGTTAACAACAGGTCACTGTGGTTTACCTCAAAAAACTGTCCATGAATCCACTGTGGTCTCATGTTTGACTTGTGTCTCACTCATAAGCAGAGAGAGGGAAACATGCACTTTCCGAACAAACCTGAAAGACCTGACAGAGCTGACAGATCCAACGACAGAAATAGTCTGAGGTCAAAATGTTGCAAATAAATCATTAATTTGAGCATAGCCAAACCACTGACAGCATCCCTTTCCCTGACTGACTCTATATCCATCTTACGCCATCGCCCAGCCCAAATGTGCATCAGTCCTTTGGTCAAGGTCAAAGCTTGGCATATAGATCTCTCTCCATGACCAGGCATTGATTCCAGATGGAAAGTCCATGTAGACATGCTGTGAGCAAAGGCTGCAGATAAAAATCCTAGCGGGGATAGAAAGGAGTTTGGAAGAGTTGTGGGGAATCCACTGTTTGTGTTAAGGGTAATTATGTAGTTGCATGCACAGTGGAAATACAATGACTGTGGCTTGCACTCAGTACAAAGAGCAGAGAATGGGTGTGTGGGCTTTGTGTCTCAACTAAAGGTATAACAGTTCAGTTGAGGTTGTCTCGGGTTAAGTATGGTATTCCCCACAATTATGTTTAACAGCTCGGTAACAAGTAAATAAACAAAAGAATGGAAGAAGTTAGCCTGTATGAGTATGTCTCTTTAGTATGAGGTGATGGGCATGTCAGGTTTGTGTATGTTTTTTGAGAGAGAACGCATGCACAATGTCAGGACAGGAAACTAACGATGCCAGGATGACCGAAGTTTTGTTCCATCAGATGCTAAGGGCGTGAGGCCCACAGCTGCCACATGAAACTAGACTCAAGAGCCACTCACAAATTTGTGTCCATAATAGAATAGTGGAAAATTAATAATCATTTGAGGGCCAACGCATGGAAGGGCAGGATTTCCAAGTGATGCTAAAGGAACATTCTAAAATTAGAAATGGGCACAAAAAATAGCTTAAATTCAGGAGTGTAATTGCTGTGTGGAATATTTGTTACCCAACTCTGTCCTCAGTGGTTCGGGGTAATATAGAAATACATTGCCTCTGAAAATAACTCGGGTACAAGGAGTAATTGGGATTCTAGTCTTCTGTTGGGAAGAGGTGCGACAATGAAAATGTACATATCAATAAAGGCTTCACTTGTGAAGCAAATAGAATATGATTTGTAATTACATTTACCACATGACATAATGTTAAGGTGAAATTTAATAAAGCAAAAAAATGAGCCTGGAATTTCTACAGTTAATTAATACGTCGAACGACAGAATGATTTAGGAAAACAACGAGACAACGTCAGAGTCAGTGAGTCTGCACGCGTATCCAATACTGTCAAAACCATTCCAATTGACAGAATGACTTCCTTTTTGATCAGGAACTCTATATTAAGTAAGCTTTAAACCAATCAACTCCATATGAAGTCACACGTGCCACAGCTTAACTGCGTAAATATTGCTTCAGAGGACACGAACTTATTTTAATTTCCTGGAGACTTAAACTTTAAACCCAGCCTTCTAATAAATAATAAATTACATCAAAATCACTTACGTTTTACCCTCAAAAGGGAGACAAGTGCCCAGAGACAAAGTGCCATAAACAAATAAAGCACAATGACTAACTAACACGTCAGTTGGCCATATACCGGTAATATAAAATACAGTGTTAGATATAAAACTGAATTGAAGGGTTAACTGCCACTACATTATGGAGCAAATTTAAATGAACAACTGGTTACTAGTTGTTAAACAGATTTTTTTTTACCCCTGAAGTAGGAGTGCAACAGCGGTGCACTTGAGAAATGTGCAACTACAACAGAGGTGTGATAATGAGATCACATTTAGAAAAGTTGTCACCACTGTTGTATAGACAAGGCATACGTTAAGAATATCTTCCTAAACACACAGTTGACATATTTGAAAGCTATCCAGAATAGCAGAATCAGATTCAGCTTTATTGGCCAAATATAGTCTAACACGCACAAGGAATTTGTCTCCGGTAGTTGGAGCCACTCTAGTATGGCAAAAAAAACAGCCACTGTGACAAAACATACATGTACATATACACATAATGACTTCCAGGCAGCGCTCTCAGGCGAGTCATTGAGCAATAAAAGTGGACCATTTGTGTGATGATGCTGATATAATGGCAATTGTGCAAATGATGCAGTCCTCCAGCAAAGTAGATTAGCAATTTAAAGTGACTAATAGTGCAATGATCTGGTACAGTGACAATTGTGCAAATGGTGCAGAGAGTTCTCAAACAAATAAGTGGCCAGTACTCAACAACAACAGTATGCTAATTGTGTAGCGTGATTAAACAGTGAGTCTATTAATAATGTAGAAATGTCACGACAGAGATGTGCAAAATTGGTAACATGTTACAATGAAATTGTAATTGTAAGTTAACAACAAGAGGGAAGAAGTTGTTGGAATATCTGATGGTTTTAGCTTGCATTGTTCGATACCGCCAACCTGAGGGAAGGAGCTGTATAGGTGGCGACCAGGATGTGGAGGGTCTAAGAAGATTTTCCATGCCCTTGTCTTAGTCCTGGCAGCCTGCTCAAGTCCTCAAGAGTTGGTAGGTGGGTAATTTTTTTGGCAGCCCTGACTGTCCGTTGCTGTCTGTTTTTTTTCTTCTTTGTGGTGGATGAACACAGAACCAATTCAATGACTGGTGTGTAGAACTGCCTCAACAGCTCCTGTGGCAGGCCATGCTTCCTCAGATGTCTCAGGAAGTACATCTTCTGCTGGGCTATAATTCCCAGGAACTTGAAGGTCTTGACAGTTGACACAAGGCAGCTGGACAGCATGAGGGGCAGCTATGGCGAAGGATGTTTCCTGAAATCCACGATCATCCCTATCATCTGCAGCGTGTTCAGCTCCACTTTGTGTTGGCCGCACCAAAGCTGCAGCCACTCCACTTCCTGTTGATATGCAGACTTGTCACCATCTTTGATAAGGCTGATGACTGTGGTGTAAACGTCAGAGTTTGACAGCCAGGTGCGTTGAGGTGAAGTCGTTCGTGAGAGAGAAAAGAGAGAAGAGTAGAGGGCAGATGGCAGGCGAGACACTGAGCTGGAGAAGCTTGGAGGAGAGGAGTTTGGGGATGATGGTGTTGAATGCAGAGCTCGAACAGGATCCTCGTGTAGGTCCTTGCGCTGTCGAGTTGTTCCAGGATGAAGTGCACTGCGTCATCCACAGATCTCTTTGCTCGATAGGCAAATGATTTTCAAATGAAAAGTCAGTGCTTGCACCCTAATGTTATTGCCTTCTATGCATGAACTGTATTTGCTTCCATTATGTTGCAATTAGTGATTGCACTTTGTAACAGCACATTTATTCAGTTAGCCCTTGCGAAAGTAGAATTTTTTTATTGTCTATCATTCATTGTTATTTAAAGATTCATTTCAAACTGAAAACTGTTAGTTAAGAAGTAGTGCAATGAAAAAAAAAAAATCAAGATTTTTCCCTAACGAGGAATAATCGTGATTAATAATCGAGATTACAATTTTGATTAAAAAAAATAGTGATTATTAGTCATAATCATGCAGCCCTATAATGAAACAAAGCTGACTATCAGCTAAGTTAAACAACTCACACAAACAAACACAAGTCTGTTCAACTTATAACTGCCCCAAAGAGTTAAAACGAATGTCACTTTTGAGTGACAGCCTCCAGACTATTTCAGAGGTGACTATTGCTTATCCTCGCGCTTAGGCCCTGATCCCGTCATTTTAAGTCTTCAAACGAAGCAGTGTAAGAAGGTAAGAAGGTCTTCTTACACTTTGATCTGTAATCAATCAGGCACTAACTCAGTCTGGATTCTGGATCACAGCACCAGCATCTGCTGGTCTGTAATGAATAAATACTACTAGAAAAGAGACACAAAGAAAACAGAAGTATATCCAGTTGTTGGGTATATTAATTAAATTGCATTTTTTTCCCTCTTTTAGTACGGTATCTCCTTCCCTTTAAGCCTGGCATCACATCAAAGAGCTCAAAATGGTTTGTCTTTTTTGTGGCAAGTTCTGCTCACTTTTATTCTTAATCGCTTCTCTACTCCATCAAATAGTGTTACAATTCCAGCCACGAGTGAATCAAATCAAATCCCTACTTTCCCCTTTCACAACCACTGCCACCACCACCTACAAAATGTCCCTTACTTCCTCCGTCAATGAGCAGGAGTGAGAGCATATCCTCTGACTCGTCTATCATTTCCCCCTTGAGTCTTTGTGAAGATAGTTATCTAGTTCAAACAGAGCAGCTTCCACCAGAAAGGAAGCTAAGGCACAAACAGACATACGTTTAAAGGATATGACCATCCTCCTTACAACCACAGGAGGCATTTGGGGTCTGTCACCAATGGTTTATTAAAAATTTACTACTAGCTTACACTCATACCTTGTATGTTTACCCATTTTCACCAGCAAGTTTCGAGCCATCTTATCTTTCTGTGTTATGCTTTTGGTTCCTTTTACCACTGCAGAAGCAGACTTGCACATACATTAGGATTGTTAGCATTTACAACGGTTTTCAATGAGAAATTACTGTCAAATATACTTAACCTTTATTGAATAATGAATTCATATATGTATTTGTTTACCTGACAAATCACCCTGATTAATCACTTTTTAAAAATCATTTCTGTCGTAGCCCTGGCATAAAATTAAGACAGACATTTAACCTGTGGTATAATCAGTGTGTATATATATGGTCAGATCAATTGGCAACTGCTTTCATATAGCGGCAGTTTGAAAACCTCTTTCCTAACACCTAGAAACCATAAACTCTCATTGGACAGAGTGTCCACATAGAGACAAAAAATAAATTAATTAAACAGTTACACATTCACTGACTTATCTGACATTGATCTCTAATTCTTTGCCAACACTTTGCAATCTCACACATACTGCATACACACGCAAAAAAGCTATTCACAACCAGATACACAGAGCTGTACGAAAGGAAATTAGAAACACCCTCCTTGCATCCCCGGTGAAAACATTTGCAACTCAGGAGGAGAAAAATCTCACTGGGGGGATCGGCAGTGAACGGAAAAACACATCCTTTTGTTTTTGAAAACCTGAAACCTCTCCAAATGTAATCTTCCTGTGCCTGCACCAGACGGGACAGTGTTTCCGAAGTGGCTGGTCGGATGAACAGAAGGTTCATGGAGCATCCCCCGAATATCTCTCTGGGCACCCCGCCCACCGTTCACCTTTTGCTCCCCGTTTTTCTGGACAGCCTGCATTTCCAGCTGTATCCAAAAACACATTTGGAATAGTGGCTAAACTAGTGTAAATAGTGTCTTCTAGAAATGTAGATGATTAATGTGTGTATTTAAAGATGAAACTGTGCAGATGTGCATTGTGGTGTGTGGATGTATACGCACACATTTGTTGCCACCTCAATAAACTGCTTCGCTTCTAAAATACTGTGAGAAAGGCTGATGCCCTTTGACAAGAAATAGGCTAGCTCTCGGCCGCATGCCATCACCAGCAATAAGCTTGTGGCCTGGCACAGGAGCACAGCAAAGCCGTCAGCCATCCCTGAAGCCCCACATTCCTCTCTTCTAACAGTGCTTACAGAAGCTGACAAGCACTGGAGGTCTCCTTGGCTGAGGTGGAAATCTGCAAAAATAAACGCTTTAGGTGACATGAAGGCTTTGTTTGTTTCTGCTGGCCTAGATGTTTGTGTTAGCGCAGTGGGTTAATTGCAACTTTGATCGCTACGTTTATTGATCCAACAGTGGCCTTAGAGTGCGGCTGGCCTGGCCTGCATCGGCTGATCCCACCCTTTGAGCTCAAACAATCAACTCACAACCATTTTTGGCATACTGAGCCAGTACAGATGCATTCAAAGGGGTAGCCTCAGCCAAATTAGGCCAGAGGATGCCCTTAAAGGCTTTAAATCTAAAGTGCCCAGACAGAGACATTTTCCTTTTACTGGGTGATAGGGTAGTAAGGCTGAACTAGAAATGGAGTGAAATGGGGGACAACACAGTGAAACGTCTGCCCCACACTTTCTGGGTTTGAATCTCGGCTTGGGTGGAGTTTGCATGTTGAAACGCATGTCATGTTAGGTTAAATAGAGACTAAATTGTCCATAGGTGTGAATGTGCATGTGAATGGTTGTTTGTCTATATGTGCCCTATGATTGACTGGCGACCAATACAGGGTGGACCCCGCCTCTTGCCGAGAGAGCTGGGATATGCTATGGATCACTCGTGACCCTAATGAGGACAAGAGGTACTGAAAATGGATGGAATGAATTGTGTTGTAGTGCACATCGCTGATTTATGAAGTGCGATGGAATACAGCAAGCCAAACGGAATCCTCAGCTGAGCTGACCAGACCTATGTTTGGCAAGGCTTCATCTTCTTACACCCCAAGGCAAAGTGTGGATGCATGCCACAAAAATTGTCCAGATTCACTTCCACACAAGGATTCCAAAATACACATTTAATTATTTATTTTTTTTTATAGAGCGATAAATTTGTGTCAGTACTGTACTTTTTATGAAAAAGTTTCCTTCAAATTAAGCCAGGTCTCAGAGCTCTAAAGTGTCTGTGTTTCAGTTGGTCAATCAAGAGGATACTGTAAGCACTTATCCAGTGTAGCCCAGAAACAAAGTCAAAGGTGTTTGTATCAATCATGGCTATGAAATTATCAGTGTGTCCAAAGGTGTTACTGCTTTACTTGAGTCGACTTCTGGAAAAAAATAAAAAATATATGGGTTACTCCACGGATGTGGTGAAATGTTACGAGCCATTATTAACGGCAAAATACATTAAAAGGCATCAAATAGTAACACACAACAGTATCGTCAGTAATCAGGTATCAACAGGTAGATATAAAATAATATTGTATCAAGAATTTTCCACCCCCAATTATTTTGGAATAAACCATGTCAAATGCATGTTTGTGGTTTTTGACCAGCATGAAGTGTGACATTTCAGCAGTCATTGATTCGTTGAAGGAGAAATGATTGGTGAATTTCGACCGTTTTCTATCGCTAGTGCACAGGCTGTTTTCTGTGTTTCCTGACGGCACTACAGACTCGCTGGTAATTTTGACGACTCACAGCAGTGTTGAGGATGTGGTCATGATTACGCTCATACTTTAATCCTTATTATTAAACTTGGATTCGGTTCCGATTATAAAGGCCTCCTGTCAAACTTTTTTAACTATCTTTGATCAAAACATATGATTCACTTTGTTGATAAAAATGTCGATGATGTGTGGTGGATTGTTACTGGTGCTTGTAACATGACATGGCCACTGGCAAAGACCGCTGGTGTCAAAATTACGCACAGGTCTAAATGGCTGTATTATCGTTTACTAACACTGACTTCTGTAGAGACATTGTGTTCAGAACTATGTGTCAACGTTTTGAAATCATAGTATTGTTCAGTCAAAGATTGGTATTTGAAATACATGTTGAAACTCTGGAATGCCATGGTGTGTGTAACTGGAAATGTGTTTGACTGGCATAAAGCCCAGTCAAAGTTACGTACATGCTGTTCTTCATAAACAATTTTGTGTGTACTTCCAACTGACAAAGCATAACACTGAAAAGGTACATCTAGGGTTTGAGCAGTAAAAAAATGGCAATAGTTAAACCTGAATAAAAATATAAACAACCTTAATGTTGATCTAAAAATCTAAAATGTTGACTTTACAACTCCAATTCCAATGAAGTTGGGACGTTGTGTTAAACAAATAAAAACAGAATACAATGATTTGTAAATCATGTTCAACCTATATTTATTTGAATACACTACAAGGACAAGATATTTAAACTTTATTGTTTTTAGCAAATGATCATTAACTTGGAATTTTATGGCTGCAACACGTTGGGGCTGGGACAGGTGGCAAAAAAGGCTGAGAAAGTTGAGGAATGCTCATCAAACACCTGTTTGGAACATCCCACAGGTGAACAGGCTAATTGGGAACAGGTGGGTGCCATGATTGGGTATAAAAGGAGCGTCCTTGAATTGCTCAGTCATTCACAAGCAAAGATGGGGACTCTCACCTCTTTGTGAACAAGTGCATGAGAATATAGTTGAACAGTTTAAGGACAATGTTCCTCAATGTACAATTGCAAGGAGTTTAGGGATTTTATCATCTACGGTCCATAATATCATCAAAAGGTTCAGATAATCTGGAGAAATCACTGCATGTAAGCGGCAAAGGCCGGAAAACCAACATTGAATGCCCGTGACCTTCAATCCCTCAGGCGGCACTGCATCAAAAACCGACATCAATGTGTAAAGGATATCACCGCATGGGCTCAGGAACACTTCACAAAACCAATGTCAGTACAGTTCGGCACTACATCCGTAACTGCAACTTGAAACTCTACTTGCAAAGAAAAATCCATTTATCAACAACATCCAGAAACGCCACCGGCTTCTCTGGGCCCGAGCTCATCTAAGATGGACTGATGCAAAGTGGAAAAGTGTTCTGTGGTCCGACAAGTCCACATTTCAAATTGTTTTGGGAAATTGTCGTGTCCTCCAGGCCAAAGAGGAAAAGAACCATCCGGACTGATATGGACGCAAAGTTCAAAAGCCAGCATCTGTGATGGTATGGGGCTGTGTTAGTGCCAATGGCATGGGTAACTTACTGTGAAGGCCCCATTAATGCTGAAAGGTATATACAGGTTTTGGAGAAACACTTGCTGCCATCCAAGCGACATCTTTTTCATGGACGCCCCTGCTTATTTCAGCAAGACAATGCCAAACCACATTTGCAAGTGTTACAACAGCGTGGCTTCGTAGTAAAAGAGTGCGGGTACTAGACTGGCCCGCTTGCAGTCCAGACCTGTCTCCCATTGAAAATGTGTGGCGCATTATGAAGCGTAAAATACGACAACGGAGACCCCGGACTGTTGAACAGCTGAAGCTGTACATCAAGCAAGAATGGGAAAGACTTCCACCTACAAAGCTTCAACAATTAGTGTCCTCAGTTCCCAAACGTTTATTGAATGTTGTTAAAAGAAAAGGTGAAGTAACACAGTGGTAAACATGACCCTGTCCCAGCTTTTTTGGAACGTGTTGCAGCCATAAAATTCTAAGTTAATGATTATTTGCTAAAAACAATAAAGTTTATCAGTTTGAACATTAAATATATTGTATTTGTAGTGTATTCAATTCAATATAGGTCAAACATGATTTGCAAATCATTGTACTCTGTTTTCATTTATGTTTAGCACAATGTCCCAACTTCATTGGAATTGGGGTTGTACATTGTTTATCATGTACAAACAATTAGATAAACATAGTTGGGCAAATGATTTAATTTTAAGTTACAAATGGCAAGTGATGGAACATGTCAACGTTCAAGCTTCAAGATGATGGTCTAACTGTGAAGGGTATAATACCAAGTAAGGAAACTGATATTAAAAAATTAACTAGTCCTATTAAGTTCTGATATCCACTGAATTCATTCACTTATACCTGTTAGTATTCAGGTCCTTCATTTTCCATGTAGTTTTAGTCACTGTTACACACATCTATATTTGCCCTGAGTACATTTTTTACTCGATACTTTGCGGTGCATTAACAAGTTGGACATAAATTGGTTTGTGAACCTACTCTAGCCCTAGTATTTGTGTGAAAAATTCCCAAGGTTTTCATACATTAAACAGCTTTCCATGTTCATATCTAGAGTCAGTGTTACAAGCGACCACTGGTCAAACAATGGTCATATTAAGTAAACTATGTATGTTTTTATCCCATGAACCCCTAAATGTAACTGGTATACTTCAAAGAAATTTTACTAACATATTTTCACCAAAATGATTCAAGTTCTTAAATTTTTCTTAAACGTCACAAATAAAGTCAAAAGTAAACATCCTATTAGTTAATGAGTATATGATTCTGTAATTATTCAAAGTGTTTCAAAGTGCTATTAGTTATGATTGTAAATCCTTCAGAAACTGTTAGATTTTCTTGATTATGAAGATGAGGTGTTGAATGGAGGGATGATAAAATGGAGGGACGGTGCAGAAGATGAAGTAATGTGCCTGCAGAAAATGCTCCAGCTGGGGGTCAAATCCTGTTCATGGAAACCATCTGGCTAGCTCCATCAGAGCAACACCAAAAATACAGTGTAGTCCTATTCGATCTCTCCCTTAACTTCTTCCTTAAAAGTAACCTCTGTGTATGTTACTCCTTCTTCTCATCTCAACTTCCTTCTCATTTCCATCACTTTACCTTTGATGCCTCTGCATTTTGTCCCTAAAAAAAATCCTACTCATTAATAAACAGCAGCTGCAGGGAGCAGTGTTACTGCATTTTTCCATGGCAACAGTATTTTTGTTTAAGTAGATCCCATTTCAGTTTTGGGAGCAACGTGCTGCTTTGCCAACATTGAACACTTGCATGTGTTAAATAGAAGGAATTATTGCTAAATTCCTGAGATAAATTCACAGTCCTGATCACAAGCAATTATTAACATGGGTGGGAACATGGGTGTCTTGTGGGCAAACATGGAAAAGAGTAAGAGATGAAAGGAAGGAAACCGAGGAAGGAATGGATAGGTATGAGATGAACATTTGGGAAATACTTATACAGGGTAAACATGAGTTACAAAAAAATATATAATAGAGTCACTACCTAGAATCGAAAATGTATTCTACAGTGATGAAGTCTACACATTTGAAGTATCATAGATAGTAAAGGGATAAAACTGGTCATCAAAAATTGCATCGAGGTATGATTAAAGAAAAGCGAGACAGACTCCAAAAATCTGGTGACGTAATAGATAAACTGTAAAAGCCCAGTTGCTAAACAAGCATAAAGAGAGCATATTTTCATCTATCTTTGCGAAGGCGAACAGTTTGGCTAAAGATCGAATTACGCACACTGGACATGGAAACTGTGACGAGGCGAGAACTCTAATCTTATGTATGAAGACAAACTTTTGTGGTAATTCAACTAATGTGTACATGTCAACACAATGTATCAGCCATGTCATTAAAAGGTCTGTCTCGGGAGTAACCTGCCTCTCTAACCCTAAAGCCTCTTTCACGCTGGCTGTCAAAGCTGTCAAGGTTTTTGTGATGCTACTCACAGCCCATTCATCCATCAAAATATCCAACCATACCACTTATCCGGTTGAGGCCTATAGAGAAGCTGGAGATGTAAAAGAGTTTTTGCAAAATTTGGGGCATCACAGACATAACAGTATAGCCAGCATACTGTATATTCTCCTGTGCCTTTCACACAGAACTAAATGAAGTGCGTGCATGTTCAATCAGCAACATAGTTTACCGCAAACAGATAATTAAATGTGGTTATGTGCGTGCCGGCGCCTGGTGTGACAGAGTATGCAAGACTTGTCAAACAGACACAATTGTCCCCAACACAAGAGGTAAATTGTGTACTTTTTTTCTCCCAACAAGTTGAACACAGATGTCTTGATTAAAATGCAGAATGTAACTGATTCAATCAGAAAACTCCCCCAAAATGCAACAGAAACAGAGCAACTTCTCTTTGAGTCACTGTCTTGTCAATTAGATGCTACCTGATTTGATATTAAAATTGAGTTCCAATCCGATACCTCGCCAATGCATTAAGGAGGGAAAAAAAGTATGTATAAGTAAATGTATAAGTATTCCAACATGATAGCTTTTTATATGAAAATAAATCTAGTGCAGCGGTGGTCCAAACCAAGTAAACTAATAAAATAACGTGGGCGTGCTGGAGCCTATTCCAGCTATCTTCGGGCGAGAGGTGGGGTACACCATGAAATGGTCGCCAGCCAATCACAGGCCACATATAAACAAACAACCATTCGTCCACACATTCACACCTAAGGGCAATTTAGAGTCTTCAGTAAACCTACCATGCATGTTTTTGGGATGTGGGAGGAAACCGTTGTGCCTGGAGAAAACCCACACGGGCACGGGGAGAACATGTAAACTCCACACAGGCGGGGCCGGGAGTTGAACCCCAGTCCTCTGAACTGTGAGGCAGATGTGCTGACCAGTCGTCCACCGTGCCACCTTTCACTTTCCAAATTAAAACAATTCTAAACTGCAGACATTATCCCTCTCACGAGACAACAGCTTCACATTTACGTTATCTACTAGTTATAGCAGACCATCTGTTGTTGTGACCGAAAAGATAGGGGAGGACAGAGGGAAAAATAAATAAGAACAGAGAGCTAGCTCTAAGAAAAATCGAACAAAGCATTCTATGCATACTACAATGGATTTGAATTTTGTACAGGACAGTAGAGCTACACCCTGTGAGGGAAGAACAGAAAAATGTAGGATAGGACAGGCGGGAGACAGGAGGGGAAGAAAGGAGGACAAAGGTAGTTGACCAGGCTGTGCAACTGGAGTGTGGTGGGAGTGGCTATGTACAGTCTAAAAATCTGTAGAAACGGAGTGCAAGTGAGGGGACATCCCAAGAAGTTGAACAAGTCGTAAGAGTTGTTTATAGCAATTAGGGAGTCGCCCCACACCAAGCAACTGACTCCCATTGGTGTGTCTGTGGACACAAGCAAGTGAATTGACACTGTCTCGCATGCACTATAAATGTCAGCTGTGTCCTGGAATTGAGGTGCCAGCACGATGGGGACGGATGACCCCACTCCACCCAGCCAAGAGGGGATGATGGGCCCAGGGGCCCACCCGAGAAGGGCTCGACTGACAGGACACCACCCATACCAAGGGGTTCAGGGCGGTCCCCCAGCTCCACCGCACTCCTCAAAATCAGACACCTGGAGGAGAACACAGGGAGCCACCGCTGAACCTCCCCCCCCAGGCCAACCAGCACCCCTGCCCACCGCCTCTTTTCTTTTGTCAACCAACTCACCCCATAAGGCAAGGAAAAAGTGTGGTCTATTTTTTTTTGGTTCATGTATGAACGAATAGGTTTTATAAAACTGGCCTTAATAGATTGCAGTTTGAATAAATGATGAGCAATTATGTGAAATTCTGGGCAAGGTTCCCCCCCCCCCCCCCCAACACACACACACACACACACACACACAGCACACAAACCTGAAACACGGCATTGTGTAGTATTACATGATCGGATAGGGACAACTCAAATTTTTTATAATTGCCTATATTAATAGTTAAATCATAAACATTCCACAAAACAGTTACATACAATTTTAACCACATCTTACAACATCACCCTTAAAAACAAAAGGCTTCCAGGTGATTTGATTTTGAAAAAAAGGCACCATAAGTGCACAAATACATCCACCTGCGGCGAACTCTCCGTAACGTCCACTCACAACCCCTGCTAAATTTAGCTCCCCCTTGCCATACAAACCTTATCTCTTAGTCGAGATGTATCACTTCAACATACTTCCTTGACACCACTTTTCTATTTAGACAAGGCTTAGGTGGCCTCTTGCGGCATTTTAGGGCGTTTCAGAGCACAAAAATATCCAAATACAGTAGGTGAATTTGTGAACAGTGAACCGTGAATATTCAGAGTACTGTACTACATTTTGAGTCGAGAAAATGTCTCTAAAGTACAATATAGTCTCTATTAAAGCAGCGCTGGTGGGTTACGGGACAGAGAAGAGTTTTCAATGGGTCGCCAGAGGGGGGAAAAAAAAAAAAAATTTTCAAAATGACCGTGCTTTAATTTTAAAGGGCTGTATACGCTGGCCATTCACACTCCTAAACAGTAGGAAACGATGATTGCCCTGTAATGCTGGCCAACTCCCACCATTTCACCGCTAGAAGAAAAGCTACTGTTGCCAGAGGTGTTTGCTCAATCCACAGGGAATCAACTGAAACTCATACCTCTGTCAATTGACACAATAAGTCGTCAAAAGGGCTTATGTGTAACCAATCTCCATATTCAGCAATACTGATTCAAGTTCTTTTTCCTTCCAGTTCAGGTGACTGATAAGCCAGCTGGCAGGAGACCAGGACAAAGCAACGGTAGAAATATTAAAAATCTACACTGTCATTTTGTTTGTCTTCATGAGTTATCAAGGATGACCGTATCCGACGTTTAGGCTTCGACGACGCTTCACAGTGCAGATGGACAATGACCCGAAGCATACTGTGAGAATGCATTTCACTTGCAGAAGACAAAACTGATGACAAAATGCCCCAAGAACAAGCAGGAACTAAAGACAGTTGCAGTAGCATCACCAGGGATGAAATCCAACATCTGGTGGTGATTATGCATTGCAGACTTCAGGCTGAAATTGATTTCAAAGGATTTGCAATCAATTATGAAAAAGTGAAAGTTGGATTTATGATTGTTCATTGGTCCCGTTACTTTTGCTCCCTTAAAAACTGGGAAGCACATACAGTATACAAACTGTTGTAATTCCTACATCGTTCATCTGATTTGGATGTAAATATCCTCAAATTATAGATGAAAGTCTGCTGTTAAAGCACATCGTGTTCCTTTCATTTCAAATCTATTGTGGTGATGTCAAGAGCGAAAAAGATGAGAATTGTGTCTTTGCCCCAATATTTATAGCGGCCTATAAATCATAACCAGCAGTCACATGTCCTTATTTTAATAAGCTTTAATTTTTCTCTGACACTGTTGAGAAAAAAATATATTAAGTAAAATCTTCTTCAAAAAGATAAATACAACTTTCTTCTTGTTAAGGCATTTCTTTGGTACACTTCTCTTTTGTAAAAGATGCAAGAAACGAATTCCTACATCCTCATGTGCAGAAGAAGTGTGATCCAATAGGTATTCTATTTACGTGGCACTAAAATAAATAGAGTGGTTTAAGTTTTGAGATATCCAAGGCCTGGGGTACCAGCTGTCAGGTTGTCGGTTTGGTTCAGTTCTACCTCCATGTCAACAGTGTAGGCTGTTTCCTAATTACTGCTGTGCTTGGTGTGGTCCCAGTTGTACAGCCAAAGGGGACAGAGGAAAGTGGAGGCAATGACGGGCTCGGCAAACTATTAGAAGGTTGAGTTAACTTTTGAGGAAGTACTGTAAACAGCTTAATGGCCTGACATGAGACTTGGGTTATTGGAGCTTTTTTCCCCCCTCCAAATTCACACACGTCATGCACTCTTTCATGTTTGACATACATCGGTTTGTGTGGTCCCAGCAATGAGAATTAAATGGAATTAGTAAAGCCTGTTGGATTTGCATCATTGGCTGTTTACTTGCATTTTACATTAACTTACAATTACATTGTTTAGACATCCCTAAAAAGCCATGTTTATACTAAAAGGTTGACTCACCCATTTACTCGACATCTTTTCTATAAATCTGGTAAGACACTGCTTCTATCTTTTATAAACTCATTCAAAAGTAAATAAAAACAGTGAATATTCTCTACCACTGCAAGGTACCTCTCCGAAAAAAAGAATGTTGTACTAAAATTTCAGTCAATTGCGCAATTTAGGGGAGTCATTAGTATGAAAATGTTGTCATTTATAAGGTTTACATAGTGGCCTTCTTCATCTACTGGAAATTTGACAAAGCACAAGCTCTAGGATTTGAAAAGTTGAAAAAGGAGTAATTGCCAAGATATCAGAATAGCATGGCCCAGAGTCCTGCAATGGATCGCCAACCACCGGTAACATAAATTCAAAATTAGTTAGGCTACATTCATACTACGTTCCTGGCGGCCACAGCAGCACCAAAATGTAGTATACCGTGGATTTTGGGCCATTTTTTTCTGTATTCAAGTCTTGCGACAGTTTCTCAGGGTCTATCCCAGTCGCTGTGACGGACCGCGGGGGTAATGGGGCTGATGAGTTCCCGAGATGCACTTGAGTTTGGCGCACGTTTTACCATGGATGCCAGTACGCTTCCTCCTGGCCCATCACGTTCTGATCAGGTCCAACACACGTTCTGTCAAGGCCTTCTATGGAAGAAACGTGGACGAATGAAGCTCCCCAGCCAGAATCGGCGTCAGCATAGCGGGGCACATCAAATAAGATGCCGATTTAAATAAGACCACTTGAAGACACTGTCATTACTGGGAGAAAAAAAAACTGAGCATACTGAACGAGAAACTCCAAGTGCATCTTCTCCATAAGATGACAGTATTCCTCCTAAACTGAAAAGGCTTAAGTTGCTTGCAGGTAAAATTGGGTAACATGATGAGTGTTCACGGTGAAGTGTAAAGTCCTCAAGGTAAGGAGAATCATAATAAGGTAAAACTTTATAATAATTGGTTCACGGGTGTGCTGGCACCTATCTCAGCATCTCACCCAGCTGACTCTGGGTGAGATGCAGGGTACACCCTGAACTGGTCGCCGGCCAATCGCAGATTAAAAAAAATATATTTTTTAAATCAATTAAAACAACAAAACACAACAAATATAAACAATAAAACGAGTCTTAAGCCTTGTTGAAAGCCAAAGAGGAAAAATGGGTTTTAAAAGACAAGTTCTAAAAATGGACAGTGAGGGGGGCTTCTGTAATGTGCAGAGGGGTCACACACAGCATTGGACCAGCAACAGAAAAGGCTCTATTTCCTCTGAGCTTTCGCCTTGAATCGGTACCTGAAGAAGCAGCTAATCAGCTGAACTCGGGTATCGGGGCAGGGGCATAGAGATGGAGTAGCTCATAGAGGTAAGGCAGAGCAAGACCATTTAGAGGTTTAAAAATGTATGCAAGAATCTAAAAACTGTTGTTTTTCTCCAACACATTCAACCGTAATGTCAACCTGTCAGCCACCAGAACACGGACTATTGTGATTGTTTCTGCCAGATAATGTGAGACGCTGCAGCTGCAGAATGGTGTATCTTGTGTTAAACAATGCGAGACAGGCAAAAATAAATCACTTGAGATTGAGTGACTGTTTACAATGTGCGTGTGCAGGTTTTCAAAACTCAATCCTTTGGATTTCCCTAAAACTGATTGAATTATGTGAAAATTTAGTCTCATGCGCCCAAAACTGCTAAATCATGATTTCATTCCATCACTGCTGATAATGCCACAAACATACAAAAGAGTTGCGGGGTGTGGTTTGTTACCTGTAGAGTTAGGCGTTTAACAGAATCCCAGGCTTGGCCAATGAGCTCTTTCATTTGTTCCTCCGACGTTGCCAATGACTCTACTGCTGTGGTGTCAGGCATTACCTTCATAGGAATGGAAAGGGGACGAGATTCTGGAGAAGAGGAGGGAAATAGGCAAATTACACTGGATTCAAACAACAGCTTGTGTGTTCTCAATCCATTCATCAACATGTTTGTAGTAGCAACACAAATTATATTTACCTGTGTGTTCACTTGAACAGTCGGATATCAAGAATAGCCATGTGGATAACTAAACACAAGTTCTGTTCAGCGATCTTTAGAAGTACGACTACTTTTATTTTGATTTGATACGTTGTTACTTCCTAATTTGTTAAATTCCCATTGCCTTGACTGTATCTCAGGAAGACTGTATTTACCAAGCTTTTGCACCAACTGTGCAGCCAGTGTAGGATAGATTCTTGCTCTGTGACACTAGTTGGGAATGTGTGTGAATGGTTGTCTTTTGCTAGGTGTTCATTGTGCAACCAATTCAGTGTTATCTGCTTTTTTCCCAGTCACTTGGAATAGGTTCTAGCTTTCCAGCAATGCTTATTGAGAATAATTCATAAAAGGAGTCTTTTAAAGAGTGTTTAATTGTTTCTTTCAGAGTATTATTGGAGTGTTTAACTCCTGCTGATATTTGTATGACACCAACATTAAAATGTCACTTAAAACATATATTGTTCAGGAAATAAATGTTTTATTATGACAACATTTTGGACTCAGTAATAAATTATTCCCAATGGTATTTTTTTATTTCAAAGTCGAACAAATTGAAGTTTGTCCAATCTCACAGAGCGGATTGTGGTCAGAGTTTGAGATACGACTGCATATAAAATGGATGGATGGATGCAATTAATGAGAAAATTTATGATCTTGGAATACAAATCCATTTAAC
Source organism: Phyllopteryx taeniolatus (assembly GCF_024500385.1). Taxonomy (NCBI): domain Eukaryota; kingdom Metazoa; phylum Chordata; class Actinopteri; order Syngnathiformes; family Syngnathidae; genus Phyllopteryx; species Phyllopteryx taeniolatus. The sequence continues at coordinate 3,109,563 of NC_084507.1, forward strand.
TGGACAGTATCGTGTACTTCTTCAACTGGGAATGTGTGCACACATATATCATGCACACACACCGAAAGACAGTAATAGCTAGACATGACACATCCTGGTATGCCTGCTGTGGTCCAGACGAAAGCAGATTGTGCAGACATTTATGCTGAACAGCAGCGACTACCCCTCATATTTCACAGATCGAAGGAATCTTAGAACACATCATAAGCGTTTAAGGCACACTCACTGTGGGAAAAATGCGAGAGGAGAAACAAGGGATGAGAAAGGTTAAGTAGAGAGGCAGAAACTGAGCCGATGAGAGGGACATGAACGCCCTTTCTACCAGATTACCCTGACGTCTGTGCATGTTAAAGCCATCAGGGTGTCAGAGATTAACAAGAGTTTTCTCTGAAGGCGCATTTAGACATATTGCATGATTTAGGCATGCCTTATTCAGCAGCTTTAGCCCACATTTGTCATGAAACAGTGGTGATGTCACAGAAACCCCAGCCTCCTCAGATACCACTCATCTATACATCAATAAAACAGCCAAATCAATCAGCATAGCTAAATATGTGAATCGCTTAGGCACTGAACAATATTGCAGGAACTTACCTTGTAAAGTATACAGTGGGTACGGAAAGTATTCAGACTCCCTTAAATTTTTCACTTTTTTTTTTATATTGCAGCCATTTGCTAAAAACATTTGTTAATTTTTTTCCACATTAAGGAAAACACAGCACCCCATAGATTTATTAAAAAAAGAAAAACTGAAATATTACACAGCCATTAGTATTCAGACCCTTTGCTCAGTATTTAGTAGAAGCACCCTTTTGAGCTAATACAGCCATGAGTCTTTTTGAGAATGATGCAACATGTTTTTCACACCTGGATTTGGGGATCGTCTGCCATTCCTTCTTGCAGATCTTTTCCAGTTCTATCAGGTTGGATGGTGAACGTTGGTGGGCAGCCATTTTCAGGTCTTTCGAGAGATGCTCAATTGGGTTTAAGTCAGGGCTCTGACTGGGCCATTCAAGAGCAGACACTGAGTTGTTCTAAAGTCAGTCCTTAGGTATTTTAGCTGTGTGCTTAGGGGCATTGTTTTGTTCGAACGTGAGCCTTCGGCCCAGTCTGAGGTTTTGAGCACTCTGGAGAAGGTTTTCGTCCAGGATATCCCTGTACTTGGCCGCATACATCTTTCCTTCCATTGCAACCAGTCATCCTGTCCCTGCAGCTGAAAAACACTGCCACAGCATGATACTGCCACCACCATGCTTCACTGTTGGGACTATATTGGACAAGTGATGAGCAGTGCCTGGTTTTCTCCACACATGCCGCTTAGAATTAAGGCCAACAATTTCTATCTTGGTGTCATCAGACCAGAGAATCTTTTTTCTCACCATCTTAGAGTCCTTCAGGTGTTTTTTTTTTTAGCAAACTCCATGGGGGCGTTCATGTGTCTTGCACTGAGGACAGGCTTCCGTCGAGCTACTCTGCCATAAAGCCCCGACTTTTGCCCATCTCCCGACTGCATCTCTGGAGCTCAGCCACAGCCTCTTTGGGTTCTTCTTTACCTCTCTCCCCAAGGCTCTTCTCCCCCAATTGCTCAGTTTGGTGGGACGGCCAGCTCTAGGAACGGTCACTTGCTTATAACAGGGCAGGGTCCGAAATTAACATTCGGCAGGTGCCAAATGCGACAAAATTATTTGTTTGGCGAGTGAATCTCAGAGCGCGACTCGACATGGTGAGTGAATGTTTGGACCCACGTACGCCAATCATTGTGCAGCGGCGGGTTTCTTGGAGCCAGTAATATTGGAGCAGGGCTCGATCTAACATGACGCAAATGTGCTGTAAAGCAGCCAATCAGATACATCCTTTTCCTGCTCCACTCGCGTTTTTAAGTAGTGGGAGTAAAAAGAAACCGCGGCTACTCGGCTGGCTTGCACTGTCGACTCAGCTGTCCTCGCCGCCTGCTGAGTCGGTGGCGCCCTGTCCTCACCTCGGGGACGGAGGTCCGCGAGTACACGAGTTGTGTGGCGGCGTCTCCAAAGCAACCTGGAGCAATGCTATTATAACTGTGTGAGGTATGTTGGCGCCCTCAAAATCAGACAACAATTTTGTATCTCGTGCTTACAAAAATACCCTGGACTTCAAACTCATGTTATATCAGAATCAGAATCAGAATCATCTTTATTTGCCAAGTATGTCCAAAACACACAAGGAATTTGTCTCCGGTAGTTGGAGCCGCTCTAGTACAACAGTCAATTTACAGAACACTTTGGAGACATAAAGACATTGACAAAAAACAACAACAAACAACAATTGTGCAAAAAGATGCAGAGTCCTCTAGCACTTAGAGCAGTTCGAATGGCTAATATCGCAATAGTCCGGTGCAATGACCATTGTGCAAAGGGCACTGAGACTTCAAGGAGTGTATGCGGTTTAAAGTGACGAGTAGTGCGATAATCTGGGACAATGGTTGTGCAAATGTTACAGATACTCCTCAATCAGTGTGCAAATGGAGCAGATGCTACTCTGGCATGAGTGGCCACTATATGCAAATAGTGCAGCACGGCGAGACAACTACAGTGAGTGCACGAGTAATACATAATTGGCCCCACAGAAATGTGACAACGAACTCAAGTCAAAAAAAAAATAATTGCCAGCTTGTTGTAATGGAATTGTAAGTTAGCTGTTTAAGAAGTTGATTGCAAGAGGGAAGAAGCTGTTGGAATGTCTACTAGTTCTAGTTTGCAATGATCGGTAGCGCCTACCTGAGGGAAGGAGCTGGAAGAGCCGGTGACCGGGGTGGGGAGGGTCCGAGAGGATTTTGCACGCCCTTGTCTTAGTTCTGGCAGCGTGCAAGTCCTCAAGGGTGGGTAGGGGGGTACCGACAATCCTTTCAGCAGTTTTGATTGTCCGTTGCAGTCGGAGTTTGTCCTTTTTTGTAGCAGCACCAAACCAGACTGTGATGGAAGAACACAGGACTGATTCGATGACCGCTGTGTAGAACTGTCTCAGCAGCTCCGGTGGCAGGCCGTGCTTTCTCAGAAGCCGCAGGAAGTACATCCTCTGCTGGGCCTTTTTGAGGACGGAGTTGATGTTGGTCGCCCACTTCAGGTCCTGGGAGATTGTAATTCCCAGGAACTTGAAGGTCTCGACGGTTGACACAAGGCAGCTGGACAACGTGAGGGGCAGCTGTGGCGAAGGATGCCTCCTGAAGTCCACGATCATCTCTACAGTCTTGAGCGTGTTCAGCTCCAGGTTGTGTCGGCCGCACCACAGCTCCAGCCGCTCCGCTTCCTGTCGATATGCAGACTCGTCACCGTCCTTGATGAGGCAGATGACAGTGGTGTCATCTGCAAATTTCAGGAGTTTGACAGTCGGGTTCGCTGAGGTGCAGTCGTTCGTGTAGAGAGAGAAGAGCAGCGGAGAGAGGACACAACCTTGGGGCGCCCCAGTGCTGATGCTGCGTGTGGATGTGGTGGCCTCCCCCAGCCTGACCTGCTGTGTCCTGCCCGTCAGAAAGCTGTAAATCCACTGGCAGATGGCAGGTGAGACGCTGAGCTGGAGAAGCTTGGATGAAAGGAGTTCAGGGATGATGGTGTTGAACGCTGAGCTGAAGTCCACGAACAGGATCCTCGCGTAGGTCCCTGCACTGTCGAGGTGTTCTAGGATGAAGTGCAGTCCCATGTTGACTGCATCATCCACAGATCTGTTCGCTTGGTAGGCAAACTGCAGGGGGTCCAGCAGGGGACCTGTGACACTCTTGAGGTGGTCCAGCACAAGACGTTCAAAGGACTTCATGACCACAGATGTCAAAGCGACAGGCCTGTAGTCATTCAGACCCGAGATTGCAGGTTTCTTGGGGACTGGGATGATGGTGGAGCGTTTGAAACAGGATGGAACTTCGCACATTTCCAGTGATCTGTTGAAGATCTGAGTGAAGACTGGCGCGAGCTGGTCCGCGCAGACTTTCAGGCAGGATGGGGACACGTGGTCCGGGCCTGCCGCTTTGTTAATCTTTTGTTGTTTGAAGATGCGTCTCACATCCTGTTCATGGATGGTTAACGCAGAGGTCAGAGGTGTGATTGTGGTCGCGGGTGCGGGCGGGTGGGTGTATGGTGTGAAACTGTCCTTTTCAAATCTGCAGTAGAAGGTATTCAAGTCGTTGGCTAGTGTGCTATTGTTCTCAGCTTGGGGGGATCGTCGCTTGTAATTAGTCAGCGACTGGAATGCATGCCAGACTGATTTAGAGTCGTTTGCGCTAAACTGTTTTTCCAACTATATGTTTCTACATTAGCTGAACTAATGAGTAAAAAGCCTTCTTATATTTTTCTTTATGTATTTTATTTGCTTACTGTAGTAAGTATGCTAATATGATGTTGGGGTTGCGATTTTAATTATTGACTTGGAAGAGTGTTCTTAACAAAAGGCTTTAATAAAAAAATGTAACTACTCTCTGGCTTTAGTTTTCAGTATAGATGCTTTAAAAGTAGCTATTTTAAAAAGTTTAAAAACAATATAAAGAAAATATGGTGATAATCAAGATCGGAGGATAATGAAAAAAATAAATGGGATCTTTTTGTTGTTGTTGTTTTGCCAGATCACCCAGCCCAACAACCAACACATTAAACAGGTTTGCAGTACAAGCTAAAAACATTCAGAAAATCTCATAATACAACAATCCGCACAGCTGTTTTACTTAGCAAAATCCAAACTCTTTCAAGTCAAATTAAATAAAACACGGACAGCCTGATATTTCAACCTCCAAGCTGCTTGAAAGTCCTTTAAAAATGTTCAATGATGAAAATTTAAACAGGAGCACAAGTGCCAGGGAGTATGATCCCACGGAGGCTGTAATACTGTGGCACGAGGACTGTGTCAGGAAAAGGGATGCCAGACTTTATGATTGTTAAATAAAACTAGTTTGTTTCTTTTTGCTGCTGTTTAATGTTGTTCTGACTTTCACTTTGCATCCAACATAATAGATATAAATGTGTGTAAAATTAGGGCTGTTCATATACTGTATCCACATATTGCACGTGCCAATATCACGATATTTTTTCGACATATTGTCCAACCCTATGTACAACCCCAATTCCAATGAAGTTGGGACGTTGTGTTAAACATAAATAAAAACAGATTATAATGATTTGCAAATCATGTTCAACCTATATTTAATTGAATACACTACAAAGACAAGATATTTCATTTTCAAACTGATAAACTTGATTGTTCTTAGCAAATAATCATTAACTTTGAATATTATGGCTGCAACACGTTCCAAAAAAGCTGGGACAGGTGGCAAAAAAGACTGAGAAAGTTGAAGAATGTTCATCAAACACCTGTTTGGAACATCCCACAGGTGAACAGGCTAATCGGGAACAGGTGGGTGCCATGATTAGGTAGAAAAAGAGCTTCACTGAATTGCTCAGTCATTCACAAGCAAAGATGGGGTGAGGTTGACCTCTTTGTGAACAAGTGCGTGAGAAAATAGTCAAACAGTTTAAGGATAATGTTCCTCAATGTACAATTCCAAGGAATTTAGGGATTTCATCATTTACGGTCCATATCATCATCAAAAGGTTCAGAGAATCTGGAAAAATCACTGCATGTAAGCGGCAAGACTGAAAACCAACATTGAATGCCCGTGACCTTCGATCCCTCAGGCGGCACTGCATCAAAAACCGACATCAATATGTAAAGGATATCACCACATGGGCTCAGGAACACTTCAGAAAACCGATGTCAGTAAATACAATACAGCGCTACATCCGTAAGTGCAACTTGAAACTCTGCTATGCAAAGCAAAAGCCATTCACAACAACACCCAGAAACGCCGCCGGCTTCTCTGGGCCCAAGCTCATCTAAGATGGACTAATACAAAGTGGAAAAGTGTTCTGTGGTCCGACGAGTCCAGATTTCAAATTGTTTTTGGAAATTGTGGACGTCGTATCCTCCGGGCCAAAGAGGAAAAGAACCATCCAGACTGTTATAGACGCAAAGTTCAAAAGCCAGCATTTGTGATGGTATGGGGCTGTGTTAGTGCCAATGGCATGAGTAACTTACACATCTGTGAAGGCACCAATAATGCTGAAAGGTACATACAGGTTTTGGAGAAACATATGCTGCATATGCATTGGAGCTCAATGTCTCAGAAGATCAGGGTGTAAGACTACACTAAGTTTAAGGTGCGGCACAATCAAAGAATAAATGCCAATAACTGCAAGCCTCTCATTAGTGTCACCCAGTCAATTTACATGCACACAATGAGGTTACCAATGTAGGTGGTTCTCTCCATTTTCCCCACATTTCTATGTGATGTCTACATGTATTGGGCGCATATACCAAACTGTTTGTCTCTGCAACACTAGGATTCCATGACGCTTCTTTCAGTTTGTTTACTACCTTGTCTACAAATAGTTGATGATGATCAAAAGTAATGACTGGTGGGACGCATTGTTTTTAATACATTCTAAATGATTGCTTTGATTTAGCTAAAAACACATTTTCTCATGTACATGCCATTAAATGTATTCAACAATAACATGTTTGCGACATCTAAATTGGTGAGTCTGGGGATACCTACTTGATTAAATAAAGTATGAATAAACAATTACACAACTTCTTGTGCATGCTCGTTACATTAATTTCAAGTATTTACTATTTTTAAGTCAATTTGCATTGGGGTAACAAGCGACATTGCTGAAGATGAGTACATTTCGTTTGTGTAACAGTACAGAATTATTTATCAATTGTAATGGACCAACAAGATACAGGCGAATTATTTGTGCTTATTTTTATTTACACTGTAGATGTGAATATAAAAATGTATTTTGGATGTTAAAATGTGTCTGTTTGATAGGCGAATTTGTTTGGGTACAGTTTAAAACTGCATTTTTGAATAGGTAGGCTTTCCTTCCATCCATTCACAAATATTGACTTCTTTGAGCTCATGCTCCATGAATTCACATCCTCGTCAGTCCAAACATGCCAGCCCCCTCTCCCTCCGGCTTTGTCGTCTACTCTCGTGACTTAAGCTGCCATATAAATCCACTCCATAGCAATCGAGCTACAGTATGTGTATAAATGCAAGAGTAATTTGAATGGTCTGTTTGTGTTAATGCAATTTTTAAACAGTTGAACATGGTCATATTAAGGGTGTTTAAATGCATTTTTAAAAGTCTGGTTTCTGGTATAGTGTATGTAACACTGTTTAAAAAGTCAAGAGATTTTCATACCCCAAATGGTAGAGACTTAAGGAAGAATAGCTTACAGCTAAACTCAAGATTACAACTGACAACACAAAGTTTTTGAGGCTAAAAATCATAATATGCATCTTAATTAACACTGTCCACGTGTCCACGTCTTTCTACTACTGTGCTAATAAAAAATAATTTGTGCCAGTGCTCTAGGGTAGATGATCTACTAGGATAATATCTAACGTGGTACTGGCTACAGTTAGAATTTAAAAATTATCCTTTAGACCAATCAAACCTAAATTGAGCACATTTTAGATGTTTGTACAGACAGTCAATACCAATAGAAAGGTTAGCCCAACAAAAATGTGCTGTGCAAGAGGCAGCAAAATGGATTTTTTAATAAACCTGACTAGCTATTTGTTTTGGATGCAAGTTGTTTATTTAAATATTCATGTGACCATTTGTTACAGCACAATCGGAGCTGACATGAACATGTGATTATCGTCTGGCAGACTGGAGCCGAATGGAATGTACATGATGGTTTACTATTGTTACGATTAAGCATGTGGCTCTTACTACCATAACTGGTCTGGCTCTTGGTGCTATGGTCAGTTTTCAATCAGTTATTATACCTGCTATATTTGGGATCAAGAGTCATTCCCCCCTTGCTAAAAGTGGGGCCAAGAATGGGTAGGTTGTTATGAGGTCATCTAAGGTGGACCTTGGCGGAGTGAAAGAGCAGAGAAAAGAATGAAGCAATAGGGTCGCTCTGGCATGTGTTGCCAGGTCAGCATCGCAAATGAGAATAAAAATGTGTAAATGCATAAAATGTGCAGGATAATGCCTGAACCGTTGATGGGGATGGTGCAGTGTATGTTGGAGAGGACTTACGCCAGCAAAACCATGACGCAAGATGTAAATAATAGACAACACAACATCCTTTCAAACGTCTCAGTGAAATTGAGGAAACCCAGTTTCGAATCACTGCATGTTCTCCTATTCTCATCACTTCCCTTTTTGTTCACTTCACTTTGACCTAATTGCATGAAGCCAAGATTCCACAAGAATAATACCCTTATCATTCATAAAAGCGCAAAAAGGCAACGCAAAGAAAAATGTATTCCCCCTGGAGTCAATGACAGTTTGAATGGGCTAATCAGTATGAGGCATCCAAATACATTCAAATTTAGCAGTAAGAGTCCCTTTGAGACTAAGCAGTCTTCTCAAGAAGGGGCCTCATATCTCATTATTTAGAATTTGTCTTGTTTTCTTTCCCAAGCCAACAATCCTTACCTTGATAAATTATTGGCTGTACCAGAAAAAGTTAAACTATATAAACTTTGCAATGAAAATATTAGCCCATTCTGGAAAGCACACAGCAGCCAATAAAAACCTGCCTGACTTCCATCAGACTACTAGGAGATTATGTAGAAATACCTAGTTCTGCCTACATGTCTTCCCTTCAGTTTCCTCTATCATTTATCTGTATATAAATACATCTATATCTACCAAATACATCTACCAAATATATAGCAAGTGAGGACTATCAGGAATGTTTCTGACCATGAACCTTCCTGTTCCTAGCATACCATCATTTTTCTTATATGGCTGAGTTTTTTTTTTTTAGGAGGGCAGCTCTGACCACCAAATTATATTTTTTGACAACCTCACAGATTAATGGCACAAACAATACAACTGTTTCCATTTCACTCTATCGTTTGCTAGTCCTCCCAGTAAACAGGAAAATTACACATAATCCCATCATCCAGACCACTAGCAGACAGGAAGAAAGGCAGCACTTCTTGTTCCAAACTTTGGGAAGCAGAGCCAGATTGGAGGATAGGCTTCTCAGCAAAGCAGAATTCTTTTAGGGCGCCAACGGCTAATTGAAGGATTGAAAAGCAAGGCCAGTGAGCTCATTTCTCTGGTAGATGTTAGCGAACAATGAGAAGGTCGGGACTTGGAACATGATGCTGCTTCTACAAAGAACATTCATTAGGGAGAAATTTAAAAAAATATATATTTGGGGTTAACGTTTATGTGAACCAATTTAAGAAGTAATTGTCCGGGCAGATGAATACCGATTTAAAACTACAGTGAAAAACATAATTACACACATAGCATAGCTTAAAAAAAAAAAAACTGCGACTAACAAAATAGTCAACACTGCTGTGAATACATAATGGTAAGGGAGTGATATCTTGAATTGTATATTTAAAAAAAAAAGTACTGTATTGAACTGTAGACGGACAGAAATAAAAGTGTGAGGGTGATAAAAACATGAAAATACCCTTTTCTATTTACAAATCCTGTATGACACACTATAGGGGCCTCAGTTAAATTCAGCCATGTTTGTTCTACAAATCAGTGGCATCCATCCATCCATTTTCTGTACCACTTATCCTCACAAGAGTCACGGGCGTGCTGGAGTCTATCCCTGCTATCTTCAGGAGAGAGGTGGGGTACACCCTGAATTGGTTTCCAGCCAATCGCAGGGCACATATAAACAAACCACCACTCACACTCACATTCACACCTACGGGCAATTCAGAGTCTTCAATCAACCTACCACGCATGATTTTGGGATGTGGGAGGAAAACGGAGTGCCCGGAGAAAAACCACACAGGCACGGGGAGACTCCTGGGATTTGAACCCCAGTCCTCAGAACTGTGAGGCAGATGTGCTCACCAGTCGGTCACCGTGCCGCCCCATTTTGAACATGTACATGTATATTTAACAAGCAACCACTAAAACCTGAGAGGAATAAAGACAGAGTAACATATTTGCTTGCCAAATGCAGAGATTATTGGTTCCGAGATTTGAGCTGGGCAGCAACAACACTGCGGCATGATATCACCTTGCCCTTAGCGCTTTCTGGGGAAATGATCTGTAGTGAGCTGCTTATGTGTGTCTGTGTACATTTGCTTGCACATTAACAGGAACCCACAAAAAGCCTGGAGGAAAGTCCCCTTGATTACAATGAAGCTACGCTAAATGTGTTAACAAAACAGCATCATACTCTCTTTACAGTAAACATTCCAGGCATGGCCAGTTGAAAGCAAAGTATCTAGGAACTACAGTGCCACTCACCATTCTTGGCACCCCTTCTTTTTTTGCATAACCTGTATAATATTCTCAGAAATATATGGAAATGTACCAAACTTGTATCATCAGGAGCTTTTAATTGGAGGTCCGAAGTCATTTAACAAAATATTTTTTGTTTTTTTCAACTTAGATATTGTAATTTCAAAGAAAAAAGAAAAAAAAAAACAGAAAAGAGGCATGCGTAGCAATATTGGCACTCCTCTTTAATATTTGATTGCACACCCGTTGGCAGTGATGACAGCCTCCAAACGTTTCTTGTATCCATCTACAAGCTATTTGCACTTCTCAGGTGGTATTTTCTCTCAATCTTCCTTTGCAATTTGTTCAAGGTCTTGAAATTTTGCAGGGTTCTTTTATCCAATTGGAGATTTCAGCTCGCCACAGAGATTTTTAATTGGATTGAGATCACTGTTGGACTCATTGTTGGCCATTTTAAAACAAAGTTTTTCCCTTTTCAACCATTCCTGTGTGCTTTTGGATGTGTGCTTTGGGGTTTTGTCTTGCTGTAGGTTCCATAATCTTCGCCTCAAACCAAGTTTTCTCACACTGGGTAAGCTATTTCGCTCTAAAATCCCTTGATAATTTTGTGATTTCATGATACCTGTAATACAGTCAAAGCCTCCACAATGCTTGACTATTGGCAAGGTGTTCTTTTCCTGAAAGTCTTCATTGCGCCGTCTGTAAACGTACTGTTTGTGTGCATTGCCAAAAAGCTCTACTTTTGTTTCATCTGTCCATGAAATGTTGTTTATCATTTGCTCTTTTGTATCAAATGCATCCTCTCTATTGTAAAAATTCGTTTCCCTTGATTCATTTTCTTCAGGAGATATTCCACATTTAGTACTTAAACTTCATGGGTGGCAATAATGGTGAGCAGGACTGTACAAACGTTGTGAGTGGCTGGATCTTTTCTTTTTCTTTGCAATTGATTATGTTAATTCCAAATCCAACATGACCATCTGCCTGATTTACCTATTTAATTTGGGGCCAATCTGAGGAACCCTCAAAAACAGACCTATGGCCTAATTTATAAAGGATAAATAAAATATGGACAAAACCTGCACTGGCCTGAAAGCTGCATATGACACTTTTTTACACCACTGCTTTGATTTATTTAAAAAACAACAACAACAACAACAACTTGGCCTGGGATTATGTGTATACCTTTGTGCAAACTCAAAAGCTGTCATACACACATTTTGGAGGCACTGGGGACTGGCAACTGGTGATGTGATGAAATGACGCCAAATCACAAATTGAATTTCACTTCATAAGAAACAAAAATCATTGAAGACAGCTGTTATGTGTGCTTTACTACATTCAATCAAACTTATGCATTTTTCACTTTTTGTATCAAGTATGAACCTTTTTTTTCACTTAATCTCACTATCACATTAAAGTAACTCAAAACTATCATAACCGCCGATCGGCCTTAAAGTCTTAAAGGTGACATATGGATTTGTTTTATTGCTTGTACTTTATACCAATAATTGGATTGCCTGTCCACTCGTCAAGTGTGAAATTACCCAACAAGAATATTTTTTGTGAGCTGCCCAATGAAGAAAATGTGTCTGTAAAAAAAGCTGAAGGTAGTTTTATGTACAGCATGAAGTCAATAATTCAAAAATACCACTGAAATTATGATTCCAAAATGAAAAGTTTAAATGTAGTTAAATTAAAGGCCTGTCCAACTCAGTATTTTTTACATAATATAATAAGCTCTCATTGTGATAATTTATATATTCACCACCATACAGTTTACAGTGCGGTCCTCATATTGGTAAAGCAATTAAGGTATTTAGTCTAATGCCATATAAAGCATATTTAATTTTTTTATTACGGAATACATATAAACATAATGATCCGAATTACAAATGTCGAGTTACAGCCTGTTGTTTTGCAAAACTACTTGTTTCTGGCTGAAAAAAAAAAATAAGAAAAAAGTAAAACATTGGTAGCAGCGTGTGGTTACAGCTTCTATTCTGGGTATCCAGAACCATATACAGTAGCCACTCTTACGTTATCAAAGAAGCGGAATGAGAGGACAGGTGTCTTTTGAGAAATCTGGTCAAAGAGGGTCAGTGTGCCTGCCGCAGTAGGGTTAGAATCATTGTGAAAGTGGTAGTATTACTAGCAATATGACAAGATTTCCCAAAAATGAAAGTCTGTCAAAATGCTGAGAATGGCGACTTCCACCCGAGTACAACGCACAAAGAACTTTGTGAGGGGAAAAAAAAATCCCTTTTTGGTAAACACCTAGAGAAAATCTGGTCAAAGAACCCCTTCAAATTAGAGTAAAACAGTACAGTTATTTCTCAATATATCTCCTTGACCCTTTCGTTCCATCCACTACTCGTCGAAACCCTCCTCCGATTGGTTGACAAGTTTCAGTTACAAATATCCCCAATAAGCTCCTATGTGCTGAAAATCCGAGGGGTTCTCCAACTCAAGTCAACGCGTCAAATTTACTGTAACATTTCAAACGGCATCACTCGACCTAAAGGTTTGATTTAAATAGCATAAATGGGACATTATTTGTGAGAATAGCAGTGTGGGCGGTATAATAGGTCGTCCTTTAGTAATTAATTGTTTTTCCGTGAATTTATTTGTTATGGAGCAATGGATTATAGAGGCGTTTGAAGTGCGAGGTCCATGTTTTTTTTTTTTGTTTTTTTTAATTCCACCAAGAGGGCAGCCACCTCACGTCGCTAGCATTACGGTTTTGAAAACTGTGACAGAGTGACTGCAAGAAAACAGGTCTAATCGTAATAAAATATTTGCAACTGTAAATACAGAAATGCAGCTGCCACTGGAGTACATTCGGTGGTTAGTAAGCTTACCTGTGACAGTCTTGGTTTTGACGGGGCTGCTTGCATAGTCGGAAGCTTGATTGGAGGGCTGCTGGACCAATGGTGTGCTGCCTACCGATACCTCATCCTCTCTCCGCTTTGCCAAGGGAACTGGACCTGGATTCTGTAATGATATTTTTGAGATAAGCGGCCTTCTCCTTCAGAATCATCTTTATTCACAAAGTAGGCGAAAAACACGGAGGGGATTTGTAGCGCTTGTGTCACATGAATTAGCAACAAACTTTGTACATAATACACACACTTTTAGGACATATACACAAATGTTATTACAACGGTGCTGTAAGAATAATCAACAACATAAGTATGCAAGATCATGTCAAAGCGCAGATGCTACAGTGACAAATGCAGTGCTGTTTTCACTTTGATCTGACAAGTCCATTGTTTAAAAAGTTAATGACAAGGGGAAAGAACAAAGCTGTTGGAATGTCTGGTGGTTTTGGTGTGCAGTGTTACTACAGTGGGAAAGAACTGGAAAAGGTGGTGTCCAGGGTAGAATGAGTGCATGAGGATTTTGCCTGCCACTTCTTAAGTTCTTGCAACATGCAAGTCAACATCAACTCCGTCCTCAAAAAGGCCCAGCAGAAGATGTACTTCCTGCGGTTTCTGAGGCAGCACGGCCTGCCACAGGAGCTGCTGAGGCAGTTCTACACAGCCGTCATCGAATCAGTCCTGTGTTCTTCCATCCCAGTCTGGTTTGGTGCTGCTACAAAAAAGGACAAACTCCGACTGCAACGGACAATCAAAACTGCTGAAAAGATTGTCAGTACCCCCCTACCCACCCTTGAGGACTTGCACGCTGCCAGAACTAAGACAAGAGCGTGCAAAATCCTCTCGGACTCTTCACATCCCGGTCACCAGCGCTTCCAGCTCCTTCCCTTAGGTAGGCGCTACCGAACAATGCAAACTAAATAAGCAGACATTTCGACAGCTTCTTCCCTCTTGCCATCAACTTCTTAAACAGCTAACCTACAATTCCATTGCAACATGCTGCCAATTTTTTTGTCTTGAGTTTGTTGTCACATTTCTGTCGGGCCAACTATATATTACTCGTGCACTCACTGTAGTAGTCTCGCCACGCTGCACTATTTGCATATCTGTTGTTGACCAATACTGGCCGCCCATGCCAGAGTAGCATCTGCACCACTTGCAGACTGACTGAGGAGTATCTGCAACATTTGCACAATCAACATTGTCCCAGATTATCGCGCTACTAGTCACTTTAAACTGCATACACTCCTTGAAGTCTCGGCACCCTTTGCACAATGGTTATTGCACCGGACTATTGCAATATTAGTCATTCAAACTGCTCTAAGTGCTAGAGGACTCTGCATCTTTTTGCACAATTGTAAAAAATAAATAAATAAATAAATTGTACCGGCATTACCATATAACTAGCAACCCTTGATTGCTCAGTGACTGTTTTTCTCAATGTCTTTATGTTTCAAAAGTATTCTCTGTCAATTGACTGTCTGTTGTCGTAGTAGATAACCAGAGACAAATTCCTTGTGTACTTTTTGGACATACTTGGCAAAATAAAGGTGATTCTGATTCAAGCATGGGCAGAGGGGCACTGATAATTCCTTCTGCAATCCTTGCTGTTCATTGCAGTTTGATGCCCCACTTGTGCAATTTGCAAGAAGTAACAGTGTCCTCACTGATACTTTAAAGGTGCACAAGCTAGGCAATATCTAGAGCAACAGAAGCTGTAGGAGAGCCCCATGAAATTATCATTTGTGCTGTCGGGCACGTCCGCTCACATAATTAATAATAATCAAAATAATAATGATTGCTTGATAGATAAATAAATAAATAAAATTTCACTGTCCTTACCCAGTATCAAACTAGCGTCACATTACTGCGGAAATCTGGAGCTTCCACTTATTTACATTTAAAGCATGTATTAGCTTGTATTTTTCCATCAATACTTCATTTTTACATGGACAGGCGCACCAGATGCAGGATCTGATCCCGGATGAGTGTGCAGCTTTTAGTTAGAGAAGATGAGAGAGAAAGAGGAGACGCCTCAGCAATGTTGCTTTGCATTTTACTTTTCATTTTATGCGTCAGTGTGACCAAAATTGAAAGTGTTGGTTTTATGTTCTGTCAGCGGTTCACTGAAATACAAAAAGAAATTGTCATTACAAAAAAAAAGGGTGGTGAGAGAATTCAACCCTAATGACTCTGATACAATACCACTTGTATTGAAAAAAAATAACACAAATAGTGCTAACTGAAAAGAAACCCGATAAACCTGGACAGGGTGTCCTGTCCATGTCATTTACATGAAAAATAATACATACCTTAAAACTGTCACATGCATACACACGTTCACTCACGCTAGGGGGTGTGCAACATAATAGAGTTGCTGCATTTTATCAACACAAATGATGATGGAAAAGCTGTTTTGTTCCAAACATAACTGAAGGAAGCCTTTCACACCTGTTGCTGTTGCCTGCTGCTCCCTCTATGAGGCTGATGCAGCAGCCATGTGCAGAAGATTGGGTCCACGTTGATGGATATACCCTGGACACTGGCCAACAGAACTCCACCTGGACACGTGGAAAACAGAAGAAAATGAGTTTCAATAGTGTTATCCTAACAAAACTGCTCAACTGATGACACACAATTTGACTAACATACAAGGAATATTATTAATACAGTGCTTTGAAAAAGTATTCATACCCGTTGAACTTTTGTTTTTTACATTTTGTGACTCGAAGATCCCAAATTTGAATGTATTTTGTTGAGCTTTTGTGATAGACCAACAAAAAGTAGCAGATAATTGCGAAGCGTAACTAAATGATATATATGGTTCTCAAAGTTTTAACCAAATATTAATCTGAAAAGTGTGGTGTGCATTTGTATTTAGTTGTGGTGCTCCGATCGATCAGCCGCCAATCACAAAAAACGATCACCCGCAGCACTGTAGCTGTACCTTAAATTAATAGCAGAAAGGCCAAAGGTGGATTACTCTTGTTCTACTCTCACAGGTCTCAGTGTGACCTACATATCTTGAGTATATAAAACTGTTTATTGGAGAGCAGCAAGGACTATTTTTCCTCCAACTGCACTGTTCAAAGAGGTAGCGCTCTAAGCCAATCATAACATTTTCTTCTGATAAATTTCTATGAAACTTGAGACTTTCGCTGTGTTTTGGTTTACTCTTAAATAATAATCTTTACCAACAATAAGCGAGCCCTGAGGTAATGCGTTAGGATCCTATCAATAATGATTCCCATGCCGGCAGGATTAGTGCAGGGTCTCTGGCGTGCCGTGGAATGTCCCAGCATGACGACAAGAGGATGTTTTAGCTCTAACAGCAGGACTTTCAAGAAGTTTAATGATACTTTGGACAAGACCCCAATCTGCTGTTTCAGGCCCCAAGGCAAAGGAGAACCAGTGTGAGTGTGTGTGTGTGTGTGTGTGAGACAGTGGAAGCCTGATTGCTTGCTGTCTTGCAGATGTGACAATCATGCACACACAGAAACGCACTGCACGCAACAGAAGCATGCACTTTGATACAGAAATTTGCCAGCCGAGCAGGCATTCCTCTCAACTATTATATTATTTTGAAAGAATAAAACGGCTCTAATTTGCTTCGCTTTTTCAGTGCTCAGTGATTTGTGACGCTATTTGTGTGTGTCTGCAGTGTGAAATGGTTGACTGAAATTATGTGCAATGTTAAAATGTGTGTATGTGTGTACAATACTGGATGGGCAATACATTTGGGCAAATGTTTCTGTTTTGTGTGTCTAATCATTGTTTACTAAGTACCCTTTAATGGTGTGCAATGGATACAAAATGACAAAAAAAGACAAATGTTTTTCTTGGATCAAGTCAAATTAACAACCCTTCCTCTTTTGTTTCATCAATCTTCTGTAGTTTACTTTCCGTCAGACCTGTCATAATGTCTCCCCTTGTACCTCCCAAATGTCGTGTCCTTAACAACAGTTTTTTCTGGCGTCTGTCCCTAATTCAAATCTATTCCATAACCCACCCTTGTGTTCTCCCATCCATCTTCCACCCCTCATTCCCTTGTACCAAAACTTCCACACCATTGTAATCTCTCACTTCAGTGTCCAGATCGCTGTCATCCTCCATTTTGCACATTGCAAGTTTTTCCACCTTCAGTCTTCTTTTGTCACCATGCATCCACTCTCGCCTTTTCCTAAATAGGAATCATAATCTCAGCCCTGTGGCTTGAACTCCTGTACCACAATGTGGCTGCCTAATTGGACTTGGCTTTCGCTGTACTACTGGAAGCCAACTTCAACTAGTTTCATCATAGACCAGAACTGCATGAGCAAGATAGAACACGTAAGGCAGGGAATGAGCTGCATAGTGAATATGTATTCGATAACTGACTTTAAATTTAAGGTTTGGCAGCCAGCTATACATGATACAGCACTATCATGAGTCACACCAAAAGTAATCAACCTATTTGAGTATTAGAGAGATAAATGTAATAATTTTTTTTTTTTTCAATTTTTAAATTTTTTTTTAACTTTTTGATTTTTTTACTTTTTTTGGTGGGGGGCAACTTGTCACCATTCAAAAATATTTAAAAAAAAAAAGAAATATATATATATATATATATATATATATATATATATATCGTCAACACAATTATAATGGATGCCATTTATCCCATGATTTTTGCTATTGCAGTCCAGTCCAGTCCCTATCACCGGCAAATAGCGGGGGGTTCACTATAGTCTCAAGCAGAGAATCTTATCCACTTTAAAGAGAATAAAGATATAGTTTCAGGGAAAAGTATGTGAACTAGCAATTAAATAAAAATTCATGGACGAAACCAAAAACCTGAAACTGACGAATCCATGGCCAAAAGCTGAAACACCAAAATAACCTGTAGAAATTGACTTCAAGAACAATTGGTCACAATTTCCGTATTTTTAAAATGATGTCAAGAACATTACCGCGGAACACTCATTGCAGTGTATTATGCAATCCAAGATGGCGCCGACACGGGTGGTCGCCTCGGTAATGCACTCTCACCAGCTGACTAAAGAAATTAACATTGCAAGCAAAGTTGGAAAAACAGTTTAGCGCTAACGACTCTAAATCAGTCTGGCATGCATTCAAATCGCTGACTAATTACAAGCGACGATCACCCCAAACTGAGAACAATAGCACACTAGCCAATGACTTGAATACCTTCAACTGCAGATTTGAAAAGGATACTTTCACGAAGGAAGGAGACGAAGACGGCATAGGGGGAAGCGAGCTAGTGTCCTGGTCAGGCTGCAACAGCGCGGATTTTGAACGCTGCTTCCATCAATTCACCTTGCAAATCTACGCTCTCTATCCAAAAATGGACCAGCTTCATCTACTCACAAAGACCAGTAAAGACTGCTCCTTCTTCCGCCCTCTACTTCACAGAGACTTGGATTTGTGAACGCATCCCCGCCAGCAACGTACTGTTGCCCGCCTTCCAACTACACCGAGCAGACTGCAACACGGAGCTATCGGGGAAAACAAAAGGTGGCGGAATATGCTTCTATAGCAACGAAAAATGGTGCACCGATGTCACGGAGCTCAACACACACTGCAGCCCGAACTTGGAGTTGCTGTTTTTAAAACTTGTCATTCTACTCGCCACATGAGTTTGCTTCATTCATACTCGCTGGTTTACACCTCCCCCCCCCCCAGGCTAATATAAATGCCGCACTGCAAATGCTGGCTGACCAAGTAAAAGACTTGTAAAAAAGCACCCAGATTCACCCCTCATTATTCTTGGGGACTTTAACATAGCAAAATTCAACCATGAACTCCCTAAATACAAGCAGCACATTGAGTGTCCCACCAGGGAAAACAACATTCTAGACCACTGCGATACCACGCTGAAGGTCTTGTACCATGCTGTTCCCCGTGCAGCTTGGAGTTCGTCTGATCACTGTTTAATTCACTTAATACCAACATAAAGGCACAATCTTAAATGTGCAAAGCCTGTGGTGAAGACAGAAAAGAAGTAGAACAATGACGGCAAGATTGAACTTCAAGACTGTTTAGACTGCACAGATAAGTGCGTCTTTGAAACTTCAACTGGCAGCTTGGATGACTATACAGCCACTATTACATCCTAAATCTTCTGTGAAGATATGTGCGTACTAAAAAAGAAATTTTGCACGTTCAATAACAACAAGCCATGGTTCAATGCCAAACTTCATCAAGTTCGCAGACTAAAGAGGACGCTTATCGGAGTGGGGACAGAGCCCTGTACAATCAGGCCAGAAACCAGCTGACAAAAGAAATCAACATTTCCAAGAGAAATTATGTAGAAGAGATGGAAAACCTAGTTTGCTGCTAATGATTCTGCATCAATTAGGCGAGGATTACAATCGCTAACCAACTACAAGCGCTCATCCCCCAGGCGGAGAACAATTAAGGACTGGCTGACGACTTGAATACCTTGTACTGCAGATTTGAAAAGGACACTTTCACACCCCACACCCACCCAGTCGCACCACCTAAGACCACCATCACACCTCTGACTCCCCCTTCTGAATTGACCATTCACGAACAGAACATGAAACGTGTCTTCAAACAACAATAGATCAACAAAGTAGCAGGCCCAGGGAGTGTGCCCCCCTCCTGCTTGAAAGTCCGTGCGGACCAGTTCGCTTCAGTTTTCACACACATTTTCAATAGATATTTGGAATTGTGTGAACTCCAATCCTGCCTCAAACGCACCACCATCATCCCAGTCCCCAAGAAACCTGCATTTTCATGACTTAATGACTATTGACCTGTTGCCCTGACGTGTGGTCATGAAGTACTTTGAACGCCTCGTGTGGGACCACCTCAAGAGCATCACAGGACCCCTGCTGGACCCCCTGTAGTTTGCCTATCGAGGAAACAGGTCTGTGGATGACGGAATCGACATGGGGCTGCACTTCCTCCTGGAACACCTCTTTAGAAGCCACAGGTGCTGTTGAGGCAGTTCTACACAGCAGTCATTGAATCGGTTCTGTGTTCATCCATCACAGTCCGGTTTGGTGCTGCCACAAAAAAGGACAAAAAAAATCAAACTGCAACCGACAGTCAAGACTGCCAAAAAAAATACTGGTACCCACCTACCCACTCTTGAGGACTTGCACACTGCCAGAATTAAGACAAGGTTGTGCAAAATCCTCTTAGACCCTCCGCATCCTCGTCACCACGTATTCCAGCTCATTCCCTCAGGTAGGCGCTATCGAACAATGCAAACTAAAACCAGCGGACATGTCAACAGATTTTTCCCCTCTTGCCATCAACCTCTTAAGCAGTCGTCTTACAATTTAATTGTAACATGCTGCCGATTTTGCACATCTCTGTTGGGACACATCTACATTATTCGTGAACTGAATTTTTTATCACACTGCACAATTTGCATACTGTTGTTGATTACTACTAGCCACTTATGTGTTTGAGAACTCTTCACCACTTGCACAATTGTCACTGTACCAAATCATTGGACTACTAGTCACTTTAGATGGCTCTAAATTGATTGAGAACTGCATCATCATCAATCAAGGTCTGATATGCAACTACATAAAACCAGAGACCAACCAAAGACCAGAAATTTGGACCATTCCTCCTTACAAAACGGTTTCATTTCAGCAATAGTTATGGGATTTCTGATCATCTGAGCATCTCAATAGGGTTGATGTCACGACTCTGACTGAGTCGCTCCAGAATGTGTATTTTCTTCTCTTGAAGCCAATCAGTTGTTGAATTACTTCAGTCCTTTGGGTAGTTGTTCCATTGCATCACCCACCTTCTGTTAAATTTTAATTGGAAGACTGATAGTCTTAAATTAAACTTGGAAATGTGTTTTTCTCATCAAAGTTGAGCTAGCAAAGCAGTTGGAAACCATGATGCCCCTTCAGCCATGCTTCATTTGGGATGAGGTTTTGATGGTGGTGTGATGTGTCTTTTTTTTCCTTCACACATAGCATCGTGTGTTCCTTCCAAAGAACTCCATTTTGATTTCATTTGTCTACACAATAGTTTGCAAATAGCATTGTGGAACATCCAACAGCTTCTTCCATGGTGTCCTCCAATAACTTAAATTTGTGTTTAAGTAATATTTAGAACTTTAGCGGAAAGACTACGACTTTTCTCCACCTCTTTGCATTCTGTGCGATGCTCTTTGTCATCTTTACAGAACGGCCACCCCTAGGGAAAGTTGCAACGGTGCTAAACATTCTCCATTTACAGTATAGACAACCTGTCTAATCATGAAAACGAATAAAACATCATCTCCTGTATGCTACATATAAGCCAATATCAAGGGAGCTCTTCAATATTTTAATTATAAAATAACATTTTATGTATTTATTTTTTATTGTATTATTATTATTACCGGCACGGTGACCGACTGGTTAGCACATCTGCCTCACAGTTCTGAGGACCGGGGTTCGTGGGAATGGGGTTTTGTTTATATGTGCCCTGCGATTGTCTGGCGACCAGTTTGGGTTGTACCCCGCCTCTCGCCCGAAGATAGCTGGGATAGGCTCCCGCACCCCCGTGAGGATAAGTGAGGATAAGCGGAATGGAAGATGAATGAATGAATGAATTAATATTATTATTACATCTTGCACTGTCTTGGTCAGCCATTAGCACGTCTGCAATGACGTGAACAGCCCCCTTCATAAGCTCTTCGGCCATTAAGAAAAGCCATAAGCAGAGATATAAAGTTGAGTTTCAATTAAATTATTATATAACATCTGAATTATGAAAGGCATTTGTTGAAAGGCACAACACAACACTTCAATCACTAAAGTCACACTAAAATCATGAACAGCCAGTGCTTGTGCCATAGGCTCTAACCACTCAGCCAGGCAGGTATAGAGCCAATCACCATTCTTAAACCAGCAAAAGTGAGGGCTGCTTTCACAGCATGGGCAACAGTTTCAGAAAACATGTCATACCTTAAAAAATTTAAATTACTTCCATCCATCAATCCATTCTCTAACAAACACTTGTTCCATGCCATTTTGAATGAGCCAGTCTGCAGAGGGGCCTCTGCAGCGGGGTGGCGAAATGACGTGGGCTGATTTGGCTTCCATTGATTGAGTGAGGGAGGGTTTAACTGTAACTCAGTTTAACGTTAATTGGTTTGGGCGATGGAATTTGACGCCCTGTCTCGGCAACATCTTTCTTATTGTACATGACCCCAGCCTGCATGTCACAATTTAACGAGACATTAAGGGCAAACGACTGTGCACTCAAAACTGGAAGTTACGTCAAAGAATGAGACAATGGCGAAAAACTAATCTCATCTAATCTAAACTAATTCTAACTAATCTTATTTTCATTTTTCTTTCATTTCATTCACTTTTCTTCTTAATGTTGAGTCAGTGGCGGAGGGGCAGCACCCTCTGTTGACAAGCTACCATTGCCGCCTCCAACACATCCTCACCAGGTCGACAAGTAAATTTATCACATCTCTTATATTTTTAATTGATGGTAAATTCTAAAAAATACAACATCAAACTGCTAGCAATGGCTGAACATGAAAACATAATTGTTTGTGTGGTATTACATTAAGCAGATTGTCTATTGTGACTTACATGATCAGATCACGTTTTATGACAGGTCAATGCAGAAATTAAGTATTCCCAAAGGATTCACATACTTTCTCTTTCAACTGTATTTCACTGTCATGTTATGAGGTGGGCCTCCAATTGATTTCACGTCACATATCTTAAAGCTGCTTACAGACATGGAAAGCAGTTGCAAATGCATGATGGATTCTTTTACACAATCTGAGGTAATTTCTCTTGTGAATTGAATTTCTCCATCAGAAGTTCCAATTACAACATTTGGAATTTAAGTGAGTGGTGCTTGGCAGACATTTGGTTGCCAGGTTGTAAAATGTGGCACATAATCGGTTGAGCATGTTTTAGGTCGAATCGCACAGTGTTAAGTAAGTGATGTGGCAAAAGTTTTATATTTATTTTATTTTTTTATTTTTTTATGTCATGTAGCAATTGGGGATTAGGTACTGTGAGAAAAGTGGTGCCATCGCTACCATTTCTCAGTGACCAAACAAATTCTAAAACATGTTCAGCAGTTAGGCCAGACCTTTCGATGAATAACAACTAGGATTGTAGATGAATCTCAAGCATATGTGAACATCTGATTTAAACCAGTGTACTGAAATATGTATGGGGCATTGTTTGCTAGAGTTTATTAATTATTTCTCCATACGTACAGTATATTTCAACAATTGAAAATATGCCCACAAGTTTATTGGCATGGCATTTTATCTCTTAAAGAGCAAACATTTTCTCTGAA
Organism: Phyllopteryx taeniolatus; assembly: GCF_024500385.1. Lineage (NCBI taxonomy): Eukaryota > Metazoa > Chordata > Actinopteri > Syngnathiformes > Syngnathidae > Phyllopteryx > Phyllopteryx taeniolatus. Next base: position 3,133,024 of record NC_084507.1, read on the forward strand.
CTAAGCTCACAATAACACAGACAAAATATGTGTTGACCTGCCTCTTGGGGCTTTGAAGACCAAGCCTAATAACACAACTGTGTTCTTGTTCCATTTATTGTGTTGGCACAACAGCCACAGAGTGACATCTCCTTTGAAGCAGGCAGTATCATGAAACAGCCTGACATGCTTAGGGGGCGACCTCAGCAGGACGCTAACTGTTGTTTTCTCTCCTCTAATAGGGTGGCACATGGGTAATTACAGAAAGTGATGACAACGATAACAGATGTGTTTTTCTTACTTCATAAATTATTCCTCAAGAAAACACTAGAGAACTGTGCCGTGTATGTGTAGACATATGAGGACACACTTACCTTGACTCACCCACAATGGACCTATTAATGTCAAAGGTGTTTTTTTTTCTCTCCAAAGGCTTAAGAGCAGTAGACTTAAAAGAGAGTACGGGGCTGTTGGTGTTGTTTTACAGCTCTCTGACAACAGGCTGCTCCCAGGCCATGTTGAATCACGAGACCGGCTAATCAAGGCCTTTAAAATGTTATCCATATTTTGACTTTTTTTTTTTTTTTTTTTTTTTTTTCTTGACTCCCCAAATACCGGTAATTCTTTCATATCATCGCTCTGAGGTCATATCCTCTTTTTATGTCTTTATCAGCATACAGCATATATTATGTTACAATGCAAAGTCGGTGTACAGCAACATGTTTCCCAGAGGGAATGGGTTATGTCATGGGTTAAAGAGGACCCAACCTTCAAAAGGGCACAACCTCAAAACTACAGGGGCATGACGCAAAAATCAGAGTTTCAGACAGGCAAGAAAGACATGCTCACCCCCCAACCCATCAAGAGGAGGGGGGAGTATACGTGTTTTAGCCAGCTAATCGCCCCCTCAGAATTGGTTCATTATTGGACATGAGGCAGTGCTGGGACTGTGTGTCCAGCTTCTCCAACAGAAAATAAATAAATATAGCCCAGCTCACGTCAGCCAGATGACTTCTGACAGGTTTAGTTAATTTCGAAGCCAAGTAGCAAAACAAAACATTACGCAAGCGTACAGGGCCTATGCTGCCTTTAATTGGTTTTCCGATGAGCTCATAACTTTAAGGTGTCCTGGAGCGAGGCATGCACTTCGACAGGTGTTCTGCTATTTTTTGGAATCGGTGTGAGTGTCAGTAACTATAAATGTATGTGTGTGTGTTTATGTCAATGTATGCACGTGACAGACCAGGAGCTGTTGGCACTACAGAAAAATGACTCAGCGGTGTGTGGGTGGGTGTAATGAACACTATGTTAAAATTAAAAAAACAAAAAGTGTACATGCATATTTGTCGAGATAAGGGAGTGTTTCTATTTTCATCCACCAACAGAGGATGAAGAGACAGGGATAAAGACAGCCAAATACTGTACTCTACACTAAAATACTCCCTATGTAAACTAATTCCTACTCACAATCACTGTTTTGCTATTTCCATGTGGGGCTGTGACCTGAGGGCAACGCTGCCGAAGGAGCCAGGGGCTCAGGAAGGACACAGACTGGCTGGACTGGAAACAGACTCCTGGCATACAGAAAGCCTGATCAGTGTTTGTGTGTGTGTGCGTGCCCACTTGGTTGTTTGGGAAGGGTAGTCGCGGCAATGATGAATAATTAGGGAGAGAGGCATATGCGCCTCAGCCACTAAGCATGTCTGTGAACATAAAATGAGCCATCTATGACATAAAGGATAGACATACATTCAGAGAGGATAAAAGAGGCAAAGGCTGAGCTAGTGAAAATAAACGGATGGAATATCTAAAACAGGGAATATAGGAAAGCTAATGGGCCGTCCGTGTCTGTATGAGTTTTGCGATTACGATAATCTACATGCTATGTCATGTAAATTGAACTGGGTACATCACATACTGCTAGACAAGACAATGCAGTAAACTGTGTGTGCTTGCATTTGTGTGTCCGTGTGTGTGCGTACGTGCGTGCTTGCACATGTGAACAATAGCAACTTTTTCGAGTGGGTCTCATCAAGTGATGAAAATGGAAATGTGATGGAAAAATTAAAAGATAGATAATCCAAAGCATATTATCCGATGGACAAAATAGTAAACTTTTGCAAAATATTCGACTAATGCTAGAAGCAATACTTACAATAAAATGAATCAATGAATACAAATAGGAAAACAACAAAAATCCATAACTACAGTCACAAAAAAATGTATACATGAATAAATGTAATTAAACTTTTTTTTTTTTATAACAAATAAGTTCACAAAAATGTCTGAAATGATTTAAAACACATGCTCATGCAATATATAAAATACATGGGAAAAATACTTTTTGCATGAACTGCCGAATAGTAGTGAGGCCAGATGAGGGTTTGAAGAGGTAGTACAGCAGCTCTGTTGAGCCCCCAGATGTTGATAAGAAGCTACACAGTTATAACATATCCCCTTTTATAGCCAACTCTGAGCCTTCATAAATTAGCAATGACTCTCATTGTTGGGAGAACAAAAATAAAATAGCTCCTGCCTGTACCCCTAAAGAAACGAGCTGCTTGGATTTGGAGTATAACAGCTGTTATCTTTCTGGCACTATTTATTTATTTTTTTCAATGACCACAAAAATAATCAGTATTTTGTCTTGTCACACTAATGTGAAATTAAAGTCATGACCTGGCTCTTGTCAGCAAGATAGCTAGTCTTCTTTATGAGAGACAAAACAGACAAGGGCCTGATTGCACTAATGTATCTTTACCATATCCATCATGGCTATAAGTGCACTGTGCAAACTTAAAATGAGCTCCACTGTAATATAAGGGAAACGGAGGAGACAATTCTGAGCTCATTAAAATAAACAGACTTCTGCTTCTGCTGCTGAATTCCGACCGACGGACAGAATTTTTCAGCATTACCTTGAAAAGTCCTTATCGCAGCTAGCCTGCAGCTGGTTCATGGGCTTTTACTACAGTTCAAGCTCAGTTCTCCCAGTTCATCATGATGGGTGAGGGGGTAGTTTAACTATTTAATGTCAGTCATTAATGGGGGCTTCTTGTGTGTATTTTATCTTGATCTGACAATTGAACATAGCTATGTTAATACAAATTAAAAGGTTTCTCAACATTTCTCTTCATGTGAAAAGTACACATCAAATGGTGGTAGATGACCACAGCGTCTCCCAGTGGGCATCTCTCAATGCATACAGTACATGCATAGAAACGATTTAAAAAACAAAACAGGTTCCAATAAAAAGTGACAGGTCACAACATTATGAAAACTTCTCATAATCTGACATCCATAGAGAAATGCAAAGAAAATCTATGATACTGGATTGTTGTGGTGGAACTGTGCAGTCATGTAGAACTGCAGTGGATTAAAATGTGAGCCGTCTCTAATAATTTCTGTCCTTGTTTTAACTTTGACTTGTGTTCTGTGCAAAAAAACAAAAATTCTCCGCAATTTATGAGATGGGTTCTGCCAAAAGGATAATAATATAATATGCGACAGAATAAATAGCCAGTTACTCAAATAATGTGGACACGGTAATAATGCTGAACAATGGTCAATGATGAACCATTGTTTTGTTACTATATATATATATTTATACATACACACACACACACACACACACACTCGCGGTGGTGTGAAAAAGTGGTTGCCCCCTTCCTTATTTTATTTTTTTTGCATGTTTGTCACTATGTTTCCCATCATCAAAGACATTTAAGTATTAGTCAAAGACAACACAAGTAAACACAAAATGAAGTTTTAAAATGAAGGTTTTTATTATTAAGGGAGAAACAAAATCCTAACCTACATGGCCCTGTGTGCAAAAGTGATTGCCCCTAAACCTAATAACTAGTTGGGCCACCCTTAGCAGCAACAATTGCAATCGAGTGTTTGCGATAACTTGCAACGAGTCTCTAACAGCGCTATGGAGGAACTTTGGCCCACTCGTCTTTGCAGAATTGTTGTAATTCCGTCACATTTGAGGATTTTCGAGCACGAACCACCTTTTTAAGGTCATGCCACAGCATCTCAACAGGATTCAGGTCAGGACTTTGACTGGGCTGCTCCAAAGTCGGCAGGGTTTTCAGTCTTGGAACTCTGCCATGCAGGCCATTTTTGCCCAGTCTCTTTCTTATGATGGAGTCATGAACACTGACCTTAACTGAGGCAAGTGAGGCCTGCAGTTTTTTGGATGTTGTTGTGGGGTCTTCCATGACCTCTTGTATGAGTCATTGCTGCGCTCTTGGGGTAATTTTGGTCGGCCGGCCACTCCTGGGAAGGGTCACCACTGTTCTATGTTTTCGTCATTTGTGGTAATGGCTCTCACTGTGGTTCGTTGGAGTCCCAAAGCTTTAGAAATGGCTTTATAACCTTTTCCACACTGATAGATATCAATTACTTTCTCATTTGTTCCTGAATTTCTTTAGATCTCGGCATGATGTCTAGCTTTTGAGGATCATTTGGTCTACTTCACTTTGTCGAACAGGTCCTACTTAAGTGATTTCTTGATTGACAACAGGTGTGGCAGTATCAGGCCTGGGTGTGGCTAGAGAAATTGAACTCAGGTGTGATATACCGCAGTTATGTTTTAATGGGGGTGGGGGGGGGGGGGGGGGTGCTGGTTCAATCACTTTTTCACACAGGGTAGGTTTTGATTTTTTTTCTCCCTTAATAATAAAAACCTTCATTTAAAAACAGCATTTGTGTTTACTTGTATTATATTAGAGTAATATTCAATTTGTTTAATGATGGGAAACATTGACAAATGCAAAAAAAACAAAAAAAAAATCAGGGAGGGGGCAAACAGTTTCACACCACTACATATATATATATATATATATATATATATATATACACACATTTATTTATTTTTTATCCATAAATGATGGTACTTTCGCTGTCTGTTAGGGGGTCTTTTATCGCAGGAGCCTGCGATAAACACACAGACCCACACACACAGGCGCACACACATGTAGGCGCGCACAAAGCAGCGAGGAGAACGACGGCAGTGCACACAAGTGAAATGACAAAGTTTTATGACTTGGTGTGTAACAACCAAAGCGTAATTAAAGCATATTAATAACACATTCACTGCCATTGACGGCTTTAGAAGTCAAATATCCATGTTAACTGGGAAGGCTGGCAGTGAATGAGTTAAGCAAAAGCAATCCATAGAGCGACAAGTTGTTCAGTAACCATAAAACGTGCACGAAACAGGAATGTTAACGGCTTTGTCAATAAGGATGAATCTGTATGGACCATAGCACAACAGTTTATCTCATACATGAAACAAATAATACAATGTGGCAATTGTTACTACTACTACTAAGACATCCATTATTCTATTGATATTTTATATTGCAGAACTTCACAATATAATAAAATATGGGGGGAACGACTTGTTAGCAGATCTTCCTCAAAGTTCTGAGGACTCTGGTTCACATCCGGCCTCACTCGTGGAGTTTGCATGTTCTGTGCCTGCGTGGGTTTTCTCCGGTTTCCTCCCACATTCCAAAAACATGCATGGTAGGTCGATTGAAGACTCTAAATTGGTCGTAAATGGTAGTTTGTCTATATGTACCCTGCTATTGGCTGGCGACCAGTTCAGGGTGTACCCCACCTCTTGCCCAGAGTCAGGTGAGATAGGTGTCAGCATGCCCGCGAACTTAGTGAGGATAAGCAGTACGGAAAATGGATGCATAGATTACTTTCACAATAGAGTGGAGGTTATTTTCATCACCAATCTCCTTTGCTCAGATGATGGGTGAGCATGTTAAAACGTTAAAAGTTCAAGGTGAACTGTATGTTTATTGCTGCAATATTTCTATTATTATAGGAGGAGCAGATACACTACAAAAACTCAAACTCTTACTAAGAATATTAGTCTTATTTCTAGTCAAAACCAATTAAAATAAGACTTAATGTGAAAAGTAACTTGTTTTAAGACAATTTTCACTTGTTTCAAAATATTTTTTTCTGTAATTAGTCGGAAAAAAATTCCCAGTGGAGTAATAAAAAAAATAAAAATAATAAAAAATACTCCACTGTCAACTTTTATTTAATTCAAGTAAAAAATAGAAACAAGTGAAAATTGTCTAAAAATTACTTACTTTTTTAGGTGATTAATTTTATTGTAAGTGTAATCAGATTAGTTTTGAGATTTTTGACTAGAAATAAGACAAATAGTCTTCGTAAGATTTTGAGTTTTTGCAATGTAGGGTTTGGGACAAGGAAACGAAGAGGACAAGCTTTTTAAAAATATATATATCTATATAAAGGCAAAAGAGTCAGGGTGTGATGAGGAAAGGGAGGGAGAAAGGACTTTGAAGGTGTAAAAGCAGCAGCTGCACTTGTCCTTCGAGTGGTACACAGTGTTAGTAAGGAAACTCTTTAATTGGCTCATCCTTTCCTCATTTTCAAATTCCTAATAAAATGTCCATTTGAAATGTATACTCTACTAAATTCCATTGGAAGAAACTATATAGTATGTTCCAGTTTCAGGAAGAATGAGGCTGAACAGTTCACCTGCACAACTTATACAATTAACACCACTACTCTGTTTTTGACACATCTAATGCTGTGGTATTAGGTCATAATCCTCCAGCTATCTACTCTACTTCCTGTCTGACACTAGACAAGGAACCATCAAAATAAGGAGATGACATACTTGGCTAGTGAAATGGAACAAACCCCAATGGAAATGCGTCCAAAATGACCATCTTTTTGGAAATCATAAACCTAATGAAAATTCCTGTCTGGACTCAAATAATCACAAATATTGTGAGACAGGGTGTTGTAATGAGCCAGCATACGGTACACATTACTGGTAAGTGTTTGTGTCATTTTCATCACACTGATTCATAAATATATTCTCAGTGATAGGTACATCATTTATTATGGACCCAAATGATCTGCAAAGTCCACCAGTGAAAATACAGTAAACCCTGCGACAGCAGGCAATCATATTTTGACCACAGTGGTCAACAAGCCTTCTGTTGTAGTAGGATTGGCTTAAACTACATTTAATGAGAAAAACCAAGACCCAAAAGGTCAATCTTGAGACTATGACCTCACAAAAAAACAGGTTGTGATATCAGAAACCATAATATTATACTAAGAATAAGGCCCTCATTGCACACATCAAATTAAGCTTGTTTTCAGATAAGCGCGAGAGCATGATAAGCAAATAAAAACCTCCCCCAACTTCAGCTTGTCTAATTTCTCAGGCCTGCATTAAGATTGCTGTGGCTTGGATGTTCATAGTAACTTCAACCAGATCCACTTCCTTATATAACCTATATTTAAACATGCTGGCATTGTATATTTTAGTTGTTTCGCAAAGAAGATATGGAGAGGAGGCTTCAAAGTAAAGCTAGAGAACATGCAAGCTGTGAGTCTGTGATGTGAGCAGAAACTTCTACTATTATTAGAAGCTTCATGAGCATGGTGGCATGACTCTTAATTATGAGGCAGAGGTTAGAAGAAGGTAATAGTGTCGGGAACCCGTCCTTTCATCTACCAAGCTTGTATATGCTGTGAGCAGGAGAGAGAGGTGCTTGAACTGCCAGTGTTTACTGCCTGTTTATCTAAGTGGGCATGTGGGGCCTGGCGGGCCACAGCAGGTCAAACCACACACAGTGAGAGGAGTCCAGGACCCCCGAAGGACTACTCATAGTGATGAAGTTTTACAACTACTGCTTGGTCTATAACTACTGCTGCTGATGCACACACACATCCTTGACTCAGTGTTGAGAGTTTATTACTACTGTGGTGAGACTAGATGCCCCTGGGGCAGGGAGATGAGTTGAGGGGGACTTTAAGAACAAGTCAAAGAAAGAATCCCAGCTTTAAGAAGGCCAAGCATGTGTAAGATACTGTCGATCGCAACAGATCAAATAAATTCGATATTAGCAGCGCAGGGCACTTTTCAGATTCAGAATCAGAATAATCTTTATTTGCAAAGTATGTCAAAAACACACAAGGAATTTGTCTCCGGTAGTTGGAGCCGCTGTAGCACGACAACATTTGACAAAAAAATAAATATTTTTGCGACAAAAAAAAACCAAACACAGTACGGAGAGTCACTGAGCAATGAAAGGTTACCGGTAATGTGGTAATGCTGATACAATTTTTATTTATTTTTTTAGAGGGGGGGAATTGTGCAAATGATGCAGTCCTCTAGAGTAAAACAATACTTTCTTTGCTTGAGGTTTTCAGTAAATAAAAAAAAAAGTCTATGTGTGAATTTGCAAATGCCAAACCACAAACATGCAGGGGTTCACTTTATATGTGACTCATTGGCCAGTGAAGAAAGGCTTGCAAACTTCTCAATGATATGTACGCTTACCAAGAAAGTAAAACTGAATTTTCCCTCCAAGCAGGCGGTCATACCACTACCTCCTGTGTGATATTCGTGTTGCTATTAAAAATCTGCACAGAGGACCACTTTGTGCAGACCAAGAAAAAGCATAGGGCAGCCACTAGCAACCAGCAAATTGAAGGCAAGCAGCTGAGTTTGTTTTCTTGTAGGGGAGGGTTTGAATGGGGCTGTGGGCAGGAGAAATAGCTAAATAAAATAAACATTTTAATTTGACTGAAATTGCAGGCAACAGGGGCTGCTGTAAAAAAGGCTGTGAAGTGTGATTTCTTGTGGTTTGGGTTAATCCTGATTGAGGAGCCCCTGAGTTGAGATGTCAGCAATATGAGACTAAAACAAAAATAATTACAACCTGGGTTAATGAAGACAACTGCCTGAGGCATGGGGGCTAGCGAGAAAAAGGAGAGAGGAGTGGCGGAGTGAGCGAGTGAGTGAGTGAGTGAGAGAGAGAGAGAGAGAGAGAGAGAGAGATTAAAACAAAAAGTGAAGGAGAGTGTTGTCAAATAGTGAATGTTTTTGGGAAGGCATCTAAGCAATCAAAATCCTAGCCCATTATGGTCTGAGAATATAAACATCTCACGGTGTAAGGCTGGCATTATAAATAAGGGCCATCCAGCTGTGTCTTTACAGAGTCTAAGGTATGCGATTTCTCCTTAAGTCTGATAGTATGGCCTAAGGTTGAAACATGAAGTGTGGCAACGTCATTCCTCCCACTGTACTACTTCTGTGTTGTATAAGTGTATACTATCTCTTTGCAACTACCTTTCATGTTTGCTGTTATGTCTACATGTGGTATCTCAGTTGTGTAGGGAGCTGCCCATCCCAAGAACACTGAGGGTGATATGAGGCACCTGCACCTTTAAATTGCTGGACTGAGTCCATGTGTATTGGTGATGATTTAATTAATAATTGAAAAATCTACATAGAACATCTAAATTGAAACATTATATCTAATGCAATCTGTCCCAAAATAGTTTAAATACATCACTATTATTAATTACGGGGTTACATAAGAAAGTAAACAACGGTTTGTGTCAAAACTGTGGCACAGGTGGTTGTCATCTGTCTGATTGGTAGCCAAACGTCAGAAAGGTAGGTCAAGTAAGCCAAGTTGGAAAAAGATGGAAGGTGAGACGGTAGAAGGAAACAAAAAACACAAAGCCAACTGGGAAAGCTCTAGAGGAGCAGGAAAGTTGAAACCCTGTAGACCTTGATGAATAATGAATTATAACCCTCATCAGTGTTATGTTTTTGTTTCTGTATTTTAGCCAGTGTTAACTCAGACCAACAGTGTATTGTGAACGTAGCAGGCCAACTGCCTCACACAGCTCAAGACAATAAATAGTGCAGGAGACCAGTCGGACCAACTTGAGCTCAGCTAAGGTTTATTTCTTTCTAAGGGTACACTCAGATTGGATCTGTCATTTTCTTGTTTCCCGTGTCCAATAATTTTATACATAGCCAATCAAAAAGAGAAGGCTAATTAAATGGTAGTTATTACATTTTCATGAAAATAATATTTTATTATTTGTTATTCAGGGCAGCTGGAAGATCCGATTAGCAGAGCACAAAAGAACGCTCAGTACAGCTCACCCTCAGTGCTCACTGACCAGTGAACATCTGCTGTAGGGGATGACTCCAAGCAGAGAGCCTCAAAGAGGCAAAAACAACCCACATCAAAGGAGTTCCATTGAAGGAACATGATTATCAACCTTATTTCACTCTACACGTCCTCCCTCTACCCACGCATCACTCACTTGCAAGGGGAGGGGAAACAATGATAAGCTAAATATAAGCTGACCACAGACTAACGTCTTAATCATCTCTTTCGTACTTCCCCCCCTTTTCTGTTTCACCTTTGCCGGCACGGTGGACGACTGGTTAGCACATCTGCCTCACAGTTCTGGGGACCGGGGTTGAAATCATCGGGTCATGATCATTGTTTGCATGTTCTCCCCGTGCCTGGGTGGGTTTTCTCCGGGCATTCCGGTTTCCTCCGACATCCCAAAAACATGCGTGGTAGGTTGATTAAAGACTCTAAATTGCCCGTAGGTGTGAATGGTTGTTTGTTTATATGTGCCCTGTGACTGGCTGGCGACCGGTTCGGGGTATACACCGCCTCCCGCCCTAAGATAGCTGGGATAGGCTCCAGCAGCCCGCGACCCTAGTGAGTCTAACCAGTAAAGAAAATGGATGGATGGATGTTTCACCTTTGTATATTCTCTTAAAGGGGACATATTATGGAAAATTTACTTTTCTATCCATCCCTCTAGCCATCAATTTTCCACCATGCACCGTTGGGGGGGGAGTACAAAAGAGATGATTAAGACGTTAGTCTGTGCTCAGCTTATATTTAGCGTATCATTGTTTCCAATATAAACAAACAAACATTCACACGTATGGGCAATCTAGAGTCTTCAATCAACCTTTTCTAATGTCTTTTAATACAAATGGTCAGCTCCTTGGAGTGCCTGCCCACAAATCAAATATATAAATATTATATAAGATATAGTAGTTGTAGTGTCGGCAAAGATTAGCGTGACCTAACGGATTACTTCTAATGATGTTATAATAATGTTCGGCTAAGTTGGCTTCATGGGAGTAGAGGGTATTTGTGTTTGCCGATGCTATGCACCACACCACTACACTTATTGACTTAACAAATGCAATATGGTGACTGAGTTATGTAATGCTGTCTCTGAGAGTGCCAATGAACACTCTGTGGGCACTCGTTTTGTGTGTGTGTGTCCAGTAAAATTTTTGAGTTACCTAAGTAGAAAAGAACTACACGAGTGAAAGCGCTAGCCCATACTAGAATATTGTCATGGTGGTGAAATTCTCCCACAAATTTCCCTCTGAGTGTTGAAATTCTCACTTCAACTCACTAGTTTAATAGGATCTTTGTGGTCACTTTTGGGAATACAGACCCAGGGCTGGGTGGAGCCACTCATCTCAAACAGCTCTAGAGGAGCTAAGTAATAAGGACCAGACAACAGGATAAAATGAACTGATCCCTGATTCCGAGCCCAAGGGATGGTCAACATGGGTCCATGGTGCATTACCTAACTTTGAAGGATTGTGTTCAGTTCATGTTTTGGTTGCAGTGAGGTCAGGCCCCAGAAAATGTTGGATAAAGCAGGAGATAGTGTTGCAAAATACTGGGCTTTATGGAGCAAACTATCCAAGACATGAATTGGACTCACATGATGTCGCATACAGGTCAGTCTTGGTGTTCATGATAAGAAAAACGAGGAATGCAATAAAACGCAGATCCTAACTGCACATTTTGCAAAGTTCCTCTTACTCAAAGAACATATTACAGAGCACATTTGTTTTATTACTTCAAAATGTACTTTTAATGTTCTGTACCACCCTGTATGACCAGTCATTAGTTTCTGTCCTCCTCGCAACAGGGCATGATCATTGTTCATTTTAATGTCCTTTTTCTTTGTCACTTTATACTCTAGTGTCACACATGCTTCCATCTAAAAAAATAAAATAAAATCCACCAGAACCCCAATTAATTGGCAAATAATTTTACTGTTGAAGAGAATGAACATTTAACACAGTCACATAGCTACTTCTTCTATTAAAAGTAGGACAAGAGCAAAAACAATACAAATAGCAGATGGATATAAATGTGAAGTCACTGCTGTGGATGCGGGGACTGACGTAAGGCAGCCCATAAACCTAGTTCAGGTGCAGGATTATTTTTCTTGGACCCATCCAACAAGTATTGAAATAAGAATGTCACTGACAGACACAGCTAAACAATAAATCCCTTCTCACACTTTGAAAACATTAAGTAGAGCTGCTGTTCAAATAAACCTTGGCATGTATGCAGGATATTGTGCCATCTGACACATCTAGTCCTACAATTAATGCTGTTGCAATGGCCTTAGAGCCATACAGTCTATGTCAGGACCACAACGGCTAATACGGCATCTGAACGTTTTAATATTAGGTACCTGGTTGAAAACTATTACAGTGCCAGTAAAACTACTTTGTTAGGTTATTAGCAATAGTAATATGTGGAGTAGTGTGTACTACAGTTGAGGATCAGCTTAATTAAAACAATTATAATAAAATAAAATAAAAAATCCCCATTATTTTATGTTTTTAACATTACTATACTCATTTTAAACCCACAAGGGAAATCCAATTATCACTGCTGTATATTTCTGTTGCATACCACACAAAGAAGTAGACCACAATCATGCAGGCATACAAACAGACATGTCACAGTGATGAGGAACAGTGGTCTGCCCCTGATCTGAAGTTGAGGGGTTCAGTACCATGCTCAAGGCTGCGGGACAGTAGTCAAGGTGCAAACTAGTATCTCTCCAACAAACCGCTATTTCCGCAGTGGGATTCAAACCCAATCCTCTGGTTCTAAAGACCTTGGGATATAAGTAAATTACCCAACCTTTTAAATATAAACAACAATTACGTATACCTCTGTGGAAAAACTTGGTTTAACTCTCATCATGCATTTATTCTTATGATAAAAGAGAACCAGCTTCAAAAGTAGAAGCCAGAATAACAAAGGTAAGCAGACGAACATTCAAGGCCATAACGCTCCTCTGCGTCTCAGTGCCCAGCGCATTTTAGTATTTCATCTGCTAGAGATGATGTGAAGTTGAACCAGGAGTAGATCGAAGAATGAATGAACACAGTGAAGATTGTCATGTTGAAGACACATTGAGTGAAGACATTGGGGTTCATTGCTAAGTGCTAACAAGAGCCACTAGCTGTGATTGTCATGTTTCATTGAAGTTGATAGAGTATTTAATGAGTGTCTAATATGTTGTATGTTTAATATGTTGAATGACTTTGATACAAATATTTTTCAAACTTTTATTGACAAAAAAGATGAATGGAGCATTAAATGATGTTTTTTTTCTCTTTTAATTGGCCCGATTTGTTTACAAAACTCACCTCGCCCAGAACTTTACATATATAACAAAAAATTTAAAACTGACGCTGTCCTGGCTCTGACCTCTTTGCTTTGCTGTCATCCCAGCCCACCATAAAGTTTAAGGAGTGCGGACAAAGTCTGTGGCGCTTCTGGCTCACCCAGCTCTGACCTGCCTCATATGCTTTACTAAGGCTGATTACATCTCTTTCTGTCAACCACAGAAGAGAACTCAGAGAGAGGTTACCTCCTTGGAGCAAACTGTACCTCAGAAATATCTACTGAGTATCAGTAATATCTTACAGAGGTGTGTTGAATTAAAGGAAAAGCTTAAAGGCTACATATGACTTAAAACTGACTTTTTAATGGAGTCTATGCACGTAGCATGACTGCGTTTTGTGTAAGATGACATCTTAGCTTACAGTTAGCATGTAAACACATTTGTCACTAAATGGGCAACCTGTTAAAACTGAAAAACAGAGATGATGCTGAACATAGTGGCACACCATTCTGTTGAGCTGGATAAGATTATCTCCTCGTCTTGAAAAGGAGAAACGTTTGCTGCAATTTTGACCTCGAAAATTACCACCATCAAACTATTGAATATACCTATTATTCAACCCCTGGTTATCACACTTTTGACGACAGAGATTATTTTTCAGTCAGATGGCGTCCCAGTAGCTTGTAACATACTGATATTGAGTTATGCCAACTAACCTTTCCACCAGAAATGCTGAATGTGTTACCATCTATTAGGCCAATAGTTTGAATACAAATAGTTTTCGTTACCAAAAATGTGCCTCTTAGCAAGCCGTTCCGAATTTTGCTGACTAATACCACCCTCTCACTAAGTTTCTTCGCCCATGATTTAGCAGCGAGGCTGGGCAAATATCCGCCATTTTCAAGCGGACTTCACATAGGCAGTCCCCCGTCAAAGCCGAAAGGTAAGGAAAACTGCAGAGATTACAATTCTCTACCAACATCGTCAGCGGCAGCATCTGATAACTGGCAAGTACTGAAATATTTAATGAAAATTCATTCTGAATTACTATATTACTCTACTATATTGTCTAAAGTATTCACTCACCTGCTTTGAGTCACAGATGATTTTAAGTGATGTACCATTCTAAATCCATATGGTTTAATATGTTGTTCTACCCTTTGCAGCTGCAACAGCAACTCTTGTGGGAAGGCTTTCAACAAGGTTTAGAAGTGAGGTTATGGAAATTTTAGCCCCTTCTTACATGGGCATATTTATGAAGACACACACTGATCTTGGACGAGAATGCCTGGCTCACTGTCCACTTGAAATCAACCCCAAGGTGTTCTATCGGGTCGAGGAGAGGACTCTTTGCAGGCCAGTCAAGTTCATCCATACCAGATTTTCTCATCCATGTCTTGATGGACCTTGATTTGCGCACCGGTGCAGACATGTTGGAACAGGAAGGGGTAATTCCCAAGCTGTTTGACTGTCCAAAATCTCTTGGTATGCTGAAGCATTCAGAGTTCCTTTCACTGTAGCTCAGGGGCTAATATTTTGGAGATTTCCAACTTTGTGGAAACAGTTTGGAGATGGCCCCTTCCTGTTCCAACATGATTGTTCATCAGTGCACAAATCAAGGTTCATACAGACACAGATGAGACAGTTTGATGTGGCTGAACTTGACTGGCCTGCACAATCCTGACCTCAACCCTATAGAGCACTTTTGGATGAATTAGAGCAGACACTGAGCTTGAGGCCTTCTCGTCCAACATCAGTGTGTTACCTCACAAATGCACTTCTGGACAAATGTCATAAATTCCCATAAACATACTCCTAAACCTTGTGGAAAGCCTTTCCGGAAGAGTTTAATATGTTATAATTGCAGAGGGGGGAATCAAAGTCATATTACACTTTATGGATTTTAAGAATGGGATGTCACTTAAATTCATATCTGAGTCAAGGCAGGTGAGGGAATATTTTGATAATATAGTGTATATGCACGTTCTACAATGTCAAAGCCCAAAGGTATGGAGAACTGTACAGATTTTTGTTGGATGCACAGATTACTGTTATCTTCTCATCAGCAGTACACACTTGATTGCTCTGAGAAGTTGTCAATGTGGTGGGGGTGAGGAGTTGTTTGTATTTGAAGTTGTGTCTGCATGTGCAACAAACACGGAACTGCATTGTATTTAACACGTTTAATTTGGCGGCTGGGTGATTAAGTGATGCATCAGCGAGGGAAAATATAACCCATGCTGCCTTTGTTGTGGTTCCTATGTGCTTCATAGTTCACAGTTATTGTTTTTTTGTATTTGGGGCTCAAACAGCAGCCACTCCTAACTACTGGTCCTAATCGTCATGGTAACAAAATCTGCACTCCCCATTGGCCCAGCAGTGTGTGGGACGGGATAACAGCTGGTTCACTTAAAACAGAGCTGGCCCCCTCAAAACAGGCTAATTTCAGAAAGACACACATAGGGTGTGTCAAGTGTATTGAATTTGTGATCCTTGGAGTATTTTGACAAAAGATGTTACTAAGGCCTGGTACACATATAGGGATTTTTCAAATTGTAAAATATTGTTTATCTGCTACAGACCCCACACATGAAGATTAAAAAAATCAGGTATTTAACAGTTTTGGTTGTTTTGTGTGTGGTGTGCTACGATAATCTCAACCTAGAACACGACAAAGATTCTGTTCTACCACCGATCTAGAAACAAGGCAGAATTCATGTGTGTCACACATGATCTCACAAAAACGAAGAAGGGCAGACACTTCAGGATATGCGCAGATGTTTCATGAGTGTTTCCGAAGGGAGCAGAGGCGGGAGTGTTGTAGAATGGCGATGGTGTCAGAAAAGACTTGCTTTGGAAAATACTTCTTGCCGTCCAGGAAACCAGCACTTGGCTTTCCCGACACACAAAGATTTTTGGTGGTAAATATTGAACATTCAATCTTAATGACTGTCGGCCCCCGCCAGTTTCAGACCATATTAACGGGACAAATTCATTCTTAATGCAATAAAGAACCGAAGGATAATTTTATGGGATGAATTTTATAAGGCATAAATTAGTTAGTCAGCCCGATTGCCTTTATGTGTGTACTGAGCACCTGGGAATTGTTTTAAATTGTGGGGGGAAATGCATAATGTGTCCCCTTTAAATAATTTCCTAAAGTGAAAGTACAGTTGGCCTATATGATTTATTATATGTATTATATGCTATGGCCTTTTAATCCAATGGATAGACACGTTTAACAAGACTGCAACAAAAAAGAACTTGGAATGGATAATACAAACAAGACAATATACAAAGGGGGGGAAAAAAATCTTCACTGATCTGGATGAACTGCAAAGATACCTAAAATAGTGTGGTATTAACAAACCCTCAACGAAATTTATTCGATGGAAGAAGTGGAACATATAAAATGCATTTTCCATTTTTATTTCATATTTGACTATAGCGTATAAATGCATTTTGAAAGTGTAATAAATTTGTATTCCTAACACAAATAAACAAAAACAATTATTCATTTGTAATTATTGTGTTTATATCTGTTCCTATGTGCTTTGAACTGAACATTCACAGATGCAGAAGAATAAGACAAAAGAATCAAGCCCAAAAAAATTGTGCAATACCATAAATAATAAAGCCCACTCCAACAATACCATCAAGTAGTTAGCATTGACTGACCATATGTTTAGTTATCTCTTTAGTTATCTCCACCAATCCTTCCTTCATCTGAGCACAACTGAAATACAGACACATATGTGCCCCCATCACCAACACCACACTGGAGGTTTATTTGAATAGAAAATGACCCCGCTTGTGTTTAACATATCTTCAATACTGTCATCACCAAATATTTATTTGGAGAGGAGAAGCCCTCTGAATGGCCACATTCCTTTAGCCTCACAACATTTACACAACTTTGTGCACAAACACCCACCCACCCACACACACACACACACGCATACATGCACACACCCATGCACTCACGCTCGCACTGCCAAGACTAGATACATTTAGAATCCGAATCAGAACCATCTTTATTTCGCGTGTCAAAAACACACAAGGAATTTATCTCCGGTAGTTGGTGCCACTCTAGTACGACAACAGACACTCAATTGACAGAAAATACTTTTGAGACATAAAGACATTGAGAAAAACAGTCACTGAGCAATAAAATGTTGCCAGTTATCTGGTAATGCCGGTAAAATTAATATTTTTTTTTTTACAATTGTGCAAAGAGAGTTCTCTAGCAATGAGAGCAGGTTGAATGACGAAAAGAGCAATAGTCCGGTGCAATGACCATTGTGCAAAGGGCGCAGAGACTTCAAGAAATGTATGCAGTTTAAAGTGCCTAGTAGCGCGATAATCTGGGACAATGTCGATTGTGCAAATGTTGCAGATACTACTCAGTCGATTGTGCAAATGGTGCAGATGGTACTCAGGCACACGAGTGGCCAGTATTGGTCAACAACAGATATGCAAATAGTGCAGCGTGGCGAGACTACTACAGTGAGTGCACGAGTAATATATAGTTGGCCCGGCAGAAACCACTTCGGAGATTCATATAAAGGCCTGGCTTAACTTGATATATTTTGAAAAGTGACTAGCTCAAGTTATTTTGTGGGGGGAAAAATAATATCAGACCCTCTTTCTTCGTGTTGTTGACCTTGTATAAAGGATGAAAGGCACTGGCGTGCCTTTATTATTTCTTTAAAAGGAAAAACTGAATTAATTAATTTATATACAGCAACACATATACAACAGTTTAACATAATAGTGCATTTCATCTACAGTAAATGGAAAAAGATTAACATGTCAGTGTCAGCAAATCAATGTTCTTTATCACAGAAACAACTGTGTCCACATTAAAATGACAGCAGTTCTTCTATCTTTTCCAACAAAGAGACAATCTACCATGTTCGAATAACTAACCAGGAATCCCAAGGTACAAGACTTTATACACACTATTGCAATTGTACCATGGGGGGTGGTCTGCCATCAGGTATAGGTGGACTGCTTCACATTATTCATAGCAAACCACAAGGGGGCAGTGATGTAACAAAGACCTACCAAAGGTCAAAGAGGCCTCTTGTTACAGACATGGGACAGTGTAAAGGAATATCAACTGTGTACAAACGGCAAAAAAAGAGATGTGCAAAAGGAAGTTTTTGTGTCAAAGACTTGAAAACAGTGACAGAGTGTACTATGTATATACAAACATTACTTTAAACTGCAACGTTAATTGTTGTTTTAGAAGGACAGAGACTTGGAAAAAAATAGAGTTGAACTTCCTACAAACTAAACCAAACCAGACCAAAACTTTATGTATTATATTGACTGTCACAAAGGATGATAAATAAAATTATTTTGGTGCATTGGTATAAAATAGATTTTAGGCTAGTTCCAGAAATGTGTTCCGGTTAAGCCAAAATGTCCCAGAGGGAGGTGCTTTAATTTATGTTTAAAAATTAAGATTGTGCCAAAATTGCCTTGGAAACCTGGAGTACTAATTTCTCAAGATTGTATGATCAACAAAAACCTCAACTAAGTTTCATTGTGACACCTGCACGGATCCACTACGCTTGGTGGTCACGGTAACGAAGACCATACTCTATTTTGGAATATTCTTGTAATATCCTTGGAATAGTTTAGTAAAAGCATGTCACAGACATCTTGGACTTGCTTTAAAATTGTGAAAACATTGCATAGTATGTCTAAGTTATGTTTTAGTGGATATTTTTTTTCGTAAAACAGTCTATACTTTCTCACAAACACATGAACCGCACGATAAGCAACAAATTGAATCACTTGTTTAGAAAAGGAAAAACAGTTCTGGTGCATTACCAGTCGGGGCCTGACCACCGTCTCCAGCACCCTGCTGTTCTTTCCCTCCCCTGTCACTGGTGACCCCATGTTAACTCCTTGATAGCAGTAAGAAAACTCTGAAATGTTCCTCTAAATCTCTGATTGTCTGGCGGCACTCTTCCAGCGAGCATCATATCCACAGTCTGCCTGCAACTGCTGAGAGGATCTGTTGGAAGTCAAGATCTCCTTTTCCATTAAAAGTGAAATTAGATGATAATTTAGGACTGGATAACACTGGATTACAGTGTATACAAGACCAGTCTTATCATCCACATCTCCCCTTTGACAAACATGCCACTCTCTTTCACAGGCAAGGCCTTAATTCTTAGTGCTGTGGTCTGTCTAGCTTCCCTATGGCATAGAGGAAGCCCCTGTGAAGCTTTGTGATAGCAGAGAAGTACTGCTGCTTGATAAGCAAGGTGTGAACAGCAGGGTAAACTTGTCACTGCAGGGGTCTACAATGACGGATCAGAGGTTAAAGGTTTACAGGCCTAACAGCATGTCACGAGGTAGAGCTACCAATCATCACAGTTGTAATTTATTAGGACTTTTGAATCCAGTTTGACTAAATTTGAGCTTCATTCACTTCCAATTAAGATGACATTGATTATTTGCTCAGATTTTATGCTGCACTAAAAGCGCTTTCACACCTGTAGTTGGCTTTATTTGGCCAAAATCACTTGGTGAGTATAAAAACATATTTGACTCCACGCAACAAAAATGCAAAGTGTACCAAATGCATCCCAACAAACCACATGATGTCACTCTTTTTCACAAGAATGGAAACAAAAGGAAGTTTGTTGTACTGTACTAGCGAATAGATCAGCAGAAATAAATACAACATGGAGCAAATTGGACATTAGTTGAGAACCTTAATAATTATCTAGCAGGCTACAATATAGCAGAAAATAGCCATGATTTTAAAAGCAAAAGTTGACCACATTATAATTGTTCTTGCCGTGAAAAGAAGACCTGCTGGTAACTGCAAACATGCTAAACCAAACGTGTCTGACAAATTAATGGTTTAATCTGCTTAAATGTCACATGTAGTTACGTCACTAAAATGATTTTCAAGCATGATAGGAGCGAATCAATCACAACTTGCTTCAACTTGCACACACACCACATCATAGGTTAGTCGATTGAGGTCGGATGGCTTTCACATCATATGTGACTAGCGTTTTAAGTGCACCAATTTGTTTGCTGTGTTCCCACCTATCCAACTGAACCACACCAAGTTGGCACACGAACTCGTGTTCGATTAAAGCAAACTGAAGGATGCTAATGTGAAAATACCATAAGTTCTACAGTCATAAATCTACCATGTGACGAGGTGATTTACAGTGGGGCAAAAAGGTATTTAGTCAGCCACCAATTGTGCAAGTTCTCCCTCTTAAAAAGAAGAGAGCGGGATGTAAATTTTCATCTTAGGTATACCTCACCTGAGAGACAAAATCAGAGAAAAAAAAAAAAAAAAAAAAAAAAGAAAAAAAAAATCAATAGTGTCTGATTTTTAAATAATTTATTAGCAAATTATGGTGGAAAATAAGTATCTAGTCAAGAACAAAAGTTAATCTCAATACTTTGTTATATTACCCTTTGTTGGCAATGACATAGGTCAAACGTTTTCTACACAAGGTTTTCACACACTGTTGCTGGTATTTTGGCCCATTCCTCCATGCACATCTCCTCTATAGAGCAGTGATGTTTTGGGGTTGTCGCTGAGCAACACAGACTTTCAAAGATATTCTATGGCGTTGAGATCGAGAGACTGGTTAGGCCACTCCAGGACCTTGAAATGCTTCTTACGAAGCCACTCCTTTGTTGCCCGGGCGGTGTGTTTGGGATCATTGTCATGCTGAAAGACTCAGACACATTTCTTATTCAACCCCCTTGCTGATGGAAGGAGGTTTTCACTCAAAATCTCACGACACATGGCCCCATTCATTCTCTGCTTTACACGGAGCAGTCGTCTTGGTACCTTTGCAGAAAAACAGCCCCAAAGCATGATGTTTCCACCCCCATGCTTCACAGTAGGTATGGTGTTCTTTGGATGCAACTCAGCATTCTTTCTTCGCCAAACATGACAAGTTGAGTTTTTACCAAAAAGTTCTATTTAGGTTTCATCTGACAATATGCCATTCTCCCAATCCTCTTCTTTTATTTGTAATTTGTTTGTCCTGTTCAGCTGTTAGGTCAAGCAGAATGGAAAATCTGTATCCCAATCCTCTTCTGGATCATCCAAATGCTCTCTAGCAAACTTCAGACGGGCCTGGACATGTACGGGCTTAAGCAGGGGGACACGTCTGGCACTGCAGGATTTGAGTCCCTGGCGGACTAGTGCGTTACCGATGGTAGCCTTCGTTACTTTGGTCCCAGCTCTCTGCAGGTCATTCACTAGGTCCCCCCCGTGTGTTTCTAGGATTTTTGCTCACTGTTCTTGTGATCATTTTGACCCCACGGGGTGAAATCTTACGTGGCACCCCAGATCGAGGGAGATTATCAGTGGTCTTGTATGTCTTCCGTTTTCTAATAATTGCTCCCACAGTTGATTTCTTCAAACCAAGGTGCTTACCTATTGCAGATTCAGTCTTCCCAGCCTGGTGCAGGTCTACAATTTTGTTTCTGGAGTCCTTTGACAGCTCTTTGGTCTTGGCCATAGTCGAGTTTGGAGTGTGACTATTGTGAGGCTGTGGACAGGTGTCTTTTACACAGTTCAAACAGGTGCCATTAATACAAGTAACGAATGGAGGACAGAGGAGCCTCTTAAAGAAGTTACAGGTATGTGAGAGCCAGAAATCTTGCTTGTTTGTTGGTGACCAAATACTTATTTTCCACCATAATTTGCTAATAAATTCTTTAAAATTCTGACTGTGATTTTTTTTCTCCTTTTGTCTCTCATAGGTGAGGTATACCTATGATGAAAATTACAGGCATCGCTCATGTTTTTAAGTGGGAGAACTTGCACAATTGGTGGCACACGAAATAATGTTTTGCCCAACTGTAGGTCCCTTGGCTGAGCTTCCCCCATATGCTTCATATCACACCATTGCACACTCCCTCCACTCCACCATCCCACCTTCCGTTCTTCTACATATTATGGAAAAGCACGACGGTGTGACCTTTGACACCTTAATCAAGGGTATTAAAGAGGCTCTTAAATGAAACTGATGGACTGGGCAGATTGGACTGACAGGGCGACTGACTGACTAGCCCAGAGGCTAAGACGGATCCAGAAGCAGCGGTGCTGAAATGCTTTTGCCAACACATCGGAGGTGGCAGAGGTGGTGGGAGAGTGTTGGCCATCATAGGGCTTACAGATTAGCCAGACTTATTAGTTCACTAAAGGGGCCTTCCACCCTCTCAGGATTGTCACACATCTACAGTATTTACCACTTAGCCATCCAGTACCTGTCTCAGAGAGGCTGGGTGTCTGTCTGTCAGAGGCAGATGAAGGTTAAAGGTTGAGAGTGATTCTATGAGGCGAGGCGATAATGTTGGACAACTTCACAAGAGCCACCAAGATCAACAATAAGTAGACAATGAACCTTAGACAGACACAACCAGAAAACATACATAAATAAATACTGTATGCACAAAGACAACTCTTTGTACAAACTATATTGCACATTTTTTACCACAAGACAAAATAACTCATTTTGAATTACTATGATTTACAATTAACAGGAAAGTGATGCTATGTGGGGAAAAAAAAGCTAAATGCAGCAAGAGGACAATGACGCAGTAACAAAACATGGCAGATTAATCAGCAAGAAAATGAGAATTAGATGAATGTGTTGATATAGAAAGGATAACGGACAGAAAGGCTATAATTTACTGTGTAATAGGATAATATATTTTACTTGTCCTCCAGGAAGGGGTTCAACTATCTGTCATCCATGTATTACAAATATTATTATTATTATTATTATGTTAAATCACAGGGGGCAGCATTTGCTTTAAAAAATAAAAATAAAAAAAAACTTAGTGCATGGTTGAAAACTGTTTGGTACAACATGCCTTTGATTCATATTTACTTAAACAAACAATCATGCCAGTATCAGAACATGTTTAAAATAGGTACCTAAAAAGATATTGTCCAATGATTTGAACTGCCAACATCATTATAAGAATTATTTTATGTGTACATAACATCATCATCATTATGTATTGTTATGTGTATTGTGATCCGCATCTTTGCTTTAATTGTGGTTCAAAAAATGCCACTGAGGTCAAAATCGTGGCTCTGCTTTTTGCAAAACTGATACCAATAGTTGACAAACAAACAGTGCCCTGAAAAAGTATTGGAGCCCTTATCAAATTCTTATATTCTTCTATTTTTGCATAGTTTCCCCCACTTTAAGATCATCAAACAAATGTAAATAGACAAATATCAGACAAATATAACCAAAGTGAACTTAAAATGCATTTTAAACGGTGATTTCATTTATTCAGGAAAAAAAACTATGCACACTGAGCTGACCATGTGTGAAAAAGTAATTATCCCCTTGTTAAATCATGAATTAATTGTTGCTAAACACAATTTTGCGTTAATTTTCACTGATCACACACAAGCCTGATTACCTCCACTGCAGACATGTTCAATCAAGAAATCACTTAAACAGAATCTGTCCCGACAAAATCAAGTCAGACAAGAAATCTAAAAGGGCTGCAACAAAATGACACGATCCAAAGAAATTCCAGAACAGTGAGAAATAAAGTAATTGACATCTATCAGTAGGGAAAGGGTTACAAAAGCCATTTCTGAAGCTTTAGGATTCCAGCGAGCCATCGGGAGAGCCATTACCGTCACATGGAGAAAACACAGAACAGTGGTGAACCTTCCCTGGCCTACAAAGATTACCCCAAGAGAATAGCAATGACACTCATCGAGGAGGCCACTAAGGAACTCAGGACAACCTCTACAGAACTGCAGGCCTCCCTTGCCTCAGTTAAGGTCAGTGTTCATGACACAATAAGGAAGAGACTGGGCAAAAATGTCTTCTATGGCATCCAAGGTGAGAATCACTGCTGACCAAAAAGAACATAAAGGCTCATCATGTCTCGTTACATCTGGGGTAATTGTAGTGCAGCACTTCAGAAAAAGAACATCATACCAACAGTCAAACATGGCGGTGGTAGTGTGCTGGTCTTGGGCTGCCCTGCTCCTTCAGGACAATTTGCTCTGATTGATGGAACCATGAATTCTGCTCTTTAACAGAAAATCCTGAAGGAGAACATACAGGGGCCCCGGCCGGGCACAGCCCGAAAGGGTAAAAAGGGTCCCCCTTCCCAAGGGCTCACCACCTGTGGGAGGGGCCATAGGGGTCGGGTTCAGTGCGAGCTGGCCACCGCCCAGGGTTCAGTGAGAGCTGGGCGGTGGCCGAAGGCAGGGACCTTGGCGATCCGATCCTCGGCTACAGCAGCTGGCTCTAGGGACGTGGAATGTCACCTCTCTGGCAGGGAAGGAGCCCGAGCTGGTGTGTGAGGTCAAGAAGTTCCGAATAGATATAGTCGGACTCGCCTCCACACACAGCTTGGGCTCTGGTACCAGTCCTCTTGAGAAGGGTTGGACTCTCTTCCACTCTGGAGTTGCCCACGGGGAGAGGGGCCGAGCAGGTGTGGGTATAGTTATTGCCCCCGGCTCAGCGCCTGCACGTTGGGGTTCACCCCGATGGACGAGAGGGTAGCCTCCCTTCGCCTTCAGGTGGGGGGACGGGTCCTGACTGTTGTTTGTGCCAATGCACCAAACAGCAGTTCAGAGTACCCACCCTTTTTGGAGTCCTTGGAGGGGGTGCTGGAGAGCGCTCCCGCTGGGGACTCCATCGTTCTGCTGGGGGACTTCAATGCTCACGTGGGCATTGACAGTGAGACCTGGAAGGGCGTGAACCCGAGCGGTGTTCTGTTATTGGACTTCTGTGCTCATCACGGATTTTCCATAACGAACGAACACCATGTTCAAGCATAAGGGTGTCCACACGTGCAATTGGCACCGGGTCACCCTAGGTCGCAGTTGGATGATGAACTTTGTGGTCGTGTCATCGGACTTGCGGCCGCATCTCTTGGACACTAGGGTGAAGAGAGGGGAGGAGCTGTCAACTGATCAGCACCTGGCGGTGAGTTGACTCCGATGGTGGGGAAAATGCCGGTCCGATGTGGCAGGCCCAAACGTATTGTGAGGGTCTGCTGGGAACGTCTGGCAGAATCCCTCCGACAGATGCTCATGTTCCGGGGGAGGCGGGGGACATCGAGTCCGAGTGGACCATGTTCCGCGCCTCCATTGCTGAGGCGGTCGACCGGAGCTGTGGCCGTAAGGTGCCTGTCGTGGCGGAAATCCCCAAACCCGTTGGTGGACACCAACAGTGAGCTGAAGGAGGAGTCCTATCGTGCCTTTTTGACCTGTGGGACTCCTGAGGCAGCTGATGGGTACCAGCTGGTCAAGTGGAATGCAGCTTTGGTGGTCGCTGAAGCAAAAATTCGGGTATGGGAGGAGTTCGATGAGGCCATGGAGAAAGACTTCCGGACAGTTTCAAGGAAATTATGGTCCACCATTCGGTGTCTCAGGAGGGGGAAGCAGTGCACCATCAACATTGTATAGTGGGGATGGGGCGCTGCTGACCTTGACTCGGGATATTGTGAGGGTGGGGACTCGGTGGGGAGAATACTTCAAAGACCTCCTCAATTCCACCGACACGCCTTCCCATGAGGGAGCAGAGCCTGGGTTCTCTGAGGCGGGCTCTCCTATCTTTGGGGAGGAGGTCACCGAGGTGGTTAAAAAGCTCCTCTGTGGCAAGGCCCCAGGGGTGGATGAGATTCGCCCGGAGTTCCTCAAGGCTCTGGATGTTGTAGGGCTGTCCTGGTTGACATGCCTCTGCAACATCGCGTGGACATTGGGGACAGTGCCTCTGGATTGGCAGACTGGGGTGGTGGTCCCCCTTTTTAAGAAGGGGGACCGGAGGGTGTGTTCCAACTACAGGGGGATCACACTCCTCAGCCTCCCTGGTAAGGTCTATTCAGGGGTGCTGGAGAGGAGGGTCCGTCAGGAAGTTGAATCCCAGATTCAGGAGGAGCAGTGTGGGTTTCGTCCTGGCCGTGGAACAGTGGACCAGTTCTACACCCTTGGCAGGGTCCTCGAGGGTTCATGGGAGTTCGCCCAAACCAGTCTACATGTGTTTTGTGGACTTGGAGAAGCCGTTCGACCGTGTCCCTCGGGTGGTGCTGTGGGGGGTGCTTCGGGAGTATGGGGTACCGAACCCCCTGATACGGGCTGTTCGGTCCCTGTACGACCGGAGTCAGAGTTTGGTCCGCATATCCGGCAGTAAGTCGGACTCGTTTCCGGTGAGGGTTGGACTCCGCCAAGGCTGCCCTTTGTCACCGATTCTGTTCATAACTTTTATGGACAGAATTTCTAGGCGCAGCCGAGGCGTAGAGGGGGTCCGGTTTGGTGGCCTCAGTATCTGCTTTGGATGCCTCCCGGATGCCTCCCCGGTGAGGTGTTCCGGGCATGTCCCACTGGGAGGAGACCCCGGGGACGACCCAGGACACGCTGGAGAGACTACATCCTTCGGCTGGAAGAGATGGATGAAGTGGCTGGGGAAAGGGAAGTCTGGGCGTCCCTGCTAAAGCTACTGCCCCCGTGACCCGACCTCGGATAAGCGGTAGAAGATGGATGGATGGATGGATGGATGGATATTTCTCTAAGACATTTTATTGATTGTTCTACATTACAATGCCACTGTTCAATGTTCTTTAGAATTGAAAGTTACTTGTTCTTAAAAAAGATGTACTTTAATTATTATGTGCTATAATATCATTATATCAGTGGCATAAAAATAAACAATTATACTATCGTTTATCGTGATAGTTGTTTTATTACAGTTACAGAATGTGAGGGGAACTGACTGTCAGTTTTAGAGAAACTGGGCCAAATGGTGCTGTCAACCATCGAGTTGATAGGGAGGCTCTGAGGTCCAAGGACCCAGATCACAGTCTTCACCTTAACTGTGGAGCTCACTCACACAGAAGCAAGGAAGTAGCCCCCAGGCCTACTGGTAAACCTCTCAGTCCAAACAATTTGTGCCGTCCGGAAACTGATTAAGCTGATACACACCATGGGCACAGAGACATATTAGCCACAGCTTTCAAAACACCAGATTATATTTCATGGTCAAAAATGTTTTCCTTATTAATTTCTTCAATGCGCATGTGGTCAAGTCACCGCATGTAATTCATCAAATGTGTGATTACACACAGATAGTGATGTCAAAATGATTTTTTTTCTTTATTTATAAATTCATAGGTCAAGTTTTAATCCTAATCTGTACTTGTAATAGTATGTCTCTAACGTAGTATTTTAACAGCAATACAGAGTTGATGCTGTCCATGCAACCTTTATTTTAGGACAATTCTCTTCTGTCCACTTACATGGTACAAAAATTAAGACGTACACAGAGAGTAAATTTAAACTTTGTCCTTTTCTATGTAAGCCACACCATGTGAGTCATAGAGGAGAAGAAAGAGGGAGGGCGATGAGAAACAGAGGCACAGGACAAATAAATGAGTGTTCAGAGTCAGAGAATGACAACTGATCATAAAAGTTTAGCAGAGCTGAAGATGACCAGTCAAAAGGTTTTGTCTGGCTTTCAAAAACACTGAAGCTCAGGTTTCCAGAAGAGGATGAAGGCCCAAGGGAGCTAGATGCTCTCCTCACCTAAGAAACCATAATTCTTGCTGGGCCAGAACCTCTTGCACGAAAGCTTGCCCTGTAAGGAGATCTCATTCACCTTCCAAATCTAGTCCCATTGACAGGTGCCATTAACATTCCTGCCTAACCTGGCAGAAGACTGAATAAAGGTTAAGTGGGTTGAGGGAGTAAAGGGTATACAGTGTTTTTACATATAAACACATTAGCTAGGCCATTTCACTTTGATTCAGTATGTAAACCTTTTTATTTCCTTGCTCATTTCAAAAAGCTGAGCATCACAAAAGCCTGCCAAAGGAAGAATCATATCAGCTGTCATCGATCAAAAGATTGCAAATACATGGGAATAAAATGTTATTTCTCCAAAAGCTGTCTTTTCCAAATCCTACTGCCATGCGTAATGGCAGGAAGAAATATCTTAAGGCTTTGACCCCTGCAGTCAGCAGTGGACAGCAGAGAGGTTGACATAAACCAGGATGCTGAGCTCCCACTTCCTCCAGCGATTCCTGCTTAGGCCTGAGTTAATAGACTTCCAATTGTGAGACCGTGAAGTAAGCACAAAGGTATGGACATTAACACAGAATGAATGGAAAATTAAAAGATTTAATTTGAGAGGTCACTGTCAATCACGTGGACACGCACACTTGGACACACTATAAAAAAATCTGTGAGTAACCTAATCTTCCCTAATTTACTAAAGCCTAAAACACACAGAGTGGAACCGTTGGCTTTATTTTAGGTACTGTATTTTTAGGCCAGTCTATATTGTACCACATTTAGTGCCTCAAACCCACTGAGTTTTACAATGTTGCCTTTTCATTACTAATGCGACAACACATCATCAGTAGAGCAAAACTAACCTGTATCACAACAGTCTAAACCCAGCTCATGTTCCCTTTTAATGGGTGCACAATCCAACGCACCATTTGTATAAAGGTGACAAAATGAACTATTGTAAAGTGTTGCTCATTCGGCTCCAACTACTGGAGACAAAATCCTTGTGTGTTTTTGACATATTGGGCAAATAAAGATGATTCTAAATCTGATTCTGAATCTCATCTCAACTGTTGAGTATCTTTAGTCT
The DNA here is from genome assembly GCF_024500385.1 of Phyllopteryx taeniolatus. NCBI lineage: Eukaryota > Metazoa > Chordata > Actinopteri > Syngnathiformes > Syngnathidae > Phyllopteryx > Phyllopteryx taeniolatus. The sequence goes on from NC_084507.1 coordinate 3,161,952, forward strand.
ACAACATTGGTTCTCAACTGTTGTCACCCTGGGACACACAATTTTCTATTGCCGCTGAGTCGCGACCCACTTTTACAGAAGTTAGGAACAATAAAGAACGTGTTGTTCAAAAATAACCTTTGGACCATAAGAATATGATATTTTTAAACAAATAATCACGCTTACATGTTTAAAGTACCTTTCAGAGTACCTTATTAAGAAACTGAGGATGAACATAACTGTACCTCCAAAAATGTATATCTTGGCACTGATCTCTTCTTTTTAGGAAATTGCAACAAATATGTCCTCTATTTAGGAAATGAAGGGTGCAGACCAAAGCAGCTGGAACAGTTTTAAAAGTCTGAATTATTATACTATATATGTTTTACCAGCAGTCCGCGACCAGCCCAAAATGGCTCCGCGACCCACTTTTAGAGTCCCAACCCACCAGGTGAGAACCACTGGTCTATAAGAAGTGTCTTTTTCAACCTGTTCCAGATGAAAAATGCCTTGGGAAGTCTTTTGTTGTGAATTGGTGCTTTATATATAAATGCATTTTTGGCACACAACACTACTGATTGTTAGATCCAGTCATCACTTACATCAGTCAAACCGTAAGGTGAAAAACACTGTAATTGAGTGTGTGTGTGTGTGTGTGTGCGCGCACGCGGGTCGGTGTGCGCGTGAGTGCGCGTGGAAGAATAAATTAGATCTTATAAGGAAAAGTTAGATCCTGCCATCATTACATTAAGCCAAGCTAATTTGTCATACACTTTTCATAACTGGTTTCCCTCAAAACATATTTGTCATCACTACTGCTTAATGTGGAACCGCAAGCACCCACTAACTTATATCTGTTGAAGCGACTACTGCAGTTCCCTGTAGTTTGGGCAACTGATTTAGGCAACAGTATAGCCTGGGAAAGTGTGGGTAAGGGAGAAGATTGAGGTGGAGGTAGGAATTAGTGTGGGAGGAATGGTCTAAGAGATGCAGGAAAGGCATGGAACATGGGAGGAGGCGCGCTACAACAGCTGAGCTGTGAAAAAGCTAATGGGCTCTCATCCTCTTCCCTTTCCCACGGCAACACTATGTTTTCTGATGGCCACTGGAGCAGTCAAGCCCATATTGGTTAGGCTACTGGCACAGAACTCCAGTCGACATGGTTCAATAGCAGTTTGCAAGGTGCATTTTGAAAGTGCCTGGACTCTGGTTAGCCTGTATGTGACTTAAGTACTGGCCGTATGAATGCATGAATCAGTAACCCAATTCTAATAATATCAGGAGGCGGGAAGGAAGTTACTTCAAGCTGGAACAATGCAATACTGGGAGATGAAAGAAAGAAAATGATGATCATTGTCAGGATTTAAGTGACAGGGATACACCACAAATTGTTTGCCTCTGTCAGCTACAGTAGTAAAAGGAAAATGTATTTTAGAAGCTAACAATAAACAGTCTGTTGCTTTGATATTTGTTAAGTTCAGCAGAAGTTACCAATGACAAATGACGGATGTTTAATGACTTGCAATTTTCTGCCAATCTCACCAAAGCCCATAGTTACATTACTAATGATGTAAACATGCATGTATCACTTACAAGGTGTTAAGAGGAATGGGAAATAGTGTATATAATATGTGAATTCAGTCCTGTAGAGATGCAGCAACCAAATTAAAATGAATCCAACCAAGGACAATGTCATAACCTGCCACAGTCAGTCTGGACGTTATCCAGACTGATCCATCCAAAATCCCAAGTCTCTGATTAGGCGTTCGGGGGAAACCAATTGTTTTGACTGTGTTGTATGATGTTTGATCTGACTGTGTGGAATGTGGTGACCCTTGATCTGGTGACAACATTCAATTAGATAAGGTTAACTATATTGACCTCCCCCACCTCTGCCACTCAGGCAAGAGCTGGATAGGCTCTTGGCTCTGGATAGTAAGTGGTTTGTTTGGTACACAGTGAACCAGGGATTACCACTGTGCAAATGTCCAAATTAGAAAATCAAGATCAATCCGTGGACCATTCATTCTTTCTATTTTCCATTGGCAATCCAAAAAATTCTCAAAATTAAAAATTAAAAAATATTTTGTTATTAGTTTTTTAATCGAACAAAAACAACAACAAACTTGACAAAGGGGAATAGTTGAAAAATAAAGTCTTAGGCAATGTTCACACTGCAGGTCCATTCAGATTTGTTCATTTCAATGTCAATAGTACAATTCCGATTTTTTTTTCAGGCCTCTTTTGTATGCGGATATAAATCTGATATGTATCCGAAACGAGTGCAATATGGATGCTCATGACGCGCTCATCTGACCTATATGTCATCAAACAGCGGCAGACGTCACAATCTTTCGACAAAAGAGACGCGGTAAAAGTAAACGGCAGACAAAGAAGCAGAAAACAGTGTCGAAAAGAAGATGCTTCAGTGATAAATCCAATAAAATCTTGGCTCCGGTTGGACAAAATCCTTGCAATTACCACAAGCGCTTCATGACGAGACCTACGCGAGGGACCGTATTTACTTCTGTCAAGACGGCACCTCGTGTTTGTGCACATGCGCAATATGACATCCTGTTTTGTGCACATGCGTGAGACGTCAAGGATGCGTTCCGTCTCCAGTAGAAGTCGTATTTGTTTTTGCAATGTGAACGACTACATAAAAAGATCAGATTTAATAAAAATCATCTGAATTGGGCATCATGCCCTGCAGTGTGAACAGTTCTGGGCTCTTCCGATTGTCAGGTTAATAACAAAACGCTGTATCCAATTAAGACATTTGGTCCAACACTGAGGATGTGAAATGAATGGCTTTAGTTCAAAAACGCAATTAAACAAGCAAACAGCAGTGGAAGGTAGGGCTGGTCTATATGGGGAAAAAAATCCAATCACAAAACTTTTTTATATATACCACGATATAAAACAAATCAATATATATTTTTTTCAATCTTAAATGTTCCCTGTTACTCAACCATTTGATTTAAATTTTTATTTTCTGTCAGAAGTTGAACATGACATGGAACATTATATATATATTAAAAATAAAAATAAAAATCCAGACAAATACAACTTGTAAACTTACAAACATGTATCATCTGACCATGCAAAAGCTTGGTTTTCCAATACCAATTTATGCCCCAAAAAATTGGTAATGAGAGTCTTTAATCATCCACTTTAATCCCTTCTTTTTAACTGTGCTTATAGGTAGTATGTCTTTTGCGATACAATGTGTTTGTTGTTTTTGGATGGGGGTGGGGTGGGCCTATTCTGTTTTCTGGTCAGACTACAATACCAAAATAACTCCACACTGCCAAACTTTTCGGGCCTTTCTTGTGAACAATGAGGCTTGGCCTGTGTCTCCCATTGTTTCTTCCAAGGCAACACTCGTTTTCTTTTTTTTTCCAGCGCTCTCCAATGGCTGCAGCAGTAGGCTACAAACAATGCCTGTTAGGGGTTGAACGACTCCAGATAATTTTTTTTTAAATCGACACTTGGGTGATAGTAGTAGAGTCGACGTCGACTGATTGATGACATCATTGTTATGTATCTTAACTTGAACGCCAATGTAATAAATAAATTAATTGATTGATTAATCGCTGTGCATTCAAACCTTCGCTCTCCCTCACACACTGGCTGGCTGCTATGCTGAAGACACACCCCACCCTCCTACACATTCATCCAATCACATTAAGATACAGTTCAGGTACCTTTGGAATGTATACACCGCTACCAACAATTAATCTAAAACAGCAGCATCGCAATTTGCTGCAGTATACTGTATAAGAGTATTATGAAGTTTAAAAACCAAAAATAAAAGAGGAGAAACCGGTTTTCAACAATGTATTTTATAAAACTTTCAGTTGTGTTACAGGAAATTTTGTTGCAAGAGTTTTATAAAAGAGTTTTATTTATTTAAAAAAATGTTCTTTGACAGTCCCTAAATGTATAAGGAGGTGGTCCTAGCCACAGCAGAGAGTAGACACAACCTACGAGTGAGTTAAGATTGGAAGACGATCTTTCTTTGACACATTAAGCGTTCATCTTGACAATAAAGAGTTTATTAATCAACCATGGCTTGCCTCCATGTCATTGTGTAAGCAAACACCACAGTATGAGGGCGTTTGTTGGTGAGAATTTACAGCTCGTCAAATAGCGTTAGCTTTAGCCCTTTCAGCAAGCTAGTCCGTGTCCAAAACACGTGACTGGCAGTGATTCGACTACAAGTTATAACCGTCATTGCACAGTGGCAAAGTCGACGTGTTGATTAGTTGACTAATTGGTTCAACACCTAGCGCCTGTTACGTCTAGCTGCTAAGGTTTTGTGTGCGTCAACCTAACTTGCCATGGTTCAATTCACGTCACATGATTGGTTCAGCGTGGAGCAACTCGCATTATAATTGGCTATTGGTATGATCTGTCAAAATATGGATGTAAACAAATTTGCTTAGCCGGGCCATGATAGATTGAAAGGCTCCTAACTTCTCCATATACAGCAGCTGAAATAAGTATTTAACACGTCACCATTTTTCTCACCACATATACTTCCAAAGGTGCTATTGACCTCAAAATTTCACCAGATGTTGGGAACAATCCATGTAATCCATACATACAAAGAAGGTAGAACAAATCAACTCAAAAATTAAGTTGTGTGTAAAAAATGTGAAATGACACAGGGAAAAAGTATTGTACTCATGAAGGGAGGTGGAAAAAGGCATGGAAAGCCAAGACAACACCTAAAATCTATCAATAATCAAACAGCATTCCAGCCCCTTGTTAGTGCAAATGAATATCAGATGGTTCGGTCCTAATTGATGGCCTACAAAAAGGTCTCACTGCCAAGGTGTGAGTCAAGACACATCTCATGATGGGTAAGAGAAGGGAGCTCTCAAGACCATCGCAAACTAATTTTTGCAAAACATAACGATGTCATTGGTTACAGGCGCATATCTAAGCTTCTGAACCTTCCAGTGAGCACGTTTGGGGCCATAATACGTAAATGGAAAGCCAATCATACCACCATAAATTGGCCATACTCAGTGAAGTCCAGAGGTGGGAACATGATTGTGTGGGGCTGCTTTCCAGAAAATGGCACTGGTAAACTTCACATTCTTGAAGGAAGGATAAATGGGCAAATCTACCGAGACTTTCTTGACAAAAATCTGCTGTCATCTAAGAGGATGATAAAAATGAAACAAGGGTGGCCATTTCAGCAGGATAATGATCCAAAACATACTGCCAAGGAAGCTCTCAATTGGTTTTAAGGAAAGAAAATAAAACTGCTAAAATGGCCCAGCCAATCACCTGACTTGAATCCAATTGAAAATCTATGGAAAGAACTGAAACTCAAGGTCCATAAAAGAAGCCCACGGAACCTTCAAGATTTGAAGACTGCTTGTGTGGAGGAATGGGCCAAAATCACACCAGAGCAATGCATGCGACTAGTTTCTCCATACAGGTGCCGTCTTAAAGCTGGCATGGCAAACAAAGGCTTTTGCACTAAGTATTAAATAAATACTAGTTGGTGTGTTCAATACTTTTTCCCCATGTCATTTCACATTATTACACAATTAATTAATTTCTGAGCTCCTTGTTTCTACTTTTTTTGGCTGTATGGATTACTTGGGTCATTCCCAACATCTGGTGAAATGTTCATGTCAATTGCATCTTTGGAAATATATTTAATGAGAAAAATGGTGACGTGTTAAGTACTTATTTCAGCCGCTGTACATCAACAGCAACCCGGCAAAAAGAGAAATGAGAAGAGCCCTCAAGCCTCTGTTGAAGCCTCCCACAGAATGCCTTGCGGCTTTCCTCAAGATATTTTTTTTCTTTCAAACATTTACATTCATATTACACGTATTTTCTATTGATATTGACAAACGTGTCTATCACGATACATATTGATATTGAATTATCGTCCAGCCCAAGTGGAAGGGTTTCCTTCCTGTCTGCAGTAATGAACAAAGTCGATGAAGAGAAAGGCTTCAAACATGTCTTTGCTCATACACACAGTGTCATCACCAAACATACGTATTTAATGTACCATTATATCTGATGCAGATCAGGTACCTGGGTGTTCCATGCGCGAGTTTAAAGAACCTTGACCGTGTTAAATTGCTTTCTTTTAGCCATCTGACATGTGCGTACCTTAGATTAGTCTGTTTAAGTGTAGTAGTACTGGTATATATTTTACACCAGTGAAATTGTGGTAGTTGGTATTATAGCAGTAGGGAAGAGCACATCTAGACCTTGCTTTATTACTTTGCATCAGCGGTTCAAGTAAAGCTGTCCAAGATCACACTTTACTCAAGGGCCCACTTCAATTTTTCATCTCTCTCTTCCTAATCAAATAGCATGAGCTGCAGTCAGAACCAGTTGGTGAACATTTTCGTTCTGCTCGTTATATTTGCGCCATATTGACTGTTAAGGGCCACGCCCCCAATTGAGTCATATATACGTAGTTCCTTGTGTGTCACTGTACAACGGTTGAAGTAAGAACAATGTAAAGAATGGTTGCTGAAGTGATTTCTCGCCAAGTCCACTAGTCATCCTGTGGTGTTTCGTGTGGTGGGGAATGCGATCGCATAGACAAACAGCAATGAAAGCATATCTTCTGTGTCAGACAGAACGCATGAAACTAATTACAATAAGCTTTGTCCTTGATATAATAAGAATGATGGATCGTTTGATGGTTCATGGTCGTGGTCCAGACTTATTGTGGTGGCTAACAAGCCAGCGTATCTTTACTAATACTACTAGTACTAATATGAAACCAGACTAATTAAATATTTTTGATAGTTTTTCCATTTCGTATTCTTTTGAACTGGGCCTAAAATAAAAACGTGAAAATTTAGGCTTTTTTTTTTTTCTTTTTCTTCCCCGTGGGGTGTTAGGATTTTGAAAAATAAAACAAAATCCATCAAATTTTTAATAGAAAATGGAAAGGACCAATTATACATGGATTAAGATGCCACTGCCCAAATAACATATGCACATTTCTGTTAGTCAGAATCAATCCATATTAAAATGGCACTTTCCATATACCGTAATTTCTCGTGTATATTGCGCATTATACATGGGTAGAAGGGTTTTCCAGAATTCTGTGGTCAACTTTAGGGGTGTGCATTATACATGGGTGTGCATTATACAAGATAAATTACGGTAAATATTGCATCATAAAGTGTTCTCCATAATAAAAGCACATTCATGACTGGTTGTCCCAGTGTTCCACTCATGGTAAAAGACCCATTTGAAACTTAAAAACAAATATTTTCAATAATTGGTGTCCATTTTTTAAAATAAATTATTATAAGTTTCAGTGCAACTTTGGCATTACAAGGGGAATGTATCAAACAACCAGTTAAATCACCGGTACCTAAACAAAATTACACCAAAAAATTAAAACAACAATAATTGAAAAAAACTCACGTGCGCGCGGACAGACACACACAATATAGAAGCCATACAGATCTTTTAATCCATTTGGACATCTTCAAACCTGATGGGTTAACTTTCACACGGTGAATAAGGATCATTATTGCTCTTTTTCCCTCTGACCTTGCCCTTCTTAGAAGACAACCTGAGAACCCCTTGACCCACAATGACCTCTCTTTCCTCTTCAAGGCCATATTTTCATGTTTAGCCCAGTCACTACTACACTATGATGCTGACAACCACAGGTACATTCACACAACACTGAAAACCCAGTTAAAATAGGAATGCTTCAAAAGGTTTATGTACAGACAATGATATTGTCAAAACATTTCCTGCCAGCAAACCAATTAAAAAAACAAATGCTGATTCAGTATTTGGCAGCGTTATCTCGTTGTCCTATGAGAAAGTCTTTTGAATACTTTCAGCATATATGTGAGATGTGACTTTTTAATGTTTTCTGTAAGAAAGGTGTGCATTCTATAAAGTTGTGTTATGTGTTAAGTAAAAGCGACAAAACCTTCCAAAGTCAAAGCACCACAATCCCAGATCATTTTTGTGTTCATTCATAATCAACTTGACCAGGTTGTATATTCTAATATATTGCAGTATCATTATGTTTTTGCTTGAAACCCTATAATTTTAAGATATGTTTGTTCTTGAGTTTTTAACGAGGCTTGTGTTTGTTTGTATGACTATTTTTGACAATCATTTTGGTACATAATCTCTATGACTAAGAGAATCAAGTGTCAGTTGCTTCCTATTCCCTTTGCGTCACTTTGATCTTAACTCCTAGCTAGAAGAATCAGAATTATCTTTATTTGCCAAGAATGTCCAAAAAAAAAAACACAACGAATTTGTCTCGGGTAGTTGGAGCTGCTCTAGTACGACAACACATTTGAGACATAAAGACATTGAGAAAAACAGTCACTGAGCAATAAAGGGTTGCTAGTTATCTGGTAATGCCAGTACAATTTTTTTTTTTTTAATTTTTTATTTTTTTGACAATTGTGCAAAAAGATGCAGAGTCCTCTCGTACTCATAGCAGTTTGAAATAGTTGTGACTTGGTCAGTCCCAAATAGACACATGGGGGCAGTGATATCATTAGAGAGGGGAAGGTCGACTGAGCAACAGACGAAACCCCAGCCACATGCCAACCCAACCCCAGCACTATCATCAGTATCAGCGCTTATACTGTCCGTCATTGTCTCAAATCTATCTATGCCCACTGCATCTCAGCCTCATGAGCCAATCAAACTTTAAGCACTGTGATAATGGCCTAAGTTTCTTCACAGATGAGCAGCTTTAGTAATGGGCTGTGATTGACCTCAATAGTCAGCTCTGAGTGGGTTCCCTCAGGTCTAATCTCCCCATTACTAGCTCTGCTTCCCACATACGTACTGATAAATATGATGAGACTAACAGACATGTAGATTAAAAAGATAACTGAGGTGTAAAGTGCATTCAGAAAGTATTGACAGTGCTTCACGTTTTCCACATTTTGTTATCTTACAGCCTTATTAGAAAATGGAATCAAATAATTCTTTTTTGCCAAAATTCTACAATCAACCTATAATGACAGTATGAAAAATCTTTGCAAATACGTTAAAAATAATAAAATAAGACAGCCTTTGCTCAATACGTGGTTGATGCACCTTTTGCAGCAATTACAGCCTCAACATTTTGAATATGATGCCACAAGCATGGCACACCTATCTTTAGGCCAGTGGTTCTTCTTAACCTCGTTGGTGGTACTGAAACCCTTTTAAGACATGCATTCACACAACACTTTGAAATTGAAAAAGAAAATGTGATTTTTAATTTCAAATTCAAAACATAGGTACAGTGGTGTGGAAATTTCTTTTTGCCCCCTTCCTGATTTCTTATTTTTTTGCACGTTTGTCACACTTAAATGTTTTCTATCATCAAACAAATTTGAATATTAGTCAAAGTAAACACAATATGCAGTTTTTCAATTAAGGTTTTTATTACTAAGGGAGAAAAAAAATCCAAACCTACATGGCCCTGTGTGAAAAAAACATTATTGCCCCCCCCACCCCGGTAAAACATAACTGTGGTTTATCATACCAGAGTTCAATTTCTCTAGCCACACCCAGGACTTATACTGACAGACCTGTTCTCAATCAAGAAATCACTTAAATAGGACCTGCCTGACAAAGTGAAGTAGACCAAAAGACCTCAAAAGCTAGACATCATGCAGAGATCTAAAGAAATTCAGGAACAAATGAGTAAAAAAAAAAGTAACTGATGTCTATCAGGGTGGAAAAGGTTATAAAGCCATTGTTAGAGCTTTGGGACTCCAGAGAACCACAGTGAGAGACATTATCCACAAATAGCGAAAACATAGAAAAGCGGTGAACCTTCCCAAAAGTGGCTGGCCGACCAAAATTAGCCAAGAGTGCAGCGACGACTCATCTAGGAGGTTACAAAAGACCTCACAACAACATCCAGAGAACTCCAGGCATCACTTGCCTTATTTAAGGTCAGTGTTTATGACTCCACCATAAGAAAGAGAATGGGCAAAAATGGCCTGCATGGCCACCTTAGAAAGGCTTTATGCTTGAAAACCCTCCAATGTGGCTGAATTACAACAATTCTGCAAAGCTGACTGGGCCAAAATTCCTCCACACCCCTGTAAGAGACACTCGTTGCAAGTTATCACAAACACTTGATTGCAGTTGTTGCTGCTCAGGGTGGCCCAACCAGTTATTAGGTTTAGGGGGCAATTACTTTTTCACACAGGGCCGTGCAGGTTTTGATTTTTTTTTCTCCCTTAATAATCAAAACCATTTAAAAACTGCATTTTGGGTTTACCTGTGTTGTCTTTGACTAATATTTAAATTTGTTTAATGATGGGAAACATTTAAGGGTGACAAACATGCAAAAAATAAGAAATCAGGAAGGAGGCAAACACTTTTTCAAACCACTGTACATATTATATCAGTGCACAAAATGCATCACTTGCACACAAAATCACTGTTTTCAAAGAACAAAACCAACAAATCATGAATTTCACTCAAAAATCAAAAACTAACTAAAGAATCGGGAATGCTCAACTTCACCGTGGCAAGTGCCACACATCATTTTCCCAGCAAAGTATGTTCCTTTTCTTTGATTTTATGTCTACCATCCCCGAAAAGGATTGCTCGCAAAGATACGTTGTAACAAACAGTATGAGTATCTCAAAGGCTTTCTACGACGCCAAAACCCTGTGAGCCTCATTGTTCTGAAGCGTTCTCAAGAGTCATACGAGTGGGGTGAATGGAATGAACACGCACAAACATTATGTATCTTGACCTCCGCTGAACGCCTGAAATTCACTCGCCGAACCCCTGAGCTTCAATCGAATCCTTTGTAGCAACGCTAATGCTCCATCAGCCTGCGTAGGCATTTTCAGATCTCAGATTCTAGTTTGCGCTCTGGCTGGGCCACTCAAAGACATTTACAGAGTTGTCCTGATGCCACTTCTTTGATATCTTGGCTGTGTGCTTAGGGTCATTGTCGTGTTGAAAGATAAAACTCTCACACCAGTCTGAGCTTAAAAGTGCTCTGGAGCAAGTGTTCATCGAGGATGTCTGTGTACATTGCTGCATTCATATTTTCCTCAATCCTGACTTGTCTCCCATTTCCTGCCACTGAAAAACATCCCAAGAGCATGATGTATCCCCAGCATGCTTCACTGCAGTGACGGGCTCCAAACATGACGTCTGGCCAAAGAGTTCTATCTTTATCACATCAGATCAGAGACCTATGTTTCTCATGGTCCAACAACATTCAAGTGTCTTTGGGGAAGCTACTGGTGGGCTGCAACATGCTTTTTACTAAAGGGGGCTTTCGTATGGCCACTCTACCATACAGGCCAGATTGCTGGATTGCTGCAGAGATGGTTGTCCTGGATGGTTCTTCCTCTTTCCATTAAGTAGCCCTGGAGCTCTGACAGAGTGACCATCGAGTTCTTGGTCACCTCTCTGACTAAGGCAATTTTTTCGTCCAGTCAGTCAGTTTCGGTGGGTGGTCAGCTTGAGGAAGAGTCCTGGTGGTTCTGAATTTCTCTCTTCTTTTTTTGAAATGATGATAAGTGGTTAAGGAAAATGGATGGATGGATGGATGATGCAAAACAAGGTAGTGGCAGCACTTTTGAATTTTCTACCCTTTTTTTTAAGTTTTTTTAAATGACCTCGAAATAATAATAGAGGCGGCACGGTGGATGACTGGTTAGCACATCTGCCTCACAGTTCTGAGGACCGGGGTTCAAATCCCAGCCTCGCCTGTGTGGAGTTTGCATGTTCTCCCCATGACTGCGTGGGTTTTCTCTGGGTACTCCGGTTTCCTCCCACATCACAAAAACATTCGTGGTAGGTTAATTGAAGACTCTAAATTGCCCGTTGGTGTGACTGTGAGTGCCAATGGTTGTTTGTGTATATGTGCCCTGCTATTGGCTGGCGACCAGTTCCCTGCCTCTCACCCGAAGATAGCTGCGATAGGCTCCAGCACACCCGCGACCCGAGTGAGGATAAGCGGTACAGAAAATGGTTGGATAATAATAGGTCCATCTGGTCTAATTTTTCACTGACTAACTCACAAGATTGATTTTATAAAATCTATTTTTAGTTTAAGTTTGTCTACTGTGGATTTATCAGCCAGCCAAAGTTCGAGCCAGCAGCTTAAAACCATCATGCTGATGCCTGAAATAAAGCCAGCCTGTTGATTTACCACTCGGCGGAGTGAATGAACATATGCACAGGAGTGAAAGGGAGTATGATAGATGGACATATGAAAGTACAGCAGGTCTTTGAAATATTGTAATGGAGGAGACTACCAAGGGATATCCCAAAATTCACACCTCATCTACGGTGCAACTCATTCAAGGGTTCCAGTTTCAACAAAAGGAGCATGTGTGTTTCAATGCATGCAGGCACTACACTTGCTAGAGTGTGTCTGTGGGTGAAATATTCATATCAAAGGCAGGTGGTGCATCTGCTCTCATTAGTCTTTGGTCTACGGGCTTACGTAGTACAAGATGCAACCTTTTTTATTGCCATGGGAAGGTCTCCCAGTTAGGACATTCAAAGTCCCATCACGGAGGGCTCAATAACTTTAAAAAGGTCAAACTATTACACCAAAGTCTTCCATAAAATGATTAACTATTTTTTTTTTTTTTTTTACTTTCATCTTGAACAACGGAACTCAACTGAAACCAGCTTCAAGATCTATGAGGAAACTACATACATATGTTCGAAAAAATAAATTAAAAAAATAAATTTCAGGGAGGTTTAAATTTATTGAAATTAAGATTAAAGGTCACTTTGTACCCTTATTTTCACAGCCTCCATGGTTTGGTAAAGAGATCAAAACTGGAGGGTTTTTATAGGGAACATCTTTAACATTTGCTCTATTCTCAGTGTGCTTGATTAAATGTAACATTTTCAGAGAGCTAAGAGTTCTAAGAAAAGCATAAATCACTGTCTTGCAGCTGCTGGCGTGCTTAGGGAGAACACATGCTATCCCTCACTCACTCTCTCGTTTTTGTCTTCACTATGATCATAAAGCACACCCGACCCAAAAGTCCCTCCTCCTCTGTTGCAAGCGAGTGTGGTGGAGGGTGGCGGGAAACACCTGCAGGTCGCTGCTCGCCCTGAAGTTGAGCATAAAGCCAAGCTCCTCACACGCCCTCTGGCCCTCTGCTCCCTCTGGTCCCACACATTCGGTTTGTCCAAGGCTCCAAAAGTCTCTCTCATCAATCAGCAGTGACAGGCCAAGATCAAGCCAAAGAGGACTGCAAATGTCAATGGACCAAAATGATAAGTCACTCGAGTATTGCTGGAGGTTAGTGTGATGTGGTCAAGAACTTCTTATCAGTAGGTTCAAAAATCTAAATTTATATAATAAAGTTAATAGAGACATCTGGCTGTCTCAGGTGCTTCACTGATGGCAAATACAAGATCAAACCTACTTTTACTTTATTAATTGTATTTTACTGAAAAATATCTGTACTTTTTAAAATTAGTAATCGGTGCATAATGTTCATTAATGATCCTGATTTGTCATTATGACATGCATGTTGTACCGTGTAAGTCATGCATGGATTTTATAAAATGTAAGCATGTAAGGTATGAGTTTATGCTCTACTGCAGTAGGTGACTATGCCTCTTTGGATCCGGGGAAAGGTTGACCAAGTTGTGCCACGTGGACCTTCTGCATTTAAACCAAAGCCCTTAATTGTATTCAATGCAGGTTGCAATGACACTGTTCCGTGATCAGAGAAGCTGTCCAAAACACAACAAGTCACCCAATAAATCAGAAATAAAAAGTATTAAAAATGTGAAAAATTATTGAAATAAATGTTGAATATTCAAGATGTTTCAGGAAAAACTCCAGGAATGGTGTCACAAAAGATACATTTCAAATCGACACTACGTTTTTCCTTTCAAAGCAATCCTCCTGGTGTGTAACACACTTTCCTAGGCTTCTCTGCCACACCTGCACTATTAGAAGGAACCTTCCAGGATGTTGCGCAGCCCCATCATCACAGCCATCTTGATGTCATCCAAGTCTTCAAAACACGTTCCCTTGATACTCCCTTGAGCTTGGGAAAGAAGTTGCTCCAGCAGGGCAATGATCTTATGAGCTAGGAACTGTCAGATGCTCAGGGCATTGTGAGTGGGCGCTTTGTCAAGGTGAAGCAGCCACGACCTGTCCTGCCACAACTCTTGCCTCTTCTCACGTATTGACAGAAGCAAATGATGCAGTATCTTTTTGTAGACATGATTGGTTTATCGTCTGGCCCACATTGAAAGGGAAAACATAGTTTGTAGTTTGGAGTTAAAATGTCTTTTGTGACATTAGTACTGAAACCTTGTATAGATTAATATTAGTTACTTTAGTGAGGGAGTTAATTTTTTTTACCATGGTTTTACTCTGCTTCACCAGTCATGCACTAAACATACTGTGATCACACTATAATAATTTGCAGAATGGATTCCATAGAGGTGGAACGGTGTAGGACTGGTTAGCACATCTGCCTCACAGCTCTCAGGACCAGGGTTCAAGTCCCGGCACCGCCTGTGTGGAGTTTGCATGTTCTCGCCGTGCCTGCGTGGGTTTCCTCCGGTTTCCTCCCACATCTCAAAAACATGCATGGTAGGTTGATTGAACAATCTAAATTGCCCATAGGTTCCAATGTGAGTGTGAATGGTTGTTTAGGTATACAGTAGGTACGGAAAGTATTCAGACCCCCTTAAATTTTTAACTTTTTGTTATATTGCAGCTATTTTCTGAAATCATTTAGGTTCATTTTTTTCCTCATTAATGTACACACAGCAATAGTGACAGAAAAAAACTGAATTGTTGAAATTTTTGCAGATTTATTAAATAAGAAAAACTGAAATATCTCACAGCCATAAGTATTCAGACCCTTGACTCAGTATTTACTAGAAGCCTTTTTGGGAATGATGCAACAAGTTTTTCACACCTGGATTTGAGGATTATCTGCCATTCCTCCTTGCAGATCCTCTCCAGTTCTGACAGGTTGGATGTTGAACGTTGGTGGACAGCCATTTTCAGGTCTCTCCAGAGATGCTCAGTTTGGTTTAAGTCAGGGCTCTGGCTGGCCCATTCAAGAACAGTCACAGAGTTGTTCTGAAGCCACTCCTTTATTATTTTAGCTGTTTGCTTAGGGTCATTGTCTTGTTAGAAGGCGAACCTTCAGCCCAGTCTGAAGTCCTGAGTGCTCTGGAGAATGTTTTGGTCCAGGATATCCCTGTACTTGGCCGCATCCATCTTTCCTTCAATTGCAACCAGTCGTCCTGTCCCTGCAGCTGAAAAACACCCCCACAGCATGATGCTGCCACCACCATGCTTCACTGTTGGGACTGTATTGGATGGGTGATGAGCAGTGCCTGGTTTTCTTCACACATCCCGCTTAGAATTTAGTCCAAAAAGTTCTATTTTGGTCTCATCAGACCAGAGAATCTTATTTCTCACCATCTTGGAGTCCTTCAGGTGTTTTTTAGCCAACTCCATCCGGGCTTTCATGTGTCTTTCTGAGAGGCTACTGTTGGGCCGCTCTGCCATAAAGTCCTGACTGGTGGAGGGCTGGTTGACTTTCTAGATCTTTCTCCCATCTCCCGACTGCATATCTGGAGCTCAGCCACAGAGATCTTTGGGTTCTTATTTACCTCTCTCACCAAGGCTCTTCTCCCTCGATTGCTCAGTTTGGCAGGACTCCCAGCTCTAGGAAGGGTTCTGATCGTCCCAAACGTCTTCCATTTAAGGATTATGGAGGCCACTGTGCTCGTAGGAACCTTAAGTGCAGCAGATTTTTTTTGTAACCTTGGCCAGATCTGTGCCTTTCCACAATTCTGTCTCTGAGCTCTTCAAGCAGTTCCTTTGACCTCATGATTCTCATTTGCTCTGACATGCACTGTGAGCTGTAAGGTCATATACAGACAGGTGTGTGGCTTTCCTAATCGAGTCCAATCAGTATAATCAAACAGAACTGGACTCCAATGAAGGTGTAGAACCATCTCAAGGATGATCAAAGGAATGGACAGCACCAGAGTTAAATATATGAGTGTCACAGCAGAGGGTCTAAATACATACATCTGCGTGATATTTCGGTTTTTCTTTTTTAATAAATCTGCAAAAAGTTCCACAATTCCGTTTTTTTTTTGTCAATATGTCAATATGGGGTGCTGTGTGTACAATGAGGAAAAGAAATGAACAAATGATTTCAGCAAATGGCTGCAATATAACAAAGAGTGAATAATTTAAGGGGGTCTGAATACTTTCCATACCCACTGTATGTGCCCTGCGATTGGCTGGCGACCCGTTCAGGGTGTACCCCGCCTCTCACCCGAAGATGGCTGGGATAGGCTCCAGCACGCCTGCGACCTTAGTGAGGATAAGCGGTACAGAAAATGGATGGGTGTATGGATCCCATAGAACCACATGGGACTAATCAATTGTGCTTAATAGTAAGGCCAAATTGGCTGGCGAACAGTTCAGGGTGAACCCCACCTCTCGCCCGCAGTTAGCTGGGATAGGCTCCCGCATACCCGCGACCCTAGTGAGAATAAACAGTGTAGAAAATGGATGGCTGGATGGTCATCATCACAAAATGTTGGGCCATGAGTCAGTCCAATGGGAGCAAAAGGTGCAACTCATTTAGACTGGTGCTACTTCTCCTTTCATCTCTGCCAGAGCTAAGCACTGCATTCATCATTCCATTAACGCTGCTCTAAGAGGCTCTATGTCAACCTCTGGATGATGGCAGGGACATTGAATATGTGGACTAAAGGCTTTGATGTAAGCCTGGCCACCATACAAAACGCAGGCTTAAAATCAGACACCCAAAAAATGTCTGTTGCATACAAACATTAGCACACAAGCGCATGAACACGGGAACTCACGGTTCGTTTTCAAACTCGTCTCTCAGATGTTTGACACGACACACATGCGAAGAGAGAATGTAGCAGTCTGGTCAAATTGTTACTTGTCAAACAATAGGGCACTTTTCAACTATGACAGTATTAATAGATAAAAGAAATATTTCTGACATATACAGTATAAACTTTGGTTCTGTATGTATGAGCGTGCCGTAAATACTGTGTGTGTGTGCCAGCTGTTCTACAGTCTTTTTTTGCAGTTAATATTTGAATACATTTTATTGCACATATGAGGTTATTCTTTTGAACTTACCACCAGCTAGTAAGATAAATGCATATGGCAGGAAGGGTAAGAGAACAAGTAAACCCTAGATGTGAAATTTAAGTACAGTATATCAAAGGATGCAACGAATGCAGAGAAAAAGATTAAAAAAAAAAAAAAAAAAAAGAAATCAAGAGAACTGATGATCAGAAGGGACTCTAGCGCCTTCTGCTCTACATCTGCTTGATATACTGGATATGCAAAGCTTCTGGGAATCAGGACCTCTACAGCTAAATCAGAATGTGTCTTACTCCCCTTTTCGCTTTCTGGAGAAGACACTGGTCTTTAATTTGCAGAAAAAAAAGAAGCATGTTCTTGAAATTCCAGATGCAGAAATTGCCAGTGATGAAAAGAAAAAAAAATAATCTATCAAGGTTTTTACTGTACCAACATTCCTAAAAAGGTATCCCAGGCCTTTTCTTACCACACAATATATATACATAGCGCAGCAGTATCTTCGCACTGTGATTTACCCGATAAGCCAGAGCAATCTCACGATAAAGAAAAAAACTACTTCTTAATTGCACCTGAGCAGACAGTTGCATTTTCTAGCCTTTCCATTCCTCATGCCAGTTCCATGTCTAGGTAGGTCAATACAATGCTGCTTGGTTTGAAAATGTGCAAAAGGAATCGCATTGAAAATGTGAATGGCAGTTAAATACATTTTGGAAGTCCAAAATATAAATCTTACTTTTGAGGAAAAAAACAAGGCAGAAATACATATATATAAAGGTTGCATTTTAGGATAGTTTTATGAAGACGCACTGATTGTTGTATTCACAGCCAAGCTATATATTTGCCCAGTTGGTAAGTGCTGGAGACCAAATGTTATCAAACAAAACAGGTCTCTAGACTGTGTTGCATGTTCAAGATTTTTAAAAACAGCATCTGAATAATCCTCTCTGTCCACCCAGTCTGGTTTCATGCATAGATGTAAACAAATAATGCAGACAAGCACCAGCAACTAGTACCTATAGTTAAAAAATAAATACATAAATAAAAAAAAAATAAAAAAAACTGAGAACAGACACATTTACAGTGCTGAACGTAATTCATTCAACCAACTGTCACGAAGTGACCATCCAGCATCATGAAGTGCTTTGATGGGTGGGGACTCTTTCAATTTAGTGCGCTCTTTGCATCAGCAATGATCGCCTTTTAATACCCAAATTTGAGTCAGCTCACTGAGGTTCTCTGAAAAGTCTAACATTAATTAAGCATAACACTCAAGGGCTAAAACTCATTTTCAATCCAGAAATGCCCCTAAAACAAATAAATAAATCTCAATCAGTAAATGATAGAGATTTCCTATTTTTTTCTTTTTTTGTAAAATAAAATGTATTTTAGCATTAACAATCCAATTTTGAGTAAAAGAGCTTCTTGATGCCAGTGTTTTAACCATCACAGGGAAAACAAAATTGGTAATTATCAATGTTGTTAATTTAAAACAGCAACAGGTTAGTGGTCTGACAAAAACATGCGTATTTGGTGATAAGCAAGGTATTCTGAAAATGAAGTTTTCAATGAAGCCTTATAATAGCTGAAGCGTTTTACCTGAGTTCCTGGAATCATCTCCTTGCTGTGGCACCTGCACAGAAAATGCCAGCAGGTCAGGAGCCAAAAGTGATTCAGGTTTGCGGCTCTCATTTAGCCATCGCCTCATATGAAGTTCCTTGGTGTCGGATGGGCCCTGGATCAGAGGAATCAGCCTCTCCTTTGTGACCTCTTCTGAGCCTGCGGGACGTAAACAAAATTTCCTCAGTAAGCATTGTTAAAATCATTATGACACATTATAAAACTATTTATAACTATAGTTATAATGTAGAAGTTACCTAGTTTCAAATGGATTTTGACCCAGTTTAAACTCTTGTAATGTCATTAAATTATAACGAAGTGTGTACGCTTATATCGTCGTATTTCTTTATCAACAGCTGCAGTAAATCTTAAGCTTCTGACATCATATGTTCAGGTTGACCTGTTGGACTCGGTCTCCAATAACATCCTTGCGTCAAAGACATGACCAAAGCCCAATGACAACGCCACGGGAGAAAACAGCAACTTAATCACATAGCTGGAAGTGAATCAACATAAAGTAGGAAAGACAGGAGACAGTGTTGGTTTGAGAAAAGTGTATGTTTGAGAACGTAAAAGACAGTCTAGTGCAGTCCAGTCGGTCTCACTCTCTCCCTCCTACACAGGCAGTAAAGTTTTAACAGGGCACAGCTGCACACACCTGGGGTCCTGGCACACACTTTTACAGCTCCCACGGTTCCTGAAGCGCATTTCACCGTTGCACGGCTGCAGAATTTCAGCTCAAGGTTTTGGAGCGAGCCCTCAAGAGTCGGTGACGAGCCTCGAGATTTCACACCTAATAAAAAAAAAAAAAAGGGGGGTTGGAAGAACAAGGAAAAAGCAGAAAACAGTGAACATGAAGTGAATTTTGACAGGTTTAAATACAGTTGCTGTGGCTTCATTAAACACTTGATTGCCCTTTAATTGTTCTTAACCACTTTCTTTTGCAAAGTTCTGAGCAACGAGATACACTAAACCAGAACTGAGGTAAACCCAAAAGCTGAGTTCCAACAGGAACATAAAACCAGAGTCCAACATTACAGCGTAATTTACAATCCTAACCGACTAGTTTGTTTTTCTACTCACACATCCTAATTGACATCAACACCTACGTATACTGTATGTTGAAAAATATATTTCAAAAAATAATAAAATCTCCACAAAAACACATTTGTCACCTCTCAAGCACATTTTGGCCAAGCAGTCAATGAAAATTGAATCAAGGTCACCATCAAATGTCTTGGTCGAGCATTCTAAAGCCTTAGTTCCGATGTCGAGACAACATGAATGACTTTTATTTTTTTTTTTTTTTTTTTTTTTTTTTTTTTTTTTTTTAAATTGGACCTGCGCGAGTCACGGACTGTGTTGTGGTTGACTCACCTGCCTGCCCACTCAGCGATGATGTAAATGTGAGTGTGTGTGTAGTCTCTCTATACAGTAATCCCTCGTTATCGCGGGGGTTAGGTTCCGGACCACCCCTGGCAATAGGTGAAATCTGCGAAGTAGCCATCACATATTTTTTTTATTTTTTTATTTATACATATTTTAAAACTGTATGAACCGCCCCAGACTCATAATCTTTCCGACACTCCTATTAACTTCTACCATACTATTATAAACACTTTCTTTACTCTGACACATTTTTTAAACTAATCCACAGTAGTACTGTATACTATGTACATTTTATGCCTTGTAATATGTTTTTAATTTTTTTTTTTTTTTACAGTTTTAATGTTTAAGCTATGTTTATTTTACCACAAACAAATTACAGCATACACTCTAAATCCCGCAATATGGCGAATTATGTGCAATATCAATATGAAAAAAAAATTTGCAATGTACTGTGTCTGCAATCGTTGAACTGTGATATAGTGAGGGAGCACTGTATACTATGTGTGCCCTGTGATTGATAAACAATCAATCAATCTCCCCACAAAGCCTGAACAGGATAAGTGCTATAGAAAAATGGATGGACAGCTGGCTAGATTTTCAAGCTCAATTTTCGCCATCGGAACAAACAACACTTTTCTGACACCTGTCTCTTCCTGTTTCCTTCTCCCTCTCTCGCACTCCATCTCTCCTAACACATCAAGTGCTGGTTCATTGTCTGTCTCAAACATGTAGTTTGGGTTTGAAATGCATCTTTTGTGACACCACTGGAACTTCGCAGACACACCTCACATATATATATATATATATATATATATATATATATATATATATATATATTTATAAATATATATATATATATATAAATATATATATATATATAAATATAAATATATATATATATATTTATATATATATTTATATATTTATATTTATATATTTATATATATATATATATATATATATATATATATATATATATATACACATATTTATATAAATATATATATATATATACACACACACACACATGGACAGAATTGTTGGTACCCCTCTATTCATCATTTTTATCCAGGCCTGTTTCATTACTTTGTTTTTTAAACTGATTCTGTTGAACCACAACTCAGAAACAATGTTTGATTTTCATTGATTAAGTTTTAGTAATTTTTTTATCCATTACATTATTTGTCAGTTTCAAGTTAATTCAGTGACGAATGAGGGTTTTTCTTTCATAAATGGAGGGGTCTGTACAAGTATACGTTTCTGAAAATAGTAAAGGTCTGTGGATATCAATGAAGTTAATTTCCCAGCCGTCAAGACAAAAAAAAAATTGCACAGTTTAGAATTCTGGCAAAAAGGTGACCGCAAACCCGTACTAACTTGATACTTGCTTGAGTGACCGTAACTCTCTGTTCATGTGATGTATACAATTACTGTATATGTTGAATAAGGTTTTCGTAGTATAGCACAGATAGGAACAAGCACTCACCAATCTGAACGTATAGGTGACAATGCAATCTGTTGACATTTTGCCAAATGCTACCTAACAGGTAAAGAGTGTTATCGAGCATACGGATGACACAATGAAGCAATTCTTGACATGACCAAGTCAGTCACCTGACCTTAGCATGAAAGGCCCACGGCACAGAGCAAAGCGCCGAAAGCAACTGAAGTGGACCATTGCATAAAAAATAGAGTTGGCGACTCTTTGCCGCACATCGACTGATGCGCTGCAACGGAAAAACTATGGTCCTATATCGGGTTTTGAGGCTCCACATTAAATATACTTTACTGTATGAATGAGAGTGCAAATGGTTGTTTGTTTCGATGTGCCTTGCGATTGGCTGGCGACCGGTTCAGGGTGTACCTCGCCTCCCGCCCGAAGATAGCTGGGATAGGCTCCAGCAGCCAGTGACCCTAGTGAGGATAAGCGTTAAGGAAACTGGATGGATGATGTATTATTACATTAAAGAATGTCGCAATTGTCAAGAAAGAAGCGGCTGTCCACAAAATAGGAAACAGGCAAGAATAAGGAGTGTGGATATTTTGAAAGGCTGTTTGCCAATGAACGATTGCCCCATTCATTGATCGCACCCGTGAATTTCGGCGACAGACATTCCACGCACTTTGCATTCTTGACACAGGTGCATATGAAATTGTGAACAAAAAACATACTGTGCATATACTGTATTGGTACAACTTGGTGGCACCGCTGCAGCCACCGGCCGACTGGGTCTTGTTTATGCTTAATGCCTGGAAATATATTCTTGGGTATGTGAAAGCTCATGTGCATTTTTGATTGGCTGTTACATCTAAAATGTTGCAACGCCGTGCACCAGCGATTCAAATTTTAGATAACCGCAAAAGCAGTGATATTGAAAACTAATTGCTGAACCCGACACACTGCACAAGCAGTTCAGTCAGTTTTGGCAATATTGTTCAGTGTCCGGCGGGCTTAATGTAATGTAATATAATGTCTGTAAAACGTAATATTGGCATGACTTGGAAAAAAAATGATTGTTGAATATTATCAAAATGATTCTGCAACACACAAACTTTGCCACTGAGAATCAAAACATTTGTGAAGTATTGATCTGATTACAAATAATTTCCTTCTAATTGCTTGTGACAATATGGTGATTGCACATTTTCACACATTGAAGCCCACAGAGCCTGTGCAAAAAGTCCCCCAAACAAGCAATGAAGGCTGTTGCAGGAAAGACCTGGCAGAACATTCCAAGGGGAGAAACATATTTGATGGGTTCCAGATTTCAGGCAGTCATTAGCCACTTTTACACTGCCGTTTAAGGCCAGGAATGTTACGCCGCTGTTACGCAGAGCTGTTACCTCGCTGCATGGAGAAAGAAGGTAAAACAAATTAGCTGGCTACTGAGGTTTTAACACAAGCTGATTGAAACAAAAGCTTGTTTCATTACGAAACACTAAAAACCATCATTCAATTTGATTTACTGTATTGCCCGCTACTGTATACATGGCAAATAGAAAACATAAATCATATCTTATTTTTTAGTCATAAGATTAAACAATATGGTTAAAGGTCTCTTTATACTGCCGCGCTCGCACGGGCGACAACGCCCGCATTGCATCACGTGACCAACGCATTGAGTCGCGCGGCTCCGCTGCGGCACTTGACGCACACACGGCAAAAACTGTTGCTGCACGAAGAATGCCGCGAAGATCATCTATCATGATTGGTCCGTTTTAGTCACATGCTGTGATGACGTACTCAGCGTTCCCCTTGGTAACAGCTAATTCAATGAAATAGAGGGATTAAATGGAATAGATGGATTAGATCAGGTGTGGGCAATTAATTTTCCAAATGGGCTGTATGATTAACTGGAATGGTTGTCGAGGGCCATACCAACATGGAAATCTCAATTGTGAACGCAATTATTTGTTTATATGATGCAGTAAATCATCTTGTTTTTATAAGATACTACTTATGTCGAAATACTCTTTCATTCTCCGTGTAGGAAATAAGAATGTCGAGAAGCACTGTTGGCATTGTCGCTTTTTGAAAAGTAGTCGATAGTGTGGTCAGAAAAGCCGTTAAATATAAAGTCACTTAGTCGGCAACACTAAAGACACTAGTACTTTCTCTTGCTTGCTTGTATCTATGTGCACATAAAAAGCAGTGCTTTTAAAATGAAAGCACCACATATTTTGTTTTACTTTGACTTCATAACGTTTTTTTGCAAAACTATGGAAAGGTCGGAATACAAATACGACAGATTGGTGATGAAGTGGCGCCTCCTCGATGTAGAATACAATTGATGCAGATTACAATTGATGTTTTTAATTTGTCTTTATTATGGCTCACTTTTCCCTTCGGACTATGGGCTGCTTGAGAGCAAATAGCCGTTCATCACATCGCACAAGCTCAGCCCTCAGTTGTAAGGGTAACAAAAGTCTGTACTCAGTGTTGGCCCCGCATGGAAGAGGGCAGGGTGAATGAGAAGTGGCTCATTTGCATAACACAGGATCGACCACCTCCTCAAAATATTATTAATTATTAGTATTATTATTATACGTTCCATTTACAGACATTACAAGTCGCTGTTGCACTGTCATCGCTTTCCGAATTGAAATACTTCCAACTTGCAGCCAATAACCCTGTCCTGAGACACCAGCTTCACGTTTACACTGTCCACAAGGGACAGCATGCCCACTCCAACTAATGCTAGCTTAACGTTACCCATCAGCTGTAAACTACGTTACGTTGACTCATGTCTGTGTAACAATGAAGATCGATGTTGCAACAATCGTTGTGTAACAATGAAGATTGATGTTGCAACAATCGTTTGGGTAAAGTTGTTCTCTTACTGTGCGTCGTCGCCTAGAAGCAAAATCAGGCAGCACCTTTGTTTCGGTCGCCAACTCACTGCCATAGCTCCTCTTTTTTTTTGTCAATCACCCTGTAACATGAGGCAATGTGTGGGCTCCTTTTTTGGTTCATAGATGAAAAACTGCTCTACAACCAGATTGGAAAAGTTGCAGCTTGATTTAACAACAAGCATTTTAGTGGAATCCCAGCAATCATGTGGATGTGGATTTTTTTTTCTGCCCCTTTTTCACTCCACTTAACAAATTCAAAATGTTTAACTTTAATATAACACTAAGGTATTGCTGTTCTATTTGGCAAACTATTTTGTACCTTAGATTATTTTTTCATTAAAAATTAAGAGTATTTTTAAAAATATGTTTTTCACCTCATACAAATCAGTTTAAAATTACATTATGGGATCGCGATAGCTCTAATGTACACTGTCAATATTATTTCTATGTTGCAAAGGAATTTCAAATGAGTAGTCTGAGAAGGGAAAAAAGCTGGTTGACTACAAAAATCAAGATAGCTTAGGGAATTACGTGCTAGGCCACCTGTTGAGAGAAAAGAGGAGGATTCACTCATCACATGCACATTCTTCCAAGAGGCTAAAAGTGTCAGAGCGGATCATAGTCATTCTTGCATTATCTGTTTTGATAGGTCTGACTGGTCAAAATAACCCCCTCTTTATTTGATTCCCAACAAGCATTCTTTTGACTTTATCTTTGCTTTCCCTCCGTTCTAAACAAATTATTGTGAACAAATAATTGTTACATTCCCTGGATGTCATAAACTACCACTAAGGGAAAGGGTTGTTTCAAAATTCTTTTGCAGGTAGGTTTATTTAATGTTTTAAACATTACACATTATGTACATTTTAAAAATAAGTCATTTACTGTTGAGCATTAGTAATACAAACAATTGGGATGAACAAATCCATCCAAACAGAGGCTTTAGAGGGAGGGGAAAGATGTAGGGGAAGGTTTAAAGTGGTAGAATTGGGATTGGCCCATTAACTAGTTTTAAAGGCCTCGAAAAATATAAAACACCAAACAGCAGGCAGGGTGTAAATGGAATGACTCAAGTAGATAAATCTACTGACATTTAACCAAAAGAATTGCAGGCACTTTGCTAAAATCTTAACGACCGACTTCCCTCCTCTCCCTCTCAACAAATTACCTAGTGACCTCTTCCTTCGCTGTATGAGCGGCTCTCTGTATTACCACGTGGAAGAGGAGGACGTTAATAACAATCTTCATCTCTCCTCGCCTGCCACTTAATACATGTAGTGCAACAGAATTTTTGTTAATAGATTCCTCTGTCTGGAGTAAGTCGCATCCTACTTGGAAGTCCTTGAAAATACCAGTATGTCATACAAATACTAGACTTTACACCGATTTTATCGGGCTGATCGTTATCGGCCGATAATTAACATTTTGTGCTGATCGGCTGATCATAATTCGCCGATCCGCTCCGCAAAAGACATTTACTCCACGTCGCCATCGTGCACAGTATATTTGAATCCAAATGCTAGTTTATTTTTAGCCTTGTCGCGCGTCTTTTGTCGGCGGTGTGGATCAGGCAACACGTCTGAGACAGATAACACGTAATGCCCGGATCAGACTACAAGACAAATTTGCTCTTTCACGATTGCACTGTCAAACTACTGCAATAAAATCTTGTATTCCGATACCACCGCATCCTGTTTTTTACGATCATTGGGCTTTATCTTTTCAACTCAAATGCGACCGGATACATGCGTTATCGTGGCGATGGCAACAAGAGTGGATCGCGCCGACTATATTATGAGGACGAAATGGGGAAAAACGTGTGTTGGTGGTCACCGGTGCTCAGGACAGGAGAGGACGTTCGTTTAAGGCTTGCTTGAGTTATGTTCACATACTTTTAATACGATACGGCTCGCAAGCCGGCAATAAAATGTTATGTAGCCTAGCAAGCGAGTGGTAGCACGAACGGTTGGACGTAAACATGCCGCTGTTTTGTCGAATCATGCTCTAAAGTTTCAGTTTGGGTGAAGTAATTTAATTAAAAATGAAGTAATTTAATTACAGTAAGTTAGCACCCATTATTTCTGTCATGTTGTAATTTTGGTTTGACCTGACTGATTGGAATACACGATCTGACTAGAGCAGTGATTTCCAACCTTTATGGAGCCAAGGAACATATTTTACAATTGAAAAATCGCACGGCACACCAACAAACAAAAATGTCACAAAAAGTGGATACATTAATTACTGTATTTACTGCCTGTCATCTAATAGAAGACCATTCATTTGTTCTGTCTGTCACTATGCCTCACTGGCATAACTAGAGGAACAAAGATACATTATTTATTGTAAATATAATTTTTTGAGCAATTAAGTACACAGGTATATACAGTAAATGAACAGGTCATTTAAATAGACACATTCCTCCATCTTGTGATCGGTTATCGATTTTTAAACTCGCTGATCGCTCCTATAAATCCTGATCGTGTAAAACCCAACAAATACACATGCCTACCTGTGCATAGCGCATTCAGAGCACATTATAAAGGTACTGAGGAAACAAACTCCAAAATCACACAGAATAAAGCTGGACAGTTAATAAATATATCCCTTTATAAAGTGACACAACAAATAAACGTAAAAACTAAACTGCAATTTTAAAAAAGGCCAAACTAACTATCACATCTTGGTTTCTGATCATTTTTATTCCCAATGTATGAAAATTCATATTTTAAAAACCTTACTTCATATTTACCCCACTATCAGCACAAAGTTGACGTAACATCAACCAATCTTCAGGGTAATGCTAGACCGACAGAAAAATCGGATGCACAAATCTTTGAAAATTGATTTTTTTTACTTGCCACTTTTCAGAACAGACCCACCTGTTGAGATTTATGGGTCTATCGTGTAAATATTCTAAATGATTAATATGTGGTTGTGTTATAAGCTTTTTTTTCTAAACATTAAACATTATTTTATAGTAGTTATTTTTTTTATAAAAACATGAATATGACAACAACCATGAACTCGAGAGGTATTACTCGACCCCATATCCACGTAGATGTCCTAAAGGGCACAGTGCACCTGCCGGGGTGGTAGTAGTTGCACTGGGGGGCTATGAATAATGTTTTGTCCAGCTGTTAAGCCTATAAAAAGTGGGGTGCCCAGGAAGAGAAAACACACGGGTTTTTAGTTTGTTGCCATGAACTGTGGTATTCCATTAGGTATATGTGTGCAAAGCATTAGTGTGTGTATTACAACCACACGTGTGTTTCTGTGTGTGGCAAAGAGAATTGAATGTGTGTGGTGCTGTTATTTGTCAAAAGAGGGCAGGTGCAAGGAGTACATAAACACACAGCTAGAGGCCAGAGGCTACAGCACACCATCAAACACCGTGAGGGCAAATATGGGCAGCTGGATTTGCCATCCTGAAATTAAGCAGTGAGTCCAGAAAAAAATGAAGAGTAAAAGGGCAAAATAATTTTTTTTTGTGTACATATTCAAATAGGAGTCAATGCCAGTATAGGTTGGGAAGAGGCGGAACAGGAACAGGGCAGTTGTTGTTTTTTTGTTGTTGTTTTTTTTGCTAGTTTGTGCAGACGAGGCCAATTTTAGAGTGTGCGGGTGTAAGTGTGTGTGTGTGCGTGTGTGTCCACATGCGTGTGCATGTGTCCACATGTGTGTGCATGTGTCCACATGTGTGTGCATGTGTCCACATGTGTGTGCATGTGTCCATGTGTGTGTGTACTTATCTGTGTATCGCTGTAATAACATTTCCTAGGTATACAGTGTAAAATACTTATGTCAATGTCTAACAGATACTAGTATTAAGATAGTGATTCCAAGAAAAAGATCACGGTTGTTAATGTTGGTGGTGGCAGAGGCTTGGGGTGTAATTGTCAAGATTTCCATCCTCCCCACGGGCTGCATGCTTTTCTGTCTGCACACTTAAAGCAGTGACACATGTTCCTGGCTATCCTCTCCGCCACCGAATTATTTCAATTAAGGCTTCTTGCGGAAGCCATTTGGTCAAAACTAATGGGTCTTGGCACTAGGCTTGGGAGACAGTGAAAGTTGGGCCAGGGAAGCGAGGGATAAAAGAGAGGCAGTGCAACAATCACAGGACCAGTAAGAAGGTATGTGTGAAGAGTGGGAAAAGCATTTGCAGGGAGCTACAGGATTCCTGCAATGGCACTGGTAAGGAGAAAATTAGCTGTTTTATTTACAGTTAACTACAGTGGTACACAAGTTGAACTTCAATTTGGTCCATGTACAAAATGTTATTTTCCATTGAAATAAAGCATATTTGGATCAATTACTCAAAACCACCTTCCATTTTTTCTCAAAATATTGGCAGACTCCAAATTGTACCACTTTTGAGCCATTCAAACGTCAAGTTACGACTGTTCTTTTTTTCTCTCCCCATTTAAATCCTCACATGGAAGATTAGAGAATATCAAGACTAAGGACAGATAGAGGCTAACTGAGTGTTTCTGAGTCAGTGTAACTGCGGTTGCTTGGTGACAGTTGATCAGAGATGTTGTTTAAACGATTAACAAATGTGCTTTGTTTTGCTTTGATCTCATAAAAAGTAACAGTCCAATGCTTTGAATGATTATGGGAAAATACAGCTCAAAATACATGTTTTGAATTAATTTCCCTGGTTTCATGTACAAACTCTAGACAGAAGTGAATGACATAAAAAAGAACAGAGATGCAGGAGGACAAAAGAAAAAGACGAAGGCCCAGTGTCTGGACTAACTTAAAACATCATCATGATCCGCCAGGAAAGGAACTAGACCGTATGTGGCCCATTGAAGTTTGCATTGACAAGAGCCGTCTCAAGTTCCATCCAAGATTTATTTATCAGTTCTCTGATGCTGACACAATGTGTTTTTAATGTCAGAAATAAGGTTCTGTGTGTATGAAAAGGCCTCTTTCTTTCGTACTCTTCCTGATTTCTCGCTACCATTTAAAGCACAGTAGGTGACAGGCAAACATTTGACTCAAACTAACAATTTACCTCTTCAAAGAAAGTGTCCTGAGTGAGGGGGTCAGGCCATAGTGAAACAGACTTTGTCTCAAAACCTAACCACCATTTGTGACTATAATTTATTTTGCTTTCATTGAGCAACAATGAAACGGAGCTCAATGTTTGTCTCAGAGTTTGAAACTATTATAAAACATAATAGCATAACACATTTGAATAATGTGTGTGAAACATTAACAATGAGTAAGAAGAATATTTCCGCCAAACTCAGCATAAGAAGACGTTGGAAAACAACCTCCAATGTTCATGCATGGTCAGAGAAGGCTATCAGCAGCAGCATTGGACATTGGTGGTGAATAGCAGCAACACTGACCCAGGTGAAAGGGACTAGGGAAAAAATAAGACAGGTCATGTTGCGGGACCAATCAACATTATTTGCATAGTATTAACTAAATGATAAACATTGTGGTAGTGTAAAACATTACATTTTGATCCAGTTTTATCCACATCCAATAACAGAACGATTATTTAAAGTGATAAAGCAGTAGCGTATAGAGTGGGATTTGCATCCGAAAACACAGTTACAGGATGAATGTGAATAACTGGTCATTACAGGATTATGTTTTTCAATGCTGCATTAAATGCTTCAAAACATTATTAATAAGTGAATTATAACCCAGGAGAAATGGTCTAAAGAACTATGACACAGTTACAATATTAGGTATCACTTCACATCTTTCGACATTATCAAAGAAAATAAATAAATAAATAAATGTACTGAACCAATGCTTTGTGGAGACAAGTTAAAGGTGCAACAAAATGTTTTAGGTTTTTGTTTTGTTTTGCTTACCAAGGAATGGGTGATAGTTTAATAAGTGACTTAATCAGCCTTAGACTTGGTTTACATTTTCTCAAAACACTGTTTTTCTCTAGTCTTGACCTTTGAATCTGTATAGTTTATATATTACATTTCAATTTTTTTCTGCTGTTGAAAAAAATAGAACTGATATAATTGGTTGGAATCAGAGTGACAATAAGTAAAACCATGCATCCAAACATTCTTGATTAATCTTTTCCTTACATGGGCTGATATTTTGTTACTCACCAGCATGCAAATGCTCTTTAACCAAAAGTACAAACCCCAATTCCAATGAATCTGGGACATTGTGTAAAACATAAATAAAAACACAGTACAATGATTTGCAAATCCTTTTCAATCAATATTCAATTGAATACACGACAAAGACACGATACTGTATTTAATGTTCAAACTGATACTTTTTTTTTTGCAAATATTCACTCATTTTGAATTTGATGGCTGCAACACATTCCCAAAAAGCTGGCATGTTTACCACTATGTTACATCAGCTTTCCTTTTAACAACACTCAATAAGCATTTGGGAACTGAGGACACCATTTGTTGAGGCTTTGTAGGTGTAATTCTTTCCCATTCTTACTTGTTTTACCACTTCAATTGCTCAACAGTCTGGGGTCTCCGTTGCCATATTTTGTGCTTCATAATGTGCAACAGGCGGCACGGTGGACGACTGGTTAGAGCGTCAGCCTCACAGTTCTGAGGACAGGGGTTCAATCCCCGACCCCGCCTGTGTGAAGTTTGCATGTTCTCCCCGTGCCTACGTGGGTTTTCTCCGGGCACTCCGGTTTCCTCCCAGATCCCAAAAACATGCCTTAATTGGAGAGTCTAAAACTGCCCGTAGGTGTGACTGTGAGTGCGTATGGTTGTTTGTTTGTATGCGCCCTGCGATTGGCTGGCAACCAGTTCAGGGTGTACCCCGCCTCCTGCCCGATGATTGCTGGGATAGGCTCCAGCACGCCCGCGACCCTAGTGAGGAGAAGCGGCTCAGGAAATGGATGGATGGATGGATGGATAATGTGCAACACATTTTCAACGGGAAATCGGTCTGGAATGCTGACAGGTGAGTCTAGTAATTGCACTCCTTTACAACGAAGCCACTCTGTTGTAATGTGCAGAATGTGGCGTGGCATTAACCTTCTGAAATAAGCAAGAAATAGGCAGAGATGTCTCTGAAAAAGATGTCGCTTGGATGGCAACATATGTTGCTCCAAAACTTTCAGCATTAATGTTGCCTTCACACGTGTGCAAATAAGTCATACCAATGGAACTTAAACACACCCCTACCATCACAGATGCTGGCTTTTGAACTTTGCACTGATAATAATCCTGATAGTCTTTTTCCTCTTTGGCCCAGAGGACGTGACATCCATGATTTCCAAGAACAATTTGAAATGTGGACTCAGACCACAGCCCACTTTTTCACTATGCTTCAGTCCATCTCAGATAAGCTCGCTCCCAGAGAAGCTGGTAGTGTTTCTGGGTGTGGTTGATGTGTGGTTTTTGCTTTGCGTGTGTCTTAGATGTAGCTGCAGATGTAGCGACGAACTGTGTTAACGTACAATGGGTTTATGAAGTGTTCCTGAAGTCACATGGCAATATCCTTTCCACATTGATGCACTTTTTAATGCAGTGCTGCCTGAGGGATTGAAGGTCACTGGCATTCAATGTTGGTTTTCGGCCTTGCCCTTACGTGCAGAGATTTCTTCAGAGTCTCTGGATGAAATTATCTTTTGATATTATTGACTGCAGATGATGAAATCCTTCGACTCTTTGCAATTGTATGTTGAGAAATGTTGTTCTTAAACTGTTGGACTATTTGCTCATGCAGTTGTTCACAAAGTGGTGAACCTTGCCCCATCCTTCCTTTTGAACAACTGAGCCTTTTGAGGGATGCTCCTTTGATACCCAATCATGACACTCATTTGTTTCCAATTATCCTGTTCACCAATGGAATGTTCCAAACAGGTGTTTTTTTAGCATTCCTCAACGTTCCCAGTCTTTTGTTTTGCCTGTCCCAGCTTTTTGGGAACATGTTCCAGGCAACATATTAAAAATAAGAGAGTAATTGGGGGGGCGCAAAAACAACGTTCATCAGTTTAAACTTGTAATATTGTGTTTTGTATTGTATTCAATTTAATATACAGACATGCAAACACAAGAAAAAAAACATTGTATGAGGGTCTGGGAGGATCCCCCAGGCTCCCGCAGAGAAATTTTGGGATTTTAACATAAATTAAGCAATCTGGAAGACTCTGAAGAGTACAATAAGGTAAAATAAAAAAATTTCTTCAAGCAGAAAAACATTTATTTACACCGCTGAAGTACATGTTAATGTACAAATTGAAGATTTAACTTAAATTTGCCTAATTTCTTTGCTTTTTTGTTCTGGCCTCCAACTTGAGTCTGGCCCATCTCCACCTGCACCTGATGCCTGCTAATGTGCCACAGGAATAGGATCCTCTTCTTTAAGCACTCTTATTCTGGAAAAGAATTGACTAAAATAAAAAAACAGCGGCGAATGCGGAAGTCGAAATCGTAGTCTCGCGCACGAAATAGTTGATAAATAAGCAATAATTGATAAATAAAAGTAGCGCGCGACATTGTAACAGAGTAAAAGTACCATTACTGCTTAACAGCTGGAGCGGCGGAAGTGTTTTTTCTGGTCTCGTCAACTCCTGCGACTTATCCAAAGCAGGTCCCGAATGCACAGGCGGAAAATTACATCTGTGTGTGGATGGTGGATGTGTGGAATGGACCTAGCTGCCAGCGTTCAATGACTATGAAACAGCCTATGATGACAGCGACCCCCTAAAAAAAAATCATCGGATATATACGATTTACGTAAATGGCCTGTTTTGAGTTCAAAACGTCGAATTTCGCCGAAAGGCGACTGATTTTCATGTATGAATATAAGTTGAAAAGGATTTGCAAATCATTGTATTCTCTTTATTTGTTTTACACCAAGTCCCAACTTCATCGGAATTGGGGTTTGTATATTTTTTATGGTAACATACAGTATATCTAGAGCATTATTGTTATCCATGAATTTTATAATTCACTAATTCACAAAAACATGAAAAAATTGTAAAACATCATTTCTTCATTGACATAAAATTGTTACGTATTTACTTGAGTTCCTGAGTAGAAAGTGCTTTAGTGTTTTAATGTAATGCTTGACGAATTTCTGACTTCTCAGAGGCCAAATGAGCCAGCTCAAATTTGCGTAGAGAAGAAGGGAATTCAGTATGAAAGTGTGTGTTAAAACACTCAATGGTGCAGGCCAGATCGCTTAAAAAAATGTGGAGTGTCACACCCAATTACGTGCAGAGAAGCTGTGTCAGCATAGCAAGTGAAGCAATCGTCAGATGTGTTGGCATTGGGTCCACACCACACTCTAAATGTTTTTATGTCCATCCTTCTGTCACGTTTCACCATCAACCTTTATTATTCCACTTTTTCATTGGTCATTCTTCGCTCACTGTATATCATGACTTTTCGTTTTTTGTCCTTACACGCTTACTCTGTCTTTCTAAAGTTATGTCACAGCTCATATAACACACAGCAACACACCATTCTAAGAGCAATACGTTAGACAAAATAAAATACTCCTTAAACGCTTAACTTTGATAAACGTTGCATCGCTGATACATTTCATGTACACTATATTGCCAAAATTATTTGCTCACCTTCCTTGACTCACATATGATTTTAAGTAGGGTTGGGCATCGAGATTCGATTGGAACCGGGACTAACGTTCCGGTTCTCCCGGAACCATTGAAATGTAAAAATTTCGGTTCCCAGTTTCGATGCCTAGTCCTCCAGCCGCGAAGAAGTGGGGAAAAACAACGAAGAAACGGCGTAAACCAACGAAGAAGAACGCACACTATGATGTGCTTGTGCCCCACGCCAGGCTGCGGCGAACAAAAGTTCGTCTTAACTTAAAATTAATGAGCAGTCACCTCAGTGCAACACTTGGAAAAAGATTACATTGTCCAAAGGAGGCTTTCACGATGTGTAGCGTCTCACGCGCTCTGAGCCTTAGCCTACACCGCGCGGAGCTTCAGTGAAGTCATCTTTCAGTCAACTGGGTGAGTGAAACAATAAAATAAGTCTATGCTAACATTGAGACAGCTAATAAGGTTGCTGGCACTTTTGCACTGATGTTTTTTAGCATTTATTTTAGTCTTCAAACAAACGTGAGCGATGACAAAAAAAAAGAAGCTTAATTTAACATTGGGGTAAAGCTTCACCGTAGCAACTTTACATCACAATGAATTGGGACAAAATTCACATAAATGTCTCACAGTATCACAAACAATAACCTTGTGCCTCATCAGTGGGTAAGGAAACTAATCAGCGATTTATAGCATTTGGTTCCATCCATTAAAAAAATAAAAAATAAAATCACTAGTGCCGTGTGAAGTTAAATGCTAGTGCCAAAATGCTGAGTTCCGGTGCGTTCCCTACAAAATAAAAGGCTACAAGGTTAAAACATGAAGTCAAGTTAAAACTTGCACATATAAACCATTTCACGTGATGAAACAGTCCCAAATAACTATTTTAACAATGCTGTATTTAACTTTTATCTGAAATATTAATGAATATTAAGTCAATGAGGCTAGTTCCACACACATTGCCATTTAGTTCATTGGTTTGATATTGATACTGGTTATAAAGAACCTCGAGTAAAATGTTCATTTTAGTCTACGCTGCGGGCTAGTAAGAAAATGGATGTTCATAATTTGGACACCTTTTATTTAAACCATGCAAACTTTTTTGACCCAGCCCCCTAAAAGAATCGGAATTGAGAATCGTTTGGAACCGGAATCGAAATAAGGAACTGGAATCGCTCAAATTCAAACGATGCCCAACCCTAATTTTAAGTGATATTCCATTCTAAATCCATATGGTTTAATATGATGGTGGTCTACCCTTTGAGGCTAAAACAGCTCTTGTGGGAAAGCTATAAACAAGATTAAGTTAATTTTTGCCTATTCTTCCAGGAGCATAATTTGTGACACACACTGATAGACGAGAAGGCCTGGCTCACTTTCTAATCAAAATAAACCCAAAGGTGTTCTATCAGGTGGAGGGCAGGACTCTGTGCAGGCCAGTCAAGTTCATCGATGCCAAATTCTCTCATCCATGTCTTTATGGACCTTGCTTTGTGCACTGGTGCACAGACATGTTGGAACAGGAATGCGTAATCCCCAAACTGTTTGACTGTCCAAAATCTTTTGGTATGCTGAAGCATTAGGAGTTCCTTTCACTGTAGATCAGGGTCTAATATGTTGGACATTTCCAACTTTGTGGGAACAGTTTGCAGACGACCCTTTCTGGTTCCAACATGACTGTACATCAGTTGACAAATCAAGATTCATAAAGACATGGATGTGAGACTTTGATGTGGATGAACTTGACTGGCCTGCACAATCCTGACCTCAACGCTATGCAACGCTCAGCGCTTATTTTTAGTGGCCACAGTGTTCCCAGGTCCTTACTGCTTATAAAATAAAATACAGCTTTTTCATTAAAGCAAATAATACTCATACTTTATACTTCCCACACCACACAAGTTTTTTTTCCCAAAAAGAAATGTTTTACAGGGTGCTATACAGCTTAGAACTAATGTTTTCTTCATAAAATGTCAGTCAGTGACGTGTGCCAACAACGTTTTTGAGAATTAGGGTCTTGGATAAACTATTCAGTAAGTGAATAGGCAGACTTTTACCAGTAAATTGTGTTCTTCCAAACAGCAGGTGTGATATAATGCCGCCACCTTGAATAGTGTCTATACTTCATGCGCAATCTGTCCCTGATAAATTTGCCACTTTATGACACTTACATGAATTTTGGTGTCCATGATGCACTCAATATGCAAAGCAAAAATGTTTTTAGAAAAATGTATTTTGAACAGGGATTAAATGATCTGAGTAATTTAAAGGTCTGCTCAAATTGTAACAGTCACACCCCAAAAACAGAAATGTTCAAATTAGGGTGAGTAAATCAATTCAATGTCAACTCGGTGACCGGTGCAGCATAGTGAACTACAAATACTGTTTGTGCTATAAAAATAAAGTTTTAAAGGATACCTTTTGTTTTTCACGAGTTTATCTATATTAAGTGATAATATTAGAATTTCAGCAAAATTATGTGCCTTTGATTAAAAAATTTCACCCCATGACAGTCATTCCGTGACGTCGTTTTTATTTTAATGGTTCTAAAAATGTCTGGTGAAAGAAATCAGCTCTGCTGGCAATTAATATGTAATGGAGAGGAACCAAGCAACTTTAGAAAATGGTTTCTGACCATTCTTGCAATTTTGTTGCACGAAATACATGAAAAAAACCTCAAGACTGGCGAAGTGTGTGGTACGACAGTGTGGTCAGTGTGCCACTAAAGCTGAGGTTAGCAGTGGCTGCACGCCACGGCAGGCAGGAATTACAGGCTTCCTACTGGTATTGCTACCATGATAGCTGCTACTATAAACCACACACGGATCCCAAAAGTTTGACAGAATATAAAACAAGGGGGGCCGCTGACAATCACAGCCAGTAAGCAAATAAATTATATGTACAGTATACGTAAGGAAATCAGATTAAACAATGAATGTGCGACAGAAATGAGGACTCTGATACAGACCCTTTCCAAAAAATGTGAATATCATGGAAAAGCTTATGTATTTCCATAATTACATTCAAAAAGTTAAACTTTCATAGATTATAGATTCAGGGCCCACAATTTAAACAATTTAAAGTATTTATTTGTTTATTTTTTTATATAATTTGGGCATCCATCCATCCATTTTCTGTACCGCATTTCCTCACTTCCAGCTCATAAAACCCACGAAATCAGGAATTAAAAAAA
This sequence comes from Phyllopteryx taeniolatus, assembly GCF_024500385.1. NCBI lineage: Eukaryota > Metazoa > Chordata > Actinopteri > Syngnathiformes > Syngnathidae > Phyllopteryx > Phyllopteryx taeniolatus. The sequence continues at coordinate 3,199,143 of NC_084507.1, forward strand.
TTTGAATACTGTGAAGAAATCAGCCCAAATTTTGCAGGCCATAATTTTTTTAAACTGAGTGTCACACACTAATAATCTACTAAACTCAAAGCACCTGTACAGGTTTCCCCAGGTGTCATTAAATTGCTTCAGTCTGGTTCAATTGTCACAGTTGGGTTCAATATGGGGAAGACTGCAGATTTGACAACTGGCCAGAAGACAGTCATTGATACCCTCCATAGGATGGGTAAGCCACAAAAGTTCATAGCTAAGGAGTTTGGCTGTTTACAGAGTGCTGTGTCCAAGTATATCAATGGAAAGTCTAGTGGAAGGACAAACTGTGGCAGGAGAAGATGGACCAGCAAAAGAGATGACCGTGGGCTTCAGCAGATTATCAAACAGAGAAGATTCAAGAATCTAGCAGAGATCCAGAAAGAGTGGAATGAGGCGGGAGTCACAGCTTCAAAAACCACCACATTCAGACGCATCCGGGAGATGGAGATCTGAGCCTGAGCCAACGTAGGAAGAGTCTCAACTGGGCCAAGGAGAACAAGGAATGGACTGTTGGCCAGTGGTCCAAGGTCCTATTTACCCTATGAAAGTAAAGTGTGCCTTTCATTCGGGAATCAAGGTCCAAGGGTTTGGAGGAAGACGGGTGAACAACAGAACCCAAGCTGCTTGAGGTCCAGTGTGAAATATAAACAGACAGTCATGATTTGGAGTACAATTTCCAGTGCAGGTGTTGGTAAACTCTGCTTTCTTAAATCCAAGATCACGTAACAGTCTACCAGAATGTTTTAGACAACTTGATGATTCCTTCTGCTGAGGATCTGTATGGAGATGCAGATTTCATCTTCCAGCACCAAAACCTGGTTTGATGCCCATGCCATCACAGTGCTTGACTGACCAGCCAACTAAATTTTTTTGAATTCCTGATTTTGTGGGTTTTATGAGCTGACATTAAAAAATAAATAAATAAATTAATTAATTAATACTTTGTTAAAATTATGGGCCCTGAATCTATAATCTATGAAAGTTTAACTTTTTGAATGGAATTATGGAAATAAATGAACTTTTTCATGATATTTAAATTTTTTGGAAAGGGTCTGTATACTCAGAAAAGATTGAAAGAAAATGTAAAACAAAGTCTGTCAACACATCAAAAAAGTCCAGGATTTTCTTCTAGCAAAAAAATAAATAAATGAATGAAAAGCAGTTTCTACCCTAAGTGGACAGTTGACATGGTGTTAAGAGTTAGTACGTGTACAAATGTAAATCCCTCTCTCTCTATGGGACACCTCTCCATTTCCATCAGACACAAAGTACGACGAGGTTTTTCTGCAACCCCACAAAAACATAACACTAGTGTGTTGTGTGGAATAAAAAGGAGAGAGCTGGTATCACGTGTTACCACCAATGTTTTGTAAAGTACTTGGAAAACTACTTCTCGTAACCAATTACTTTCTCAATAAAGTAATTGACTTACTAACTGAATTAGTCTGCGTTTGTTGGCAGTAACAGCGTTATCATGATTAAAAAAGTAGACATGGGTGCATTGAATTACAAGTTTTTCCAGATATTTTGTCTTAAGATACAAGCAAAATTTGAGATACAAATGCGCTTCAGAACCCCAGCCACCACTTCACAATATCCAGCCATAATTAATTCACAAATTGTTTCCTTGCAGTGGAAGGACAATGTCAGTCGGTGGGAGTAATGCGCCATTTAGTTGGCTTGCCAACTACCAATAGAGACCACAGAAGAAAAACATGGAGGGTCAATCCATTAGGTACATTCATGTTTTGTGCTTACATTTTCCATGTTTATTGGTTATGTGGAGAGCAAATCTCACATCTCCAAAACAATCACATTTCAGGAGGCCAAAAAAATGTCTTGTTTGTTGAGCCAATTATGTTACATTGTCCAAGAGAGCAGCCATTTTTTATATTGAGCAATAACTTAATAACAGACCCATGTGGGAACTGACCAATAAAATAGATTTGTGAAATAATAATAATAATACGAAATATGAAAAAAAATAAAAGGCTGACTAAGTTGTACAATACTACTAATAAGCGTTTTCCATGAAAATCGGGCATAGGTTCGCCACAAAAAAATTAACTATTTTATAAAATTGCCGCAAATCCATAGATGCTGAACCACAACGATGCGGGTGTCCACTGTAATTGTATTTCCGTTCATTTTTACTGGGACAGATCATTTGAGAAAAGTGTTTTGAGAACGGAAAAAATTAAACTCGTATTTCAAGGGACCACTGTACTTCGATTATGCACAAAAAGGAACACACTTTGGAACACCATTTATTTATAACGCCATTACTCCCATCATTGGTCACCACATAAAACTCGTATCTTAGATGAAGAGAAAACAGCACTGGAAATCTGTGTTGTGCTGCAAAAACACAATTTTACACTTTTTTATTTTCTGATTTTATTCAATCATCGATCAGCTTTCAATGCCAAATGTAGGCTAATAACCATGCTGCCTGTTGAGTTAAAATTGCTGCCACCGTGCAGTAATTTAAAAAATAATAAGTTACTTACAAGTTCTTGTGGTTGTGTTAGTCTTTTTCAATTATTTCAAATCTCTGACAGCTGCTTTAATCTGTGGCCAAAATTATTTCAGGGAAACTTTACCTGCCTGTCAGTACCCTGAGATTAAAATTTCAGCTTTCATGAGTTTGCCCCCCTTGCTTTTGATTTTTTACTTTGGAGAAGAAATTTCAATCCAAAGCATCTCCCCCACGAAGGACACTGACCATATGTGTTAACAGATAGTCAATATGAAACACCTTTTACTATTGAGAAACCCTGTTACATCAAAAGGGAGGGGGGTAAAATTCCTTTATAAAAAATAAAATAAAAAAAAAACAAACAAAAAAAAAATAATAATAAATTTTCAAAGCGAACAGTTTTTTCTCGTTCAGGGTGCAGCTTCAGCCTTTATGTTTGAGTGCATCAGTCAAGGCCATGTGTGTCAAAGTTTCAGGCCGGATGTATTTTCATTCCATACCGGAAGTGGCCAACAGAATCATTTGATAAATAGCGTGGAACTGACCCACACCACGGATGTGAACTAAGCCGTAAACATATGGTGACTTTACTCTTCACAGCAATAATTACTTTGTACTTAACAGAACCACAGATGTGGTTCAAAAATGTCGCAAGAGACCAGAGTGTCAATTACCGCACTCACATTGCAATTCAGAGTACCAGACTGGCCACCACCAAAAGTAGCAATAATTTAATTCGACATGACTAGAAACGACACCACTTTAACTATTACACCATGTCTGTACAAAATAACACATTAAAGAGGCATGATAACAGGCAGCAAAACATGCTGGGAAATGCCTTCTCCTCAGATTCCCTAACACGCCACAATATATTTTTTAGCGGTGCAGTGTGATGAAGCACAAACTACAAATGCAATAATACAGCGCGGAGAAGCCACCCTACAGAACAACAGGCTAACGGCAATCATTCTGTAGCTCGAACACATATCTGTGTGAGCAGCTGTTCTCTGTGATGAAAATGAACAAAACATCACACAGGAGTTGCCTCACTCATGAACACCTGCAGTCCAGCAGTCCATCCTGAGAATCTCTTCAACACAGAACCTTACCCAAAACATAAATGAACTTGCTGCAGAAAAAAAGTGTAAAAAAAAATAAAAAGTAATATCCAGCTCTGACAAAATGGCATAATAGCAAAGAAAAATGGAAGTTTGGATTCATGATTACCTTAACTTTGACTGAATATATTATAATTTTATCATTTTACAGCATGTTAAAATTTTGAATTTGTACAATTTTGACAGATATTTTAATGCAGAGTAACATACAGTATTAGTATTATGTTATTGTAATACTGTATCCTGTCTTTTTCAATTAATATTGATGTTAATAAAAATTAAATTTTAGTCTATTCAATAATTGTGGTATCCTTTTCGGCCCACAACCTAAAGTGTGTGTTGATTTTTGGACCCCTGTGCGATTGAGTTTGACAACACTGGTCAAGGCAGTTGATGTATGGCCACTGGTTGGTGAAAGAAGAACGAACACAGGTCTCTAATCCGGTTCCAGTTCTAGATTTTGTAATTATTGTAAAATAACCACAGTCACTCTGTCAGAAAGCAACATTAAGAGAAAAGTCATGCGACTGCGACGATGACTATTAACACAATGCTACTGTGTCAGCACTTTAAAGAGAAACAGAAGGTAAACCTGTGTTGTGAAGAGAATTAGCAAGCGTAAAAATATTAGAAAGGTCCAATAATGTTAGACTATTACAATTTTTTTAAACATTTAAACACTTACACTTGCATTTACGGAATCCATCTTTTAGGCTTTTTTTATACACACAACACCCAAATCTATGCTTTAAGGCTGACCACAACAACTGTATTATTAATAATAGAACTGGCCTGGCCAACCCGCGGCTCGCGAGCCTCATGCGGCTCTTTAACTAGTTTCATGCGGCTCTTCAGGAGCTGTCACATGACATGCGTCAAAAATGCTTGGCTGGCGCTGTCATTCACTCCCCCTACAGCTAGATGGCACACTGACCACGTAAGCCTGTTTGAGTGACGTCAAACGAGCGACGAGAGAATCGTTGGTGTGACATCATTTGTGTTGTAAACAATTTCCGTCAAGTTACCTCTTGAAATGGCAGGGAAAAAAAGCACAGCCAAACGAAAATATGAAGAAGAACACAGGACGTTTTTGCCAGAGTGGGAGAGATTATATTTTTTTGTTAAACGTAATGGCAAGCCGATCTGCCTTATATGTCACGCAGCATTAGCGCATTTCAAAGCTTCAAATCTTCAGCGTCACTTAAGCTCACTCCACCCTAACATCGAACAGGAATTTCCAAAAGGGACTGAACTTCGCAAGAACAAGTTGGTCGCTTTGAAAAGCACGGCAGAAAAGCAGGTGCAGTTTTGCAAAAAATTTACAAAACACTCGGGAGACCGTAACGCTTGCATCATATCAGCTGGCTTGGAAGCCAGACTGTTTGAAAGCCCCGCTCGTCACAGATGAGGCTGCGGCTGAGTTGGAGATGATCGACCTTTGTGAGGAGGATCAACTGAAAGCTGTTTTAAGGGAAGGGACCGTTGAGTTCTGGAAAAGTGTGCCAATTGAAAAATACCCCAACATCAAACGAGCTGCGCTTAAGATACTGTCCATGTTTGGGTCAACGTACGTCTGCGAGTCTGTGTTTTCTACCCTGAAACGTGAAATCAAAGCATCGATCTGTTCTGACTGACACTCATTTGAAAGAATTGCTTAGAGTGGCAACAACAGAATACAAGCCAGATTTGAAGAAGATTGTTCAAGATAAGGAATGCCAGAAGTCTCACTAAGCAGCATAGTAAGAGAAAGATGTTATTGAAAATTATTCTATTATTGTTTGTGGACTTGCTTGAACTGAGAGTTTGTGTGTGTGAGACAGTGTACACAATGTTAACTGTTGAAAATTACTGATATTATCATGTTGGTGTGGTTATTTTCATTAGATCTGGCTGAGCAGAGGTCTGTGTATGCGTGCATACATGATTAAAAGATGATGTTCATGTGTACCCGTGTATGTGGCTCTTTGCAGTAACACAGAAAAAAAAGTGGCTCTTAGTCTCTGACTAGTTGGCCACCCCTGTAATAGAACATAGGCTTATTCAGTAAAATTAAGATTTTTTTTTTTTTTTTTTTTTACCGTGACCATTAAGGTGCCTTTATCGTTATTATATCGTAAAAATTGTACAGTGAACCCCTTCCAAATTGCCATCCGTGATTTGTTTCTTTTCTTACAACTATTTACTGAAAGAATCCACCTATTGGCACCTATCCACATATTGTACTCTTTCAGTAATGCCCTAAGATGCCGCCCAAATGCCCACAATCAATCAATGGTTCTGAAACTTTTTACACCAAGCGCCACCTCAAAAAACAGCTCTTCAAATACCAACAAAATGACCCACATTAAAATGCAGTAGCATAATAGGCCCAAGTTTTCATCAAAAATTTTACCAGACTCTAGTGTGTCACTCCGCATTTTTCATTTTCTTTTGGGTTTTTTGGAGCGGAGCGATAGACTGGGCTCGATGGGTGTTGTGTCGTTCACAAACAACTCACAGAAATGAACAAATCTTTTGAGTGAACATACTGAATGGAATCACTTCATGAACTGATTTGTTCCTTTCTCAATTTAGTTGAACTCAGCCATGATCATGTGCCGCACTAGAAACTCCCCAACGAGACAGCAGGCTTTGTGGCTGTCTCAATCTGGCTGCGCAGCGGCTGCGACAGTCCGTCAAAATATGTCTTCTGTGACATTGGTCTGTGGTGCGAAAAAGATTGGCGACCCCTGCCCTAGAGAACTACACCAAAGCAGCTGATCGTGTGGTCCCATACTGTAAGTCTTTACGTTCAACCACTGAGGTTGGTGGGTCAGGCAAAAAATTAACACAAAGCAACAACCTGTGATGCTCCTTTAAGAACCAGACCAAATTTACTGTGTGTATACCTAAATACAAACATTTTTAGGATGGGCGTCCATTATTTGCTAATTTTCGATATTCGGGTCACGGCTTGATCGTTAACCACAAAAAAATAGTAAGGGTTGAGCTGTAAAACTAAATTAAAAGTTGTAAAAAGCTACTCACCATCCCACATTCATATGCAGTTTCAAACATTTATTCAACACCTCCACGTTTAAACTACAAACCTACAGAACACATCAACAATTCCTCAACACTTCTTTGCCTCCAAAAGGCTCCCCCACCACCTTTTTTTCTAACCTGCAACCAAATGTCCAGATGTTAAAATTGTTCTGGTCAAACCCTGTTCCAAGAGAACACAGAGTGAGAGAAGAGGAATATTTGATTTTACTCCACAGGAGACCAGTTTCATACATTTTGGCAGCCACACAACAGTAAAAAGGTAGCTTTGCTGGTTTGGCAGCCAGAGACCGATGGCTTACCAAACAACGCAATCGTAATGAGTTGGAAAACCCCGAACCCTCCAGAGAACTGTCCAGATGTGACCATCATGAGAAGTGCTACTGTTTTAATTTGACTCTAACAAAAGGAAAAACGCTGAAACGGAAGATTGCTATGGCAGATAATCTGAAGCATAAAGGAGTTTGAGTTCATTTCACCTTGTCTTCAGAACCACTTCCAACTCTTAGCCCCCTACCAGGCAGAAGTTGATCCACATTTATGTGACTGAACGTGTGAATGTTTTCATTTATCCATTTTATGTGATGAATATATAAAGGAACAATTTTTCATGCTTCTGTAGTCATGATTAATGATGGAAATACAAAATATCACCCAACTCTGTTTACTTTGGCTTTACTTTAGGCTTTATGGACAATTTAATTTCATTGCTCAGCTGTCTGTCACACAAGTTTACTGCTGTAGCTTTCTGATCTCATAGTGCAATTTTCTGACGCAATAGAAAGTTTTTGGGGTTCAGTTTTAAAAAGAGAGCATATGAAGTAGGTGAACGCCAACTTTTCTGCTCAAGCCTCTGCCATACCGCTTCAAAAAGTCTTATGGAAATCAGTGAAGTAGTTGTGTTACGCTGGTAACATGCAGACAAACAGTCCCCTCCAATAGTAATGGAACAGCAAGGCCAATTCCTTTGTTTTTGTTGTATACTGAAGACATTTGGGTTTCACATCAAAAGATGAATATGAGACAAAAGTTCAGAATTCCAGCTTTTATTTTATGGTATTTACATCTAGATGTGTTAAACAACTCAGAACAGAGCACCTTTTGTTTGAAGCCACCCACTTTTCAAGTGAGCAAAAGTATTGGAACAGACATTATTAAATTAACTTAGTGTATGACATTTAATATTTGGTGCCATAAGCCTTACAAGCAATAACTGTATCAATCCTGCGAGCCATTGACTTCACCAGACTGTTGCATTCTTCATTTGAAATGCTTTTCCAGGCCTTTACTGCAGCCTCTTTCAGTTCTTGTTTGTTTCTGGGGGCTTCTCCCTCTTCAGTCTCCTCTTCAGGAGATAAAATGCATGCATGCTCTATTGGGTCTGGTGATTTACCTGGCCAGTCTAAGACCTTCCACTATTTCCCCCTGATGAAGTCTTTTGTTGTGTTGGCAGTGTTTTGGGTCATTGTCTTGTTGCATTTGGAAGCTTCTCCCGATTAATTTAAATGCACTTTTTCCGTAAATTGACAGACAAAATGGATTTGTAGACTTCAGAATTCATTCTGCTGCTACCATCATGAGTTACATCATCAAAAAAGAGGAGTGAGCCTGTTCCAGAAGCAGCCATGCAAGCCTAAGCTATGACATTACCTCCACCATGCTTCTCAGATGAGCTAGTGTGTTTTGGCTCACATGTAATTCCTTTCTTTCTCCATACTCTGGCCTTTCCATCACTTTGGGAGAGGTTAATCTTGGTCTCGTGTGATATGGCCTGTATATTTCTTCTCTCGTAGTCTTCAAACAGTGGATTGCGATACCTTCACCCCTTCCCTGTGGAGATTGGCAGTGATGTCACTGACTGTTGTCTTTGGGTGTTTCTTCGCAGATCTCACAATGTTTCTGTCATCAACTGGTGTTGATAACATTGACCGACCTGTTCGATGTCTGTTGCTCAGTACAGTACACACCAGTAGTTTCTTTCTTTTTCAGGACTTTCCATATTGTTGTATTGGCTATGCCCAATGTTTGTGCAATAGCTCTAATGGATTTTCCCGCTTCTCTCAGCTTCAAAATGGTTTGGTTTTCTCCCATAGACAGCTCTCTGGTCTTCACGTTTGCTTAACAGCAAATGCAGTTTTCACAGGTGAAACCCAAAGCCAACAACAAGCACTCTCTAATGTTTAAGCAATCGATCTAAAAGGCAAAACTTGAGCAACTAGAAACACCCATCAGTCACACGTTCCAATACGTTTGCTTACTTGAAAAGTGGGGGGCTTCAAACAAAAGGTGCTCTGTCCTGAGTTAACACATATAGATGTAAATATCTTGAAATAAAAGATGGAATTCTGAACTTTTGTCTCATATTCATATTTTGATCTGAAACCCAAATGTCTTCAGTATACAGCAAAAGCAAAGGAATTGACCTTGCCATTCCAATACTTTTAGAGGGCACTGTACATACTGTACAAAGCTTGCACTTTGTGCTAGTATTAAAACAATTAAGGGCACCACTGAGCAGTTATGAGTTGATTAAGACCTAACGCTTTATTTTACCTGGAGCTTTGTAAACCTCATTGATAAGGCTTTCGCTGGATATCGAGGGTGCCCAATTCAAAATGCCAGGTGTCCAGCTTTGCCAGATTGCTTGGAGCAGATGTGTCTGTGCTCTTGTGGCCTGCACAGTGAAGTAAGGAAGCTCCACAATACACTCTGTGGTGGGGACAGAAGACCTTTTACTCCTGCAAGATAATGTAAAGCAACATAGAAAGATGGTAAGGTGAAGGATAGTACAACTGCAGGCAAGGTACTTTCACAATAATGTTGGCGGAACCTTCTGCTTGACTCTAATTCATATGATTAATAAATAACGTTGCCTTGACGGCATAGCACAAGACGCTAAAAAGGAAGAATTTAATTCCAACATCAAATATACAACCCCAATTCCAATAAAGTTGGGACGTTGAGTTAAACATAAATAGAAACAGAATACTATGATTTGCAAATCATGTTCAACCTATATTTAATTGAATACACTACAAAGACAAGATATTTAATGTTCAAACTGATAATCAGAATCAATTTTATATGCCAAGTCCAAAAAACACACAAGGAATTTGTCTCCGGTAATTGGAGCCGCTCTAGTACGACAACAGATAGTCAATTGACAGAGAACACTTTTGAGACATAAAGACATTGACGACAAAAAAAAATATATATATATATATATTTGTTTTTTTTTTTAAAGTCACCCAGTGCAATGACCATTGTGCAAAGGGCGGCGAGACTTCAAGCGAGTAGTGCGATAGAATTTTATGGCTGCAACACGTTTAAAAAAAGCTGGGATAGGGCCTGCTTTGCCACCGAACCCTCTCCCACCTCAGCCAAAACTGAAATGATGATTTATGTGAAGGAATGTCTAGCCTAGAAACCTAAAACGGAAAAGAATCTCGGAACAGTTAACATTTCATCTGTCAGTTGAGAGCGAGATGAGTATGTGTGTCTGTAGTTGCATGCGTGGGAAAGACAAGCTTAAGGGAGGTTTATGTAACAGCAGTTGGATTGGTGTCCTTCAGGTTTATGTCCATCAGAAACTCAGTATGTGTTATGGACAAACACACACACTTACACACAGTGGGTACGGAAAGTATTCAGACCCCCTTAAATTTTTCACTCTTTTATATTGCAGCCATTTGCTAAAATCATTTAAATTCATTTTGTTCCTCAATGTACACACCGCACCCCAATTTTTGCAGAATTCTTAAAAAAGAAAAACTGAAATATCACACAGCCAAAAGTACTCACACCCTTTACTCAGTATTTAGTAGAAGCACCCTTTTGAGCTAATACAGCCATGAGTCTTTTTGGGAATGATGCAACCTGGATTTGGGGATCCTCTGCCATTCCTCCTTACAGATCCTCTCCAGTTCTGTCAGGTTGGATGGTGAACATTGATGGACAGCCATTTTCAGATATCTTCAGAGACGCTCAATTGGGTTTAAGTCAGGGCTCTGGCTCGGCCATTCAAGAACAGTCACGGAGTTGTTCTGAAGCCACTCCTTCGTTATTTTAGCTGTGTGTCATTGGGTCATTGTCTTGTTGGAAGTTGAACCTTTGGCCCATTCTGATGTGCTGAGCACTCTGAAGAAGGTTCTTTCACCAACTTTCGCAAATCCGCTCAGTTTTTTCCTCGAGTTACTTACCGGAGCGGCGTCCGCGGTTTTCGGCGCATGGAGGCGGAGGTGACGCCACAGAGGGAAGCGAGCCGGCATCCAGGCGAAACTCCGCAAGAGAGGATACAGATTGGCGTTCCCGTCGATCCACCTTGCGAATGTACGCTCCCTACCCAACAAAATGGACGAGCTTCATCTTCTGATAAAGACCAGTAAAGACTTCGGACGTTCCGCCGCCATGTGCTTTACGGAGACCTGGCTCTGCGACGCTGTACCCGATGGCGCCGTTATGCTTCCGGGTTTTCATCTTCACCGAGCCGACCGCATCGCGGAGTTATTGGGGAAAACAAAAGGTGGCGGGATATGCTTCTATATCAACGAAAAATGGTGTAAGGACTTCATGGAGCTCAGCACACCCTGCAGCCCGCATTTGGAGTCGCTGTTTTTGAACTGTAAGCCATTCTACTCGCCGCATGTTTGCATCATTCATCCTCGCTGGAGCGTACATCCCGCCTCAAGGTAACACGAACGCCGCACTGCTAACGGTCGCCGAACAAGTCAACGAAATTGAAAAGAAAACACCGGGACTCACCCCTCATTATTCTCGGGGACTTTTATAAAGCTAAACTCAACCACGAACTCCCTAAATACAAGCAGCACATCGACTGTCCTACCAGGGAAAATAACATTTTAGACCACTGCTATACTACGCTAAAAAACGCATATCGTGCTATACCTCGTGCAGCCCTGGGCTCGTCTGATCACTGCTTAATTCACTTAATACCGACATACAGGCACGATCTTAAATGCACGAAGCCTACAGTGAAAACAGTGAAAAAGTGGACCAATGAAGCAAAAATTGAACTTCAAAGCTGTTTAGACTGCACAGACTGGAGTGTCTTTGAAAATTCAGCTGGCAGCCTGGATGAATATACGGACACTGTCACATCCTATATCAGTTTCTGTGAAGATGTGTGTGTACCAACAAAGTCACTTCGCACTTTCAACGACAACAAGCCGTGTTCACTGCCAAACTTAAGCAGCTTCGCCAAGCTAAGGAGGATGCATATCAGAGCGGGGACAGGGCCGTGTATAATCGCGCTAGAAACCTGCTGACTAAAGAAATTAACATTGCAAAGAGGAACTATGCAGCAAAGTTGGAAAAACAGTTTAGCGCTAACGACTCTAAATCAGTCTGGCATGCATTCCAATTGCTGACTAATTACAAGCGACGATCCCCCAAAGCTGAGAACAATAGCACACTAGCCAACGACTTGAATACCTTCTACTGCAGATTTGAAAAGGACACTTTCACACCCCACACCCACCTGGCCGCACCCCCGACCACAATCATACCTCTGACTTCTGCGTTCACCATCCACGAACAGGATGTGTGACGCATCTTCAAACAACAAAAGATTATGAAAGCGGCAGGCCCAGACCATGTGTCCCCATCCTGCCTCAAAGTCTGCGCGGACCAGCTCCCGCCAGTCTTCACTCAGATCTTCAATAGATCTCTGGAACTGTGCGAAGTACCATCCTGTTTCAAACGCTCCACCATCATTCCAGTCCCCAAGAAACCTGCAATCTCGGGTATAAATGACTACAGGCCTGTCGCCTGTCAAAATAGTAGAATACGGCGGTAGAATACATTACCGGACGCCAACCGTCCTCATTACAAGCTTCGCTCATCCTAAGCTATCTATCATATACCGTTGCACAGTCACATCAACACAACAGCACCCCAAAATTCTGTTCAAATGCTAATTTAATATGCAAAAAAAAAATAATACTTTATTATGTTGTCATTGGCTGGCGATGAGTTCAGGGTCTACCCCAACTCTCGCCCAAAGATGGCTGGGATAGGCTCCAGCACGCCTGCGGCCCTAGTTAGGATAAGCGGTATGGTAAATTGATGGATGGATGATTAAATTGGCACGAACACCCCGCTGGGTGCCAGACGTACCCATTAAAAACCACCACGGTCACACAATACCACCGACCGTACAAAGAGCCTTTAATTACACAAACGGCTATATTATGTCATCTTTCGAAACTCTTCAAAACTGATGCAATCAATACAACAACGAGCTGACTAAATACGTATATATAGGTGGAAATTAATCTGCATGCACGCACTTACCTATGCCCATAGAGCTTCCTTCCTTCTGCAACAAAGAATTACAGCAATCGATTTTAACAAAACAAGCCTACTGGAATGTATCTAACCTGATTTCATTCATTATTGTCGAAACAAAAACTTCTAGACTTTCAATATAGGTGACAATCAAGCTGCCGGCCTCGGGAGAACGAGGAACTTGGATCACTTCAAGATATTTTCAGCATTCAAGAGCGTTTATCGATTTGTTCTCAAGCTATTTTCACTACTTTAAATTGATTAATATTGTGTAAAAAATAACAGACGACGTAGGGACAGACCAATACTATCGATTTGTGAAGCAATCAAGAACACGTACTAGAATAAGGAAATGTGCTCGCACATGCAAGTTTTTACCTAAACATGGGCAGGCCAAGAGCTGTATGAAAATCAAAAATGTGATCAGAAAACAAGGGGGAACTGTTTTCTGCAGGCATCGTTTTTAAGTCTAGAAGTATTGAATACGTGCCAATGTTCGCAGTATTATATACTTTAATATTGCATTCATGGAGTAACAATGAAACAGAAAATGTCAACAATCTAAGGAAGCGGCCACATGTCGCCCTCTATCGCAGACGTAGTGACGACGAAGCGGTTACCTCCTGCCACAGCACATTTAGGTAAGCCTGGTTTGTTAAAAAAAAAAAAAAAAAAAAAGGATTGGTAGGAAATGCAACTGTGTCAGGCTGTCAGAATGAAGTGTAAGTGTGCAGATTAGTTTTCACTTACTAAAGTAGCCCGCCGGCTAGCCCAAGCCAACAAGGCATTGGGCGAGAGGCCAAGCAGCTAGCTGAACTGGAGCTGTATTTTACAATTTTAATCCATGACAGCGTAATTAATTACCATTTTATTAGCATATTAAATTATCCATTGAACATGATTTCGGGAGGGTGTTGTGTTGATGTTGGTGACAACAAGTATATGATGGCAATTTGTAGATAAATTAGGCTGTAATACCAATTTAAACGATGCGAGAACAACCATCAGCCAGGATTCCACCATTAGCTGACTAAATAAGTGGCTCTGTCCGATGTTTAGCTTGTTACTGAATATTTACCAACTCTGTTTTTTTTTTTGTAAATAAAACGGACATAAATGGATAATACAATCTGACTCTTGACAAGTCACACACATTCTTGCAAATTCATATTCCAAGAACTAAAAATGGTGCCCCCCATGAGCAAGTAGATGGAGTGTTTTAAAGTATTTTTCAGAATAAATACTTTGTAGATTTAAGTAAACAGCAACTGAAAAAGAAGATATGCACATTTATAATACAGTATAATAAAACGTTTTAACAACTTGGGTTAAATTCCCCTTTAAAGTGTGCTGTATGTCACGAGGTTTTGCCCCCGCTAAGCAGCTCTGCAATCGTTTAACTTCTCTACTTTTCTTGCTCTCCTTTCTGTCTCTCTATATCTTTCCCTTTATTCTGCTCCTGGGTGGTTCAGCCGGGAGACACGACCCGTTAGCTGCACACAGACGGGTGCGGAGTACTAAACCGCCTGTTGCCTTGGAGGGGGGGCAACGAAAAGACAGAATCAGTTGGACAGAAAGAAGATAAAAGCAAAGAGAAAATGTGACAGGGTCAACAGGTTTAACTTTATAGTACGCATACTTTTAATCCACAGTTGCATGTGGTGCATTTGACAACCATGGTTCTCAACTATTCAAATCACAACTGTTACATTATATATAGCTTGACATCAAACAGATTTTCATGTGTTTGTGCATGCCTGTGTACATAGTTACTTTTTGCTGATGTACAAAAAAAGTGAAGGGGACCGTGCAACAATAATGTCCCCCACATGCAGAGCAAATGTGTCTGCAAAGCCACTTCAATAGGCGGATTGGCAAAGGATAAAGTATAAAGGTTTGTTGGCTTATTCAAGTGTGATTTCAAGGGAGTTGTCATGCGTATGAGGTCCCCTAAAACCTTAATTATGCACCTGCTTTTATTATATTATGCACAACTCATCATTAAAAAAGCAATGCGGATGGACTTAAATAAAGTCTCATTAGGGTCAGAATGTTGGCTGTGAGGCCAGCAAGACAATTCAGATTTCAGCTGGCAATGCAACATGGTAAACAGCTTTGGCAGAAACCTTCGGGTCTGGAAAAAAAAAATTATCCGAGGAGAAGAATTTAAAAGCCACAATGGAAATATTTAACACAAAACAAATAACCCTGTATTGGGCAGCTAACATCTTGTTGTGTGAAACAAAGTTGACTTTGCACCATGGGAAGTAGCGCTCATTTTAGCATACTTCAACTATAATGTAGGAACCCACCAGAAGTGGCCCCACAAACCTTTTGGGATCCTGGCTCATAAATTAAGACACCCGCTTACTGACTTGCAAAATCAATGCTTCATTGAATTGACAGTGTCTGATCCCACATTAGTCTTTCATATCAATACATTCTCAACTGAGAACACATAAGCTTGTAAAAAACGGCAAATTAAAATTAGTCAGGAGTTATAAAAATAAGGCATCTGAACTACAGCTACTGCCAGGTGTATTTCAACAACATTAAGCCCCATTTCCTGACCTGTCCTCCGTTGGTGCTGTCACAAAATCATACTCCAAATCGAGGCAAAGCCAACTGGAAGACTCCCAAACTGCTGGACTAGGTTACTTACTGACTGGCACACCTGTCTTCCTCTCTAATGCCCCAGTCGGAATCAGGCAAAACAGAGCCTGGTGTTGTGCAGAAGATATGAGTCATGAGTTACAGCCACTATAACAGCAGAGGTACTATTCCCTAGTCTGTTTCCTCTTTTGACTGGCTAAAATGTCAAAATAAACAGGAACAGCAAGTTGCTTTTAGTCATTAAAATGAATACTTGAAATCAAAAAGGTGTTAGAATTAACAGTAATGACTCACAAAATAACCTATTTCTCTCATAGTGAGTTTCTATAGATCCAATCGTAGCTCAGAGCTGGTTTGAGATACATTCTGCGATTTCCATCAGCTATATCCATACAGGCCAATGGTTCTCAGGCAGACAAGCCTCCTGGTCTGATCTGACTGTGGTCATGACATTTAGACAAATACAGCTCTTTCGAATAGGCTGTTATTTCTGCCAACAGTGACCACATAAGAATGCAAATGGAGACAAACCGCCAAAATAAAGAAAAAAGAAAAAAGAAAAAACTAATGCCAAAACCATGACTGACATAACAAACTCACTGTTTCAACTGTGCACAGAATATGCTCAGACTAATAAGAACACAGCAATTTGCAATTACAATATAATGCCAAAGCTATATGAAAAAGCTATAGGTGTTTCTCCTGGTCTTCAGTAAAATAATCCATCCAGCCAATCTCTGCTTATCTACTTATCCTGTGCACGGTTGCAGGGAGCTGGAGCCTATCCCATCAGGCAAAAAGGCAGACTACATTCTGGACTGGTTGCAAAGCACATATAGAGACAGACAACCATTCACTGTCACATTCAGACTTTCACTGAGCTGGAACTAAACCCACGCTGCCTGCGCCAAAGTCAGGCAAATTTACCACCACATCATCAGTGACATCAGTATAATATCCATGCATCTATCCATTTTCTGTACCGCTTATCCTCACTAGGGTCGCGGGCGTGCTGGAGCCTATACCAGTCATCTTCGGGCGAGAGGCGGGGTACACCCTGAACTGGTCGCCAGCCATTCGCAGGGCACATAGAAACAAACAACCACACGCACATACATTCACATCTACGGGCAATTTACAGTCTCCAATCAACCTACCACACATGTTTTTGGGATGTGGGAGGAAACCGGAATACCTGGAAAAAACCCACGGAGGAACCGGGAGAACATGGAAACTCCAAACAGGCGAGGCCGGGATTTGAACGCCGGCCCTCAGAACTGTGCGGCAGATGTGCTAACCAGTCGTCCACCATGCCGCCCAGTGGAATATATCAAACAAAAATAACTCCTGCAGTACTCTAGAAATCTTTAATTGGAGAGGTTGTTTCAGACCTATACATGTACAGTGGGTACAGAAAGTATTCATCCATCCATTTTCTGAGCCGCTTCTCCTAACTAGGGTCGCGGGCGTGTTGGAGCCTATCCCAGCTAACATTGGGCAGGAGGCGGGGTACACCCTGAACTGGTTGCCAGCCATGAGTCTTTTTGGGAATGATGCAATGAGTTTTTCACACCTGGATTTGGGAATCCTCTGCCATTCCTCCTTGCAGATCCTCTCCATTTCTGTCAGGTTGGATGGTGAATGTTGGTGGACAGCCATTTTCAGGTCTCTCCAGAGATGCTCAATTGGGTTTAAGTCAGGGCTCTGGCTGGGTCATTCAAGAACAGTTGTTCTGAAGCCACTCCTTCGTTATTTTAGCTGTGTGCTTAGGGTCATTGTCTTGTTGGTATGAGGTCCTGAGCACTCTGGAGAAGGTTTTGGTCCAGGATATCCCTGTACTCGGCCGCATTAATCTTTCCTTCGATTGCAACCAGTCTTCCTGTCCCTGCAGCTGAAAAACACCCCGACAGTATGACGCTGCCACTACCATGCTTCACTGTTGGGATTGTATTGGACAGATGATGAGCAGTGCCTGGTTTTCTCCACACATACCACTTAGAATTAAGGCCAAAAAGTTCTATCTTGGTCTCATCAGACAAGAGAATCTTATTTCTCACCGTCTTGGAGTCCTTCATGTGTTATTTAGCAAACTCCATGTGTCTCGCACTGAGGAGAGGCTTCCGTCGGCCACTCTGCCATAAATGCATCGCTGGAGCTCAGCCACAGTGATCTTTGGGTTCTTCTTTACCTCTCTCACCAAGGCTCTTCTCCCCCAATTGCCCAGTTTGGCCGGACGGACAGCTCTAGGAAGAGTTCTGGTCATCCCAAACGTCTTCCATTTAAGGATTATGGAAGCCACTGTGCTCTTAGGAACCTTAAGTGCAGCAGAGTTTTTTTTATAACCTTGGCCAGATCTGTTCCTTGCCACAATTCTGTCTCTGAGCTCTTCAGGTAGTTCCTTTGACCTCATGATTCTCATTTGCTCTGACATGCACTGTGAGCTGTAAGGTCTTATATAGATAGGTGTGTGGCTTTCCTAATCAAGTCCAACCAGTATAATCAAACACAGCTGAACTCCAATGAAGGTGTAGAACCATCTCAAGGATGATCAGAAGAAATGGACAGCAACCGAGTTAAATATATGAGTGTCACAGCAAAAGGTCTGACTACTTATGGCTGGGTGATATTTCAGTTTTCTTTTTTAATAAATCTGCAAAGATTTTAACAATTCAATTTTTTTCTGTCAATATGGGGTGCTGTGTGTGCAATGAGGAAGAAAATGAATTTAAATGATTTGAGCAAATGGCTGCAATATAAGAGTGAAAACTTTAAGGGGGTCTGAATACTTTCCGTACCCATCCATCCATCCATTTTCTGAGCTGCCAATCCTCACAATGGTCGCAGGAGTGCTGGAACCTATCCCAGCTATCATGGGGCAGGAGGCGGTGTACACCCTGAACTGGTTGCCAGTCAATTGCAGGGCACGTACAAACAAACCATCCGCACTCACATTCACACCTACGGGCAATTTAGAGTCTTCAATTAACGTACCATACATGTTTATGGAATGTGGGAGGAAACCGGAGTGGCTGGAGAAAACCCACGCAGGCACGGGGAGAACATGCAAACTCCACACAGGCGGGCCCTGTGATTGAACCCCGGTCCTCAGAACTGTGAGGCAGATGCTCTAACCAGTCGGTCACCGTGCCACACTTTCCGCACCCACTGTATATAAATATTTAGGTGTGTGTGTTCACACGTAATGTGTGTCTTTAGATGTACAGCAAATTATTGAGAGTAACTCCAATGTTCTGAGAGAGGTGCTACTAAGAACAAAACATAATTCCTCAACAGCAGAGCCACCTGTGGTCTGCAAACCCCCCCTAAAAAAGTAAGGCCTGCATCTTGCCATGATTGGAAGAACATTGCCAAGAGCAGCTGGTCCAAATGGTTTATACAGTGTCCCAGAATTCAAGCTTGGAACCAGCAGAATTTTTTCCACAGTGTTTATTTTTGTTATTACTCATATGCTGCAGAAGACCAAAATTCATTTCCCTCACTCTTTTCAAAATACAGTGACAAAGACAGCTGTGGGGCTTGGGAGGTCGACAGGAGATGAGGAGCTCGGTGCCTGTCAATGGATCGGAAAGGAGGACTATATTTACACAATTGTATATTCCCTTGCGCAGGTGGAGTCTGTCTGTAATGAGATCTGGATGTGAAAATTCAATTTGAACTAGAACAACCCTTTTAAAGATAGTGTACATAAAAAGTATACACACCCCGGTTTAAATGAAAGTTTTTGTGAATGCAAAAAATGAGATAAATGGATTTTTTTTTGCGTATGATCAGGCTTCTATCTTGTCACTCTACCCATAGCCCAGACATACAGTGGGTATGGAAAGTATTCAGAACCCCTTAAATTTTTCACTCGTTATATTACAGCCATTTGGTAAAACCACTTAAGTTCATTTTTTCCCCTCAACGTACATACAGCACCCCATATTGACAGAAAAAAAAAACAGCATTGTTGAAATTTTTGCAGATTAAAAAAAAAAAAGATAATATCTCACAGCGGCACGGTGGACGACTGGTTAGAGCGTCAGCCTCACAGTTCTGAGGACCCGGGTTCAATCCCCGGCCCCGCCTGTGTGGAGTTTGCATGTTCTCCCCGTGCCTGCGTGGGTTTTCTCCGGGTACTCCGGTTTCCTCCCACATCCCAAAAACATGCATGAATTGGAGACTCTAAATTGCCCGTAGGCATGACTGTGAGTGCGAATGGTTGTTTGTTCCTATGTGCCCTGCGATTGGCAGGCAACCAGTTCAGGGTGTACCCTGCCTCCTGCCCGATGACGGCTGGGATAGACACCAGCACGCCCGCGACCCTAGTGAGGAGAAGCGGCTCAAAAAATGGATGGATGGATGGATGGAAATATCTCACAGCCATAATAAGTATTCAGACCCTTTGCTGTGACACTCATATATTTAACTCGGGTGCTGTCCATTTCTTCTGATCATCCTTGAGATGGTTCTACACCTTCATTGGAGTCCAGCTGTGATTGATTATACAGATTGGACTTGATTAGGTAAGCCACACACCTGTCTATAAAAGACCTTACAGCTCACAGTGCATGTTAGAGCAAATGAGAATCATGAGATCAAAGGAAATGCCTGAAGAGCTCAGGGACAGAATTGTGCCAAGGCACAGATCTGGCCAAGGTTACAAAAAAAAATCTGCTGCACTTAAGGTTCCTAAGCGCACCATGGCCTCCATAATCCTTAAATGGAAGACGTTTGGGACCACCTGAACCCTTCCTAGAGCTGGCCGTCCGGCCAAACTGAGCAGTCGGGGGAGAAGAGCCTTGGTGAGAGAGCTAAAGAAGAACCCAAAGATCACTGTGGCTGAGCTCCAGAGATGCAATCGGGAGATGGGAGAAAGTTCTAGAAAGTCAACCATCACTGCAGCCCTCCACCAGTCGGGCTTTATGGCAAAGTGGCCCGACGGAAGCCTCTCCTGAGTGCAAGACACATGAAAGCCCGCATGGAGTTTGCTAAAAAAAAACACCTGAAGGACTCCAAGATGGTGAGAAATAAGATTCTCTGGTCTGATGAAAAAGATAGAACTTTTTGGCCTTAATTCTAAGCGGCATGTGTGGAGAAAACCAGCCACTGCTCATCACCTGTCCAATACAGTCCCAACAGTGAAGCATGGTGGTGGCAGCATCATGCTGTGGGGGTGTTTTTCAGCTACAGGGACAGGACGACTGGTTGCAATCGAAGGAAAGATGAATGTGGCCAAGTACAGGGATCTCCTGGACCAAAACCTTCTCCAGAGTGTTCAGGACCTCAGAGTGGGCCGTAGGTTCACCTTCCAACAATGACCCTAAGCACACAGCTAAAATAACGAAGGAGTGGCTTCAGAACAACTCTGTGACTGTTCTTGAATGGCCCAGCCAGAGCCCTGACTTAAACCCAATTGAGCATCTCTAGAGAGACCTGAAATGGCTGTCCACCAACGTTCACCCTCCAACTTGATAGACCTGGACAGGATCTGCAAGGAGGAATGTCAAAGGATCCCCAAATCCAGGTGTGAAAAATATGGGGTGCTCTGTGCACATTAATGAGGAAAAAAAATGAACTTAAATGATTTTAGCAAATGGCTGCAATATAACAAAGAGT
The DNA here is from genome assembly GCF_024500385.1 of Phyllopteryx taeniolatus. Taxonomy (NCBI): domain Eukaryota; kingdom Metazoa; phylum Chordata; class Actinopteri; order Syngnathiformes; family Syngnathidae; genus Phyllopteryx; species Phyllopteryx taeniolatus. The sequence goes on from NC_084507.1 coordinate 3,220,356, forward strand.
GTAAATTTTAAGGGTGCATGAATACTTTCCGTACACACTGTATATATGAAGGAGACAGGAGATTGTTGTCACATTTACTTAACTCATTCACTGCCAGCCGTTTCCTGAGCAGTGAACCCCTAGACTGCCAGGCATTTTCGAGCAATTTCACTCATGTTTCAAGCCCCACAGAATATTGTGTACTATGACTATGTAAACACCCAAACCACCAAAAAAAAAAAGATCAGACTCTCTTCTTCCATCCGAGAAAAAAAGGCTCTTGCTTATACCGTTCTTTAGTAATCAGCAGACAAATATAGGCTACTTACAGCCGAATCTGTTTCAGTAGGGAAGAAAAATTGAAAACAGCCTTTTTGTGAAAGCAGACAGATCAAGCAGAATAATGACTTTCACACCAATATTTGTTTTTTCTTTCGTGAAAATCTCAAACATCTGAACATAAAACAACACTGCGAAAGTACTTTTGACAGAAAAATAATGTATTTACAAGTATAACTATGTACAGAATTTACATTAGACAAAAATGCATGTACAAATGGGGCTCCCACGCTTGTACTTTCTTCCACCTAATTCTCCTCCTAAGTCCAGGATTTTATTACCTTGCGCATAAAATCTAGCAAAGTTTTATCCACATCTGTATTTTATTCTTTGGTGGCGGTGAATGGGATCTTGGGTGGTTGTCATTGTCCTTGAAACCAGTCCCTACTTCTGCTCGAAGCACAACCTGTGCAGTTTAGAAATATAACTATTACTATAAAAATACATTATTGAAATTGCTGAAGTGGGATGTGGAGAAAAAAAAGCTTTTAATTACATTTTGTTTGCACTGCGTAATGGAATGGGAATCGAACGTCTGATGGATGCATAACTTGTAAGTTTTAAAAAATACGATTTTGAGATACTTCTTATTGATGACGTGTTTTGGAAGGGTAAAAAAAAGACATTTGACTTGCGGGTGTTGAATTACTGCAAGACGGGCGAGTTGGAAATGGAAAATTCAAATCAGTACTGGCAACAGACATTGTAATGTGTACTAGTGGGACTAAATTATGTCAAGGATTGAAGGAGCGTGTTTGCTCACTAAATGTAGCTAACACGAGCTGGAAACGAGTTACCTTCATCTCCATTATCATCCGGAGGAAGCTCCGAATGAAGCTCAGCTGGTTCCAGGTGTTTTTTTTCCATTTTGTCTTCTCTCTTTTCCATTATGCTTGCCTTTTCTCATTGTCCCCCCCTCCCCCTCCTTCTTCTTCCTCTGAGGGAGGGACGTTCACCTCAAGGCATTGTTGCCCTCTACAGGGTGCCACTCCTCATTGCAGTTATCCAGAGGCTTGACGATCACACAAAATGCATAAGACCCCCCCCCACCCATCCCCTTTAAAAAGCGCCATTGACATCTTTAGACGGCATTGGCAGGGAATAGCTCGATTCTGAATCACGTCTTTGGACGGCATTGGCAGGAAATGAGTTAACAGCCAGTACTTGCCAGACATTCCTGCACCTCCTACAAAGGTACTGTAGGCCTCATGGGGTAACCTCCCTGACCACTTTTATTCTCGTCTTTTCATTAATTTTGGAGGGACTCCACTTGATGATGACTGTCTTCACTGTGTTCCATAGAATATTTAATGCCTTGGAAACTCTTTTGTACCCTTCTCCTGATTGATACCTTTCAACAATGAGCTCTCTCTGATGTGGGGTAAGCTCTCTCCAGACTATGGCTTGTGCTGTAAGACATGACTCGAAAAATGTCAGCAAAAGCCTACTAGAACAGGTTAATTTTATTTGGGGTTAATCAGAGGCACGTTAAATGGTGGCAGGCATGTGCTGACTCACATTTAACATGAGTTTGAACTCGGGCTGCGTGATTAAAAGATCACAATTAGTGATCACATAAAATTTCAGGTTGATCACGATGATCAGGTGTGATCAAACATGGTGGAATTGTGCATGACAACAGCCAAACGGAGTCAACCTTTTCCAGTTCTGTTTGCAAGTTGTGGAAGTAAACAGAAACCACGCTCCTCCGTTTGCCCGCTCCATAGTGAGACGCCCCATTGGACCCAGCCGTCCTTTGTTAGCGGCCCCTCCTCACCCCGATGCTAGCCCTGCAACGGAGGCGGCCGCTCCGGAAGTCCCTGCAGTGGGCCGCCCGTCTCGCAACCAGTTTCTCCAAGTAGTACCATGCAAGTGACAAAATGTGAGTATCGGTACAGCCTGTCACTCAATTCTGCCAGCACACGTACATGCTGCTACATACGTGCTGATGCTACGTAGCATTAGCAGTTTGGCAACTGGACGCAAACTAAGCAGGAATCACTTGTGTCATCTGTCATACATTTTTAAATATTGACCATGTTATATTTTTACTTGTAATCGGTATTGTGTTACAGTATACTTCAAACTGTAAACTTCTAAATGTAGCTAACGCGAGCTGGAAACGAGTTACCTTCATTTCCATTATCATCCGGAGGAAGCTCCGAATGAAGCTCGGCTGGTTCCAGGTGTTTTTGTTTCCATTTTGTCTTCTCTCTTTTTGGTATTGTGATTAAAGATTACGCCAATTTGAAAGTTTCAATGAAGTTAACACTGTATGTAGTGTCATAACTTGAAAATGGTGGGATTCACATTTTAAAGCATCTTCATTATATCCAAGGAGATTAATTTGTTTATTTTGGGTCTTGCATACCAGTAAAAACACTCAGTCAAGACTGTAAAAACTCATTCACTGTGTTATTTTATATTTGCCTACACTTGTACTGTTGAGGAAAAAAATGGTTTAATTTTTTTTAATATATTCACCTTTTTCATTTTTCTTTAATTTACTTGAATGTTGAACTACTCTGTAGCTTCTTCAGTTTTCTGTTCCAGTACAGATGCTTTGAAACTGGCAATTTAAAAACGTTTTTAGAAAGAATTAAAAAAAAATTCATGGTAAAATAAATTCAGTGAGCAAAAGGACCATGTCAATGAAGTCAGTTTGTTTCAATCATCATTACATTGTCCTACTTGACAGTTGGCTTATCTAAACCACTCTATTCCATGGCAGCTCCAGTATAATCCGTTATAGAGTGAAATATTTGTCGGATAGACAAAACTGATAGCCACTGTCTTAGAGCCAGTGATGTTATCTAAAGTTTCTCTAAATCATTCACCGCCACAGCCTGTCTTAATTAAGCAAAGCAAACATTACCAAAAGAAAATTTTCCAATTGTTAAAAAAAATATTGAAATTAAATTGGCACCCATCTTTGGAGCTCAGTTAATACTTTTGACTAGTATATATATATATATATATATATATATATATATATATATACATATACATACATATACATATATATACACACCATCACTAAACAAAAATAACACAATATCAATCCAACCCACTAACCAAATACACACAAATCACACCCCTACCTACACCCACACTACACACTCTCACACCCCCTCACACAACACACAAACACACACCCCAAAACTCACACACACACTCACACACAACTCCCATCATCAAACATCTATCGACACACCTCTATCAACTAGCACACCCCAACAACACACACTCAACCACAACTACACACACCCCCACCCCCACACACACACACACACCATCACCCACACAACCCACACCCACACAACCACACACACACCCCCACACCCACACCCCCACAACCACAAAAACACCCCCCCACACCCACACATCCAACACACAAACCCCCACACCCACACCAACACACCAACCCAACACACCCCCAACACACACCCACCACACCAACTCCCCCACACACACACACCCCCCCCCCCCAACACCCACTCAAACCAACACACACAACACAACACCCACACCCACACCCCACACACCCAACCACCACACCAAACCCACACCCCCAAAACCACACCCCCAACACCCACCACCACCAACCCAACCCCAACAACCACCACCCCCCCAAAACCCAACACCCACACCCAAACCCCCACCACCACCCCACAACCCCCCCACCCACAACACACACCCCCCCACCCACACCAAAACACACACAAACAAACAACAATCACACACAAACCCACACACAAACAACACCACCCCACACCAAACACCAAAACACCCCCACACCAACCCAAACACAACCAAACACCACCCCACCCCTCCCACTACCCCCACTCCCACCCACAACCAATACTATCCCAAAATATATATACAGAACCCAAAAAACTACCACTCTAAAAATATCAAAAAAACATATATGTATACATATATATATATACATATATATACATATATGTATACATATATATATATACACATATACATATACATACATGTATACATATATATATACACATATACATATACATACATGTATACATATATATATACACATATACATATACATATATATACATATATATACATATACATATATATACCTATATATACATATACCTATATATACATATACATATATATACCTATATATACGTACATATATATACACATATATATACATATATATATACATATATGTATACATATATATATACATATATGTATACATATATATATATACACATACATATACATACATGTATACATATATATATACACATATACATATACATATATATACATATATATACATATACATATATATACCTATATATACATATACCTATATATACATATACATATATATACCTATATATACATATACATATATATACCTATATATACGTACATATATATACCTATATATACATACATATATATACCTATATATACATACATATATACCCATATATATACATATACATATATATACATATACATACATATACATACATATACATACACACATATACATACACACATGTATATATATATATATATATATATATATATATACACACGTATACATATATATATACTCATATATATATACACATACACATATATATACATATACATATACATATACATACATATATACATATATATGTACAAATTTATATTTTTCATCTTCAGCTGAGAAAACCTTTGTAGAGGGAGTGAGAACATGATAAGTTTTCTCAGGGCGTGAGGACATAATTTTCTGAGCCGCTTCTCCTCACTAGGGTCGCGGGCGTGCTGGAGCCTATCCCAGCTATCATCCGCAGGAGGCGGGGTACACCCTGAACTGGTTGCCAGTCAATCGCAGGGCACATACAAACAAACAACCATTTGCATTCACATTCACATTCACACCTACGGGCAATTTAGAGTTGTCAATTAACCTACCATGCATGTTTTTGGAATGTGGGAGGAAACCGGAGTGCCCGGAGAAAACCCACGCAGGCACGTGGAGAACATGCAAACTCCACACAGGCGGGACCGGGGATTGAACCCCGGACCCCAGAACTGTGAGGCAGACGCTCTAACCAGTCGGCAACCGTGCCCCTGGTTCCAAACCAGTGACAATAATTAAACGGATTCAAACGTGTTGTATAAAAACTGTGTAAACACAGGGTTATTATACCTGTATTTAAAAAACATAAGACATCCCATATTTTATATGTAATTAGGCCCTATAAACCAAATTACCGTAATTTCTTGTGTATAATACGCACCTATGTATAATACGTACCCCCAAAGTTGAACTTGAAATTCTGGAAAACCCTTCTACCTATGTATAATACATTTTTACAATGCATGCTTTTGCTTCTACCCATATGATCAAAACATTAAGTATTATCTGTATTTTGTTTTAGTTTTTTTCAAATAATTATTCTGAAGTGAAACACTATTTGAACACGTAATACTTTATGTACTTGCTCTTATTTTGAAAGTTCTCAGTCCTACTTTTATTTAGTAAATGAGAAAACACACAGTTGTGCTCATATGTTTGATTACCCAGGCAGAATTTGTAAGAGGTGTGTACAATTCTTCAAAGACAACATGAAGGGCCAGGCGAAACATTTCATTTTATTTTAATGGGATTCAAATTAAACAGTCAAGCATTTCAGAAAAGCATTATCATTAAACAAAACATAACCATAAAGAAATTAATCATGGTTGTTGTTCAGTCATATTTAAAAAAAATAAATAAATAAAAAAAATTAAAAAATAAAAACAATTCACAAATTCTGCTCAGGTATGGAAACTTATGAGCACACGGTACATAATTGCAGTCATACGTAACCCTGTCATATTGGAATGAAAGTGTAGGCTACACTTTTTTCATAACCACTAGGTGGCGGTGGCATATTAGAATTAACGTGTACACCTTTCTCATAACCTTTAGGTGGCGGTGGCATTTTGGAATGAAAGTGTACAGTTTTTTCATAATCTCTAGATGGCGGCATACATTTATAAAAAGGGGAACTTTTTTTTCCATTTTCCGCTATACCCATGTATAATGCGCACTATTGACTTCTGACAATTGTTGGGGGTGGGGGTATGCACATTATACACGAGAAATTATGGTAAGTACTTCATTACATATCCTATCAATGGCGCTGCTTTCTCTGCGAAATAATTGTGGTCAAATAAAGGCAATCATGACATCTAGCCAACAAACCGAATAAACACTCATGGATCTGAGTATGGGGAATTAAGATGATGCAGCGGTTAGATTGCTGGTCACTTTTCCAAGTTTTGCTGTTCCTCAGTGTCAAACTTGTTCCATGTGTGCATTTCTCAGTCATCTGTTCTGTAATACCCAAACTAAGAAACAGTCGAGTGAAACTCACTCCTCCTTTCTCCCCACAACTCCCCGTCTCTCTCACACACGGCCACACACACACACACACACACACACACACACACACACACAAAAGCACCATCTGGAGCACCCTTGACCTAACACACATGCACACACACATTCTCAGGAGAGAGCTTCATTACACAGGGATTACTAAAAGAAATGTTTTAATCAAGTTGTGCAGACAGCTGCAGATCGCAAGGCGAGAAAATGGCAATGACGTGGTTCATCAGGCGTTAAAGGAAAACATATCAAGAGGCCTGTGTATGTGAAGCCCATGCATTAGTGTGTATAACAGTGTATGCAGCTTCCTGCCGTTGTCTCGCATGTCCAACTGTGGACGATGTGGGTCATTATTAGGAGATGCAAATTATTGTCACAGTTTTATTTTAAAATTGTAATCACAGCAGTTGTAAGTCATGTCACAGTGAAATGAAAAATACAGCAAAGTAGTTT